>NC_141685.1:1550068533-1550633533 GCF_964263255.1 Lissotriton vulgaris | reverse complement strand
GTGAGTGGCAATGTGTGATGCTGGTGAGGGTTTTGTTTGCAGTGTCTGACTGCATGTCTTTGAAGAATGTGAGTGTTTCCAGAGAGTGGCTGCTAGTCGGCGATAGTGCTTTCAGTAGTTATGGCTGCTGGTCAGTGAAGTATGGCTTCTAGTCAGTGTACTATGGCTGCTAGTGAGTGAAGTATGGCTGCTAGTCAGTGAAGTATGGCTGCTGGTCAGTGAAGTATGGCTTTTAGTCAGTGTAGTATGGCTGCTGGTCAGTGAAGTATGGCTGTTAGTCAGTGTAGTATGGCTGCTGGTCAGTAAAGTATGGTTTCTAGTCAGTGTAGTATGGCTGCTAGTCAGTGAAGTATGGCTGCTAGTCAGTGAAGTATGGCTGCAAGTCAACCTAGTGAGTGAAGTATGGCTGCTGGTCAGTGAAGTATGGCTTCTAGTCAGTGTAGTATGGCTGCTAGTCAGTGAAGTATGGTTGCTAGTCAGTGAAGTATGGCTGCAAGTCAACCTAGTGAGTGTAGTATGGCTGCTGGTCAGTGAAGTATGGCTTCTAGTCAGTGTAGTATGGCTGCTAGTCAGTGAAGTATGGCTGCTAGTCAGTGAAGTATGGCTGCAAGTCAACCTAGTGAGTGTAGTATGGCTGCTGGTCAGTGAAGTATGGCTTCTAGTCAGTGTAGTATGGCTGCTAGTCAGTGAAGTATGGCTGCTAGTCAGTGAAGTATGGCTGCAAGTCAACCTAGTGAGTGAAGTATGGCTGCTGGTCAGTGAAGTATGGCTTCTAGTCAGTGTAGTATGGCTGCTAGTCAGTGAAGTATGGCTGCAAGTCAACCTAGTGAGTGTAGTATGGCTGCTGGTCAGTGAAGTATGGCTTCTAGTCAGTGTAGTATGGCTGCTAGTCAGTGAAGTATGGCTACTAGTCAGTAAAGTATGGCTGCAAGTCAACCTAGTGAGTGAAGTATGGCTGCTGGTCAGTGAAGTATGGCTTCTAGTCAGTGTAGTATGGCTGCTGGTCAGTGAAGTATGGCTGTTAGTCAGTGTAGTATGGCTGCTGGTCAGTGAAGTACGACTGCTAGTCAGTGAAGTGTGGCTGCTAGTCAGTGAAGTGTGGCTGCTAGTCAGTGAAGTACGGCTGCTAGTCAGTGAAGAATTCGAGATTCCTATTGGTATGGTGATCTGTCAGTTTGTGGTGTTGGACTGCTACTTTGTGAGGGGTATGAGAGCGCTGTTGGTAGTGTGTGACTGCTAGTTTGTGAGGGGGTGAGAGTGCTCTGTTAGCATGCTTCTGCTATCAGTCAATGCATTCTCGTTATGTTGGGTCTCGTATGGCCTTCTGCTGAGACCTGTGCCCTTTGTCATCCAAGTATACAGCAGATAGGTCAGACCGTGAGAGGATATGTGGGTGTTCAGTGGGAGCGCAGGCACACTGTGCCTATCCCACGCTATGGGGGCCCCTGTCTGCCACAAAAACATGCTACTCTCAATACAACCTTAAAATTACATTTTCAAAATGTTAACTTGCTGATATTGCCAACCACAGCTAACGACCTTTTGGGCTTGCCACGCCTTCGGTACACAGAGAGCTCACTTTTTACAGCAAATGGGTGAGATTTAACAGACCCAGAGAACATGCTTCCAAGCTGGACTGTGAACTTTACTCCTGTTTCATGGGAGTGGAAAAGGCCTATCTTTCACAGCACACCTGGCAGATAAACGAAAGCAGTTCAGATATTCCTCTGGTATCTCTTATTCAAGGAGTTCTGTCATTTGGTTTGCGTACACCACCTGCGTGGGTGCCTGCCAGCAAGGGCAAAAAATCACATTTGCCTGCCAAAAAATCCTTGACAGGCATGTTAATCTCAATAACTCGGCTATAAAATGCACCACGTGAACTCGTGAAGGTTTGTGGAAATGCAGGGTTTTGGCCCCGTCTCAATTTTAAGGCCCATTAAACCTCTATTAGGTGGGAGGGTGGCAGTATTGGGTCTATAGGGATTCAACACTTCAATTTTGAAGACAGGTCGTAAAAGCAATGAAATGAGACGTACTTTGCTGATGTATAAGCTCCAGCACCATATCCTACATCTTCCAAATCAGAACAGAAAACCCACGGAGACTGAGGCGTCTGAGCATCTGCTTCCGAAGTATTCAACACGTCTGTGGAAATTAAACAAGATGGAAGTGGTGCAGCCATGGAGGAGGCCAGGCAAAATGTGATGGATGTACAGCCTGGGTGGTTCTCGGCATTGCAGTGCTCCACAAGCATTGCTCACATCACACTTCATGCATTGCGGTCGTGACAGGTTGGTGCACAAACCACAGCAATCACTTACCTCATGGGGTATGTGTGTGTGGGTGTGGGGAGAGAGAGCACTGGTTGAGCTAGCGGGTCCATGAAGGATAGGTGAGAAGACAATAGCATTACTCCTCACCTTTAATAGCAGTAAACACTTTGCTATAGGAAGAGAGAGAAGTGAGGGAAGGCAGGATGGGACTGACTTAGAGACTGCGACGACAGGGAGCAAAAATGATTACTTGAATGACAAGTGTGGGCTCGAATTGGAGCTAGAATGAATGTAGACATAGATTATGAGGAATGAGAATTATGGCAAGGGTGTAAAGGAGGCGGGGAGGCAAGAAAGGAGAGAGAAGTAGGAGGCAGAGGTGATGGGGAGTGAGGACAATTTCAAAATGCAGGTGAGAGGGAAGTGAGTGCTACTTTGAAACCCTATCAGCAACATGAAATGGTAACAGCAGTGGGACAATGTCATGTTCGGCAAAAAGTGCTATTGGCTTGAAGGAGACCATCCAACCAATGACAAACTTTGTGAAGAGCATGAGAGCCAATAGCTGAAGGGTGTTGACCCGCAGACCATTCTGTTAATTTTTTTTCTTTAGCTTAATGTTAATGTTATGTTATTTGTACTTGTAAAGAGCACTGCTTCCCTGGGGTGTCCTAGCGCTGAGTACTGGTGACCTGGGGAGCATCAGCTGATTAGTGGGAGAAAAAACATGTTTTCAAACCCTTGCCAAAGGAAACAAGGTTTGGCGCATTTCTGAGATGGAAGGGAGGTTCATTCCAAGCTTTGGAAGCACAGTGGAGAAAGCTTCTACCTCCCCAGTTTGTTTTCTTAAAGGTGGAGGTTTTGACTAGTTTGGATCCGGAGGACCGCAGGATTCTACTTGGAACTTACCATGTTAGTCTGGTTTTAACCAATTCCGGACCAATCCATTAACAGCCTTAAAGACGACACAAAGTGCCTTGAAGTGTGATCTTAGTGGGACTGACAGCCAATGCAGTTTCTTGAGTTCTCTTTTGATCGAAGCAAACTTAAGGGTTCCCGTCAGCATTCTTTCTGCCGCGTTCTGGACTAGTTGCAACTTGTTCATGTGTTGTTTCTGAACATTAAGATAGAGGCTGTTGCAATAGTCCAGATGGGACATAATGAGAGCAGTGACGACCGTCCTTAGGTTGTTTGCTGAAAGGAAGAACTTAATTTTTTTGATAATTCTGAGGACCATAAAACATGCTGAGGTTAACTGATTCACTTGGTCCCCCATAGAGAGTTTGTTGTCAACCATGACTCCCAGGTTTTTAGCTTTCCTCGAGAGTGTAGGGCACGATCCCATGTCATCCGGCCACCAGTCCGGGGTCCAGACTCAGGATTATTGCCAAATTGTAGCACCTCAGTTTTAGCTGAGTTAAGTTTTAAACAGTTGGAAATAGAGCTCATGCAATTGTGGAACCTCTCCCCCGCCTCCCTTTCCGCTCCCTCTGTCAGCGATAGCAAAATTTGTGTGTCATCTGCGGAGGAGGTGAGCTGGAAACCAAACGACCGAATGTCACTGGCCAGGGGTGCCACATAGATGTTAAAAAGCGTAGGGCTCAACGCCGAGCCCTCTGGCACCCCACAAGGGAGAGAGAAGGGTTCTGAGGTGTTGCCATCTAAATCCACCGTCTGAACTCTGTCCGACAGGAAGGAATGTAGCAGTTTCCATGCTAAGCCCTTCACCCCAATGTCAACGAGCCTATTCAGCAGAAACTTGTGGTGGACCGTATCAAAGGCCACGGATAGGTCCAGGAGGATTAAGATGGCATTTCCTCCACTATCAACGGCTTCTCTGATTTCCTCAGTAGATTTTATCAGAGCCAGTTCCGTACTGTAAAAAGCTCTGAACCCATATTGCGATGGGTCTAATGAGTTATTGGCAGAGATAAAGTTACTAATTTGGATATTTATTTCTTATTCCAACAATTTGGCAGGAAATGGAAGCCTAGAAATAGGAAGATAGTTATTCACGTCTTTGGGGTGAAGGGATTGCTTCTTTAGCAGAGGAATCACCGAGGCCCTTTTCCAATTTTTGGGAAAAATACCAGACCGTAAGGCTGCATTAAGCAGGGGTGTAAGAGCCGTTCCAATAATTTCCGGGAGTTGTTTAACAATTCCAGCAGGACACAGATAACTAGGGGCACCCGATTTTGTCTTAAGCAGCAATTTAACCAGATCTGCTTTCTCAATAGGGGTGAAATGTTCCAATGATTCTGCTGGGGCCCCTAAGCTTCCTGATTCAGATAAGTTGAAATCAGTCAGAGTGGCATTAATTTGCCCAACAAGTGAGGTAAAAATGGTTTCTACTTTAGTTTTAAAGAAACCAGCTATTTTGTTACAGAATTCTGCATCCCCCTGATTCTTAGGAGTAGTAGGGTTAGCTAGTTTAGAAATAGTTTTAAACAGTTCTTTGGAATTGGAATCAGCCATAGTGATTTGTAATGAGAAGTACTCTCTTTTAGCTTCCAGAAGAGCTTGCTTATAACTGAAAATATAGGTTTTGTACTTCTCCTTCTCGTTATTGTCATAGAATTTTCGCCAATTCCTCTCTGCATGTTTGCAGACCAATTTCTTGGCCCTGAACTCCTCGGATTACCAGGGAGCGGATGGAGAGGCCTGTTTAGGAATCCATTTTTTGTGGGGAACAAGTTGATCGCAGGCATCAAAAAGCAAAAAAGCGGGAGCTGGTACATTGAGTTTTCCAGAACATTTTCCAGCCTTTCCACATCCAACTTGCCCCAGGATCTAGATCTGATCTCTTTGGATTGATTCTGACCTAGAGAATGGGCCATGGAACACTTAAGTTCAAACTTAATCATACCATGATCAGACCATAAGATCGCAAGGACAGAGATCTCCTCTATATCTTTATTGTTGGAATATATACCGTCTAAGGTATACCCCTTTTCATGAGTCGGCCCAGTCACCATTTGTATCAGACCTCCGGCGCCCATGATTTAGTTCAACCTAGATGTATCCGCATCATTGGAGTTTTCAAGGTAGAGGTTGAAGTCCCCCAGCACAGAGAAGGACTCTAAACACAGTCCTTCTCCCAACAGCGTACCCAGGGACTCTACAAAAACCACATTTGTGCCCTGGGGGAAGATATATAAGCATCCCCTTTAAAGGGTCTATTCAAGGTAGAGTAAGTAGCCTTCAACATGCCAGGTTGGAGGCTACGGCAAACTTAAGGGAAATTTTTCATGATGGATAATGGCCAGCCCTCCCCCATCTTATTTTGCCAATCCAGTTTGTGGCAAAAGAATCCTGACAGTGTTGCTTTCACCAGAACAACTGTCAGTCCAGGTCTCAGTGATAAAAGCCAGTTTGACCTTATGTTCCTACAATAGGAGCACACATTCCAGGCTGTGTTTCACTAATGATATGGCATTGAGCAATATACATGTCAGCGAACCCCTAATACCATGTCCCTCTGTAATTGGATTTTCCTGAGGGGTCTTATAGTAGCCGATCGGTGGTTGAGAATGGTTGGAAAGGGCAACTGACAGCAGCTGAACTGAGAGCCCCCTATGCTGTTACTGCCGCAATCTAAAGACAGCCTGGGACACTGTAATAGCCTGCTGCCAGAATTGAGTTCATGTAAATCCCTGCTGGAATAGTGTATACCACCTACCGTGCCACAACCAGGGGGTCGGGCCCTGTGCCCGGCCAGAGCGCAGAGCCGGCAGCGCGCCCGCTGCGCGCATCCGCTGCGCGCACGCAGCATCGAGCTTGTTAAATAGTCTGCCTTTGCGGCGACTAGCCTGCTAACCTGGGATCCGGGAAACGGGAAGTGAGTCTCCCCTAAGGCCAGAACGGGTCGGAAACAATGCGGCAATTTAAAATACAAACAGCCCCCCAAACAGTAAGTTTCCCCGTAAAAACAATGCCTCCAGTGATATTAACTAACGTCCCTGCGCTTATGTCTCACCTGGCGAGCGTTAAACGCAGCTTCGCCCAGGGAAACCAGCATTGATAACGAGCTCTCACAACAAACAGTTAAACAGTTGGCGACGTGACCTAAAATCATTCTTATACTATGAAGTAGGTTCTGGAATTTCCAGTTTGTAATATTGTTATGTCCCTAATGTTTGCAATCTAGAAGCCCAAATCTACCATAATTAGCTGTGGACTTTACCAGTAGGGGCAACCTGATATCACACACGGACTCCTTGGCTCGGTTTAAGGGCCAGGGTGAGACACAGTCTTAAGTTACATTGAGTTGCTAAATTTATAAATACATCTTGGCTGATGAAACTACAAGAGAATCATAATGCAATTTCCATAGCATGACAGTATTTAATATTTAGTTATACTTTCTTGTCAAATGTTCTTGTAAAATTATTACTACTTTATTTAGTATCGATTTAGTATATATTTACATCACGAATAAGAACATCTGTACTATTATTAATTACTGTACTACACATGAGAATATACATATTTGTGTTACTAGCAATGATTGATGCACAGCGACAATGGATATTTTCTCAAAATGAAGACCAAAGCAGATATTGTCAGCTTATGATGACTGAAACAGAAAACAGAAGAGAAACTAGAAATGATTGCAGAAAATGTTCGCACAGGTGCTGAACATGTATTTCATCGTTCAGGAACAGCTGCCCTGTCGAATGTTTACATGAGAAAAAATAGCAGAATCTCACACCAAAAGCCATTCGGAGCTGAAAAAAACAACTTTGGTTCTTTTTCTCCTTATGCTTTACAAAGCCTGAGCTTCCTATGCTCTGCTTAACCCTTTAATCTTAATGATTAACGCCGCTGGCCCGGGCTATTTATAATGCACACATACACACAGTAGGTATCCTGAGCACTTTTACTATACCAATAAGACCTGCAAACTCCCAATCCGAGGTGCCTAGGAGTCGAAAAAAATGATATGACAGAAGTGCTCTGCAAATGATTTTGCCTTTCTTAGAAAACTGTATGGAAATATGTATTTTCTTCCTGTTGCAAACCCATTTATAAGTTGCAGTTTATGGGGAAACAAATAATGAAAAGTCAACAAAGGAAATGTTGCATCCTATTGGGTTAAGAAAGAAACATTGCATTCATCATTCCATGAATTCACATAACATTGATATACTTCTAATAGAATGGTGCACCTGTTGAATCCCACCAGGGTCATTTCAGGATTTCATCCTTCTGAGGATGATAAAATAGATGGCAGTTGGTCAACTAATAGGAACACGTGTTGCTTAAAGTGCCATAAAATAGTAAATTATGCAGTAGCAGGTTCCACATAAAAAAACAAGTTATTTATTATGTATTGATCTTGAGATATTAAACGGAAGGTTTCAATTTACATTAATGCAGCAGGCTACAACACATAAGGAACAATATCTAAAATTACTGAATCAGATGTGATTCTTTTTAAAAAGAAAACACATATTAACGCTATACAAAATAATGTAATTATTCCTAATTTATACAGGAGGTGTATCCTGTAATAGTGATTGTAATTGTGTATAGCAAAACTATTTTGTACATGAACCCACTTAGAAGAGTTCATATGGGTTATCATGCCATTTTGCCTGCCTTAGTTACATTTTTGGTGATAACTGTAATATGTACATCTTACAAAGTCTCCTAATTTTCCTCTTGCAGTGTTGTCATGAAAAGTTACAAATTGTTTAAGTGAATCTAAAAATAAAAAACTCAATAAAATATGTATGATTAAAAATTGCCTTTTATAGGTATTATTAAAAATATATTGACATGCTTTAGATCTTTATGTAAATTAGCATAATGCCGTTCTGGTTTCTCTTATGAAAAAGGAAGACACCAAGAAAATAAATATTTCGAAACTTAAAATTACTTCAGGACATTTTAAAAACTTAGGTTTTCATATGTCTATGGATACCGCGGAAAGTTGGACTTTAAACATTGAGGTACGCCCAAATAAGCTTAAAGTTCAAATGGAGGCATCTGGGAGGTTACCACTCTCCAAAATGGGCAGGGGTGCCTTGTTTAAAATTATGTCCTTTCCACAGATTCTCTTCATCTTACAAAATTATCCTTTCGTATTACCCCATCTTTCTTTATCTTACTGCAATCCATTTTTACTTCCTTCCTGTGGCTTGGGGGCCCTTCAAGGGTGGCATTCAGTAAGTTTGTGCAATCGCCTTTTAATGTGTTTGGGCATTCCTGACATTCAATCAATCAATACATTTGTAGAGCGCACTACTCACCCGTAAACTGTATTAATGGGTAGTCCAAATGATCCCCATTAATGATCGTCCATTTGGGGATCAGTATGATCCAGTTTAGACTGGAATTGCACCTTTTGAAACAACGTGGCTAATAGAGAAATTGTAAAATAGAAGATCAGCGGCTTTCTTACTGTTAGTCAAAAATCTCAATCAAAAGTTGTCATAATGTACTAAAGTGGATGAAATTGGGGGGAAAATTGAGTAAAGAAAATCCCCTCAGATCAAGTGATTGGATTCCGGATCTGGCTTGGCAAGTCGGGTTCAACCCTGGAACAAAATTGTTTTCGAGCATGGCACATGACATGAGTCATATATAGTGTGAGTTGTGTGCATTACTAACCATAACTGCCAGATTTCAGTAGCCTTCTGCATGCGAGCCAGAACCACAACTGTGTTTTTTTCAGTGACATGTGCATAGAATAAAGATAGATTATAGTAGGAAGTTTATTATGGCTTTAGATAGTGGTGTACAAAATAGTTACAGGGCTTACGGCATCACATTTTAAAACTTCAATACGTTGCAAAGTGCTAATCTGTCAAAGTTCTTTTTTTAAACAAATATAAGCAGAAAAGTAGGTGTGTGGCAGCGGGAATGGTTTTACTGCTGTTTAGGACCATGAACATGCTGCACTCCTTCTACACCTTAAGGTCCTGACAAGCAGCATCACCCCCTTCGCCAGCACTGCTGCAGGAATTTCAGCAATAAGGAATGCTTAGTATGTAGCTTCTTGGGTTGTGGTTATTGTGTTAAACGTGTTAATATTGGACATAAGACAGCACCTAAAAATATAACCAAACTGCTTTGTTGTTTTGTGCCATTCATCTTCAGGGGCCACCAATTCTTCTTGGCACTCCTAGATCAAAAATCCTGGAACCGGGCCTGGTAGGTTAGCAAAAAACTTTCTTCACAGTGTAGGTACAAGCTCAGAGACTTTACGGTGGTGCGCAAGAGAGTGCTGCAGTGGAAAAAGGACCAGTGGTTCTCGCTCCGTTGCTTGATCTTTCAACGAAGGCAGACATGCCTTTCTTTGGATTGGAAAAGTGGACATCCACATTCTCTACGGAGAGTCCGGGATACTCACCATGCACCCTACCAAATAGTGCCCTCACAAGAGCAATAACGAGTGCTTCCTTTGAGCCGGTGGCTGAGCCAGCAGGGACTGGTTCTTATTTTTCTTCATTAGACACTGGCCCAGAGAAGGAAAGAGAAAAACCACAAGGGGGAAATAAGGAGGAAGAGAAAGATGGATAAACAATGATAAATAATGAATGCAGGCATGAAAAAAAACCTTAAAGAGTCAGATAAAAGTCAACCAGTATCTGGTGCGTCATTAAAGAAGCAAGAGGTCGCATCCAGACTATGAAGCCTTGGTATTTGATACTGCCGACACTTGATAGCGTCAGTTTCAGGCTTTTGAGCAGAATTTTGGGACTCCACACTTCTTCTTTATAAATTAAACATGGGAAAAATGTGAATAACTTCCTAGCTGTGCACACAGTTAGTGTCCCCCTAATCCAATATAGCCTCTTTGCCCACCTTCCAGTGCAGGTAGAACAAGGCCAAAAGGCATTGCATCATTGGGCTTGATTTGCAAAGGTAAACATAAACTTTTGTGTAAGTTTACTTTTTTTTGTATTCACAAACTATGAGTTAATAGTAAGTTTGCAACTACAGTGAGTCTGCAGCTGTGGCAGAGAATTGCACATATAAATAGATAGGCCTGTTATAAAATCAAGAAGATTCCCATTTAGAAATATATATATATATAATGTAGAGGCACTTACAAGAGAGTGAGTTTGCTACTGAAAATTCCTCTTTAATACTTATACATATAGCAGTGACAGTCATGTGCTAAACAATGCAGCCCTCTTGGCAAATGTATGCCACACAGCTATCCTGGAATCTAGTTTGGGCACACCCCTAGTGGAAAAACAATGGAGACCCAGGCATTTACCTCAGATGGCATACTGTAGTATCCTGCATTTATAGTGTAAGGTGTTTTACCACCCCTGCTCAGCCCAGTGTCTGTGCTCTGACTCATTAGAATGTTGGAGCCTGATGATGCCTCAGAATGTTGGGACTGAGAGAGGCAGAGTGACAGTTGGTCATGGGCTGAGCAGCTGGCAGGCAGCTCCTGGTGGGGCTCTGATCTACAATGTAAACAACAAGGACCCCCTGTTCGGAATTAATGATTCCTTAGGACAGGGAAATGGACTGTGTGTGTATCATAGCATAATAACAAGCAGAAGGGAAGGAGAAATGCAAAAAGGAACCACAAAAGCACTTAAATGCAAAAAGACACTTTTTCATTTAATAACTGTTCATATTAAAACCAAATATACATCAATGACAATATTACATAAAATTCAGCAAAGAACATGAATAAACAAATTATACAGTATTAACAAAAATTAATCATATGTTAAAAAAGACCATAAAGTGGCAATCAATGCTACCTCTTGTGTGGACCTTCATCACTACACATACTAAGTTCTCAAAGTACTGACTCGTTGAGTGTGGTGTGTGCAATTCAAGAATCAGGAAACAATTAATCTTGTTTTATGTATTTAACCACACCGTATGCTGACAGCTAAAAGAATTCGCAAATAATGTCCAAATTAGGAGGTAAATGATCTAATATTACCTCGAAATCTGTGAGTTGACTTCATATACATCACTAGTGTTAGGAAGAAGGAACAGTTGCTACCCCGCTAGTGACTTTTGGCACTCTAGGCACTACCCTTGTTGCTCCAGGTCACAGAGACCATGATGGCAGAGAGGGGAGCATAAAGTAAACAAGAAGGCCAGAGGCATGTTTACATTCTAAAGTTGCAGTGCTTTTCACTCCTTGTGCTACTCCCACTCCCTCATCAGTAAACAGGGGGCTTCTGAGGTGCGGGGGGTGGGACACGGGACCAACCCTGAGATGTAACATGCAGGTAAAGAGTGTGCGAGGTCACCACTGCTACTCATGGTACTGCAGTGAAGTGGCAGCCATAGTTGTTTTACAATTTACATCGGACAAGGATTGCCTGCTTAGGCAGCACCACTGTGCAACAAGAAAGAGTGTCGAAAGTTGCTACACAATGACAAAACATAACAATTGCCTCAGGGTCCAATCACGGTCCGAATTCCCCGTTTCATATCCCGAAGTTTGAAGTCTTTGTCTAACAGCACGGTAAGGATAATAGATGCTGTTGGTTGCAGGTTGCTGCGAAGCATCTGATTAACTACAGTTTCAGTGCTTATTGTGCATTTTCCCCCACATGCATCAAGCATTTTTGGAGTCGCAAACGGTGCGATTTCTTAAAATAGGCCGTTTGCGATTCCAAAAATGCTTTTTGGAATGCATCAAGCATTTTTTGAAATCGCAACATTTTTGCGATTTCCAAAAATGCGATTGCTTTTAGGAAATCGCAAATTTGCGATTTCCTAAAAGCAATGCATGAATACTTTTGAAATTGCGAATTCGCAATTAGAGGGACAAATTTACAGAGTAGTTGAACTACTCGGTAAATTTGCAAAAAGTGTAATTAACACAGAAAACGCATTTTAAAAGCATTCATGTTACGGACACACATGTCCTTAGGACATGTGTGTGTGCAACATGATGCGAAAAATACATTTCAGGGGTGCAGGGGGGGTTCATTTGAACCCCCCCTCACCACCCTTGAAATGCAATCAGGATTTGCGATTTTGAAATTGCGAATTCGCAATTCCTATTCTTTCCTATGGGCCTTTTGGCCCATAGGAATGAATGGGAATTGCGAATTCGCAATTTCAAAATCGCATTTTTTATGCGATTCGGTAGAAATAGCGATTTCTACCGAATTGCATAAATATTTAAAAAATAATCATGCATAGGCTTTTGCGATTTCTAAATTGCTAATCGCTTTTTATCGCAATTTAGAAGTCGCAAAAGCTGAGATTGATGCATGTGGGCCTTTGTAACAACAGATCGTGTTGACAGATGTAAATGGAAACCTCGGGGGAGGTGCTGAACAACGCGACTTCGTTTCTTATGTGCCTGAAAACATTGTAATGTTCCATTTTCACTAGAAAGTAAGAACCCGCACATTAATTTGCAATTTAGCACAGTAGGCCTAGATGCTATCAGCTGTGATAATGTGATACGCTGGTACTGTACGCCTGAGGAGAGCATGCTGTGTAATTGCTGGATTGCAATGTCACACATTCATTGTGAGTCAGGATCTCATTTCAGCTGCACAATTACTGGCAGTTCACACTATGAGAAAATAGATGCTCTATCAAAACGTTAATCAGCGCTGCCAGCGAACCCACGTGCTGTAGATACACAAATCACACTCTCCTTGTCTGTTTAACAACACATCCTTTTTAGAGCGTATACATTAATTGGCCACGGAAACTGAGGGGTTTCACAGAAGAGTGCTTGGAGGACAGGTTATCCTTTGAAAGAAAACGCCTTGGAAACCAAGCGAGTAAAGCAAAGCATTATCATTTCCCTCTGTAAGCAGCAAAGTAGGTATGTCTGGGCAGCCATCTTAAAAAGAGACCCAGGAGGAGAGAGAAATGAGTGTGTTTTTACTTCTCGCCTACAGACAGCCATAGCTGTCTTTTAGTAGCCACCTGTTGTATCTAGTGTGAACATGGGCTCCTATTCACTAAAAGGGTGATGCTGATGCAATGAAAGCTCCACAAAGCGGCGCAAAGAGTCATCAAGCTGTGCAAACAGAAGCACCAGATCAACTTTCATGTGTACAAGCTGTCCCATGCTCAACGTTGTCCATTATGATGTGCCCAAGTACCTTTGCAGCACCCCCTTTTAGTAGAGGTACATTAAAGGTACCCTTATAGTAATAGGATTCTTTCTGTCACATCTAGAGTTGTAAAAAGGCAAAGAGAACCATCTGGGCTCCTAATGAATATTCTGAAGTTTCAATTGGGGTACTTGCCATTGAATTATTTAGCAATACTCCAGGAGCAGTGGCCCAGGCTGTGTTGTTATATCACCACTGGCGAAATTGTAAGAAGTTTCCGTAGCATTCTTGGTATGGAGAGCTCTCAAGGCAATATCGCAAGCCTAGTTCGCTCTCACCTCCTGTGCTGGTACCTGGGCCATTCCCCTGCCTCTGACACTGATCCTACAGTGGGGATTTACACTTTAATTTTTCTTACGCAAAAGGGTTGGACTCCAAATGCATTTCTCTTTGATAGTCACCCCAATATACAAGGATCTCTTCCACACTAGGTCTCTCTTCTTCCCAGCACATGCTTAATCCATTGGAAGCCCAATTCAATCAATCAATCAATCGAAAAGTCTTTATTTCGATTATGAATCATAAAAGACAACAGTAGTAATATAAAATTTCAGCAAGATTAAAAAAGAGACCATATGATCAAGCATATATAATAATTAATTACAAACTCCAATTTAGGTAAAACATCCCAGGGCTTTGTAGCAAAACAACTATCTGACACACAAAGTTAAAAATATAATTTAAGTTCAATTAAGTATAGTGTATTATACATTCGAGCTTCCATTATACACATTAGACTAAAGTTAAAATTATTATTATTTTTTTAAACTACAGATAGAATATGTATACAGTAGAAGGCTAAAATAATCATCTTGGACATGTTTTACTTATACGGATTCTCCATGTCCAATGTAAAAACCTAGCCACTGCAATAACCACGGACTGGGTAGTGTCAGTTTTAAGAATTCTTCATGCCTCATAGCCTGTTTGGAGACTAAGCAGTAAACAGATAGGTTTCAACCAGATCCGTCTAGGAACTTTATACTCAGGGTAAATAAATAAAATGTGCCCAATGGTCTCCTTTTGAGTGGGGCAGAAAGGACAGGTGGGAACAAGTCCTTCTCTCCATTTAGAAGCGAAGGAATTAGTTGGTAGGGTTCCCACCCTAAATTGATGGTATCTCTTTCTAGCCTCCAGGACAGTAATATAATCCCAATAACCCTCATACGTAGGAGAGTGTTTAAGTTCCAAGAAGTCCGCAGTCAATGACGGACCAATGGTAGAACCAAATCTCTTCTTTGTGACCAGGCTCCAGTAAAGATCTCCTAAGGTTTTCCTGGGGGGAAAGATATTGACTGTAGGATCCTCCCATAAGCTAACCAAGCCCATGGCAGAATAGATAGACTTTACCTCCCGCAGCCATTGGATTTTGTGAGCCTTATCGGCATTTCTAACATCTAGGAAGGCCCTCGCATACTGGGAGAGTTCTGGGGTAACCCACAATCTCCTCCAGTACGCCACTGGTCTATAGTGGGCCTTATCCTCCAGGCACTGGGTGCCTAAATCATAGAAAATCGGAGTCACCGGAATCGATACTGGAAGGCCCGTGACCCCACGTAAGACCTTGTTTTGGGACCTAGTCAAGTGAGCAAGATTGCTGAAACCCCACAATTCCGCCCCATATAAAACTGCTGTGGCTATTTTACCGTCATAAATTTTCAGTACAGGCGATATTAGCCTTTTGCGGGAAAGGAATAATTCCTTGGTTAAAGCTCCTGTTAGCTGAGCGTGCTTACTAACCAACTGAGTGACGTGTGGTTTCCAATCTAATTTGGATGCGAGGGAAATAAGCAGGCACGAAAGACCTTAGTCTGTTCTAATCTGACCCCATTCATTACCACATTACCTCTAACATATTTGGACTTGTGAAGCACCATAAACTTGGCCTTCCTAACATTTACTGCAAGTCTGTGGTCCTTGCAAAAGACCTCAAACACATCAATGGCTTGTTGAATGCCCTGCTGTGTTTTAGAAATCAAAAGAGTGTCATCTGTTAGCAGGATGACCAATTTCCACGGGAACGAAGAAGAATCCCTCCACCTCCAGGACACAGAAGCAAGAATGCAATTTAAAACACACTCCTGTCTACTGTCCCCTAAAAGTATGAGGGAATAACCCAAGGAGTGTCCACCACTCTCCTCATACGAGGGGGTCAGCTTGTAACAGGCGGAGTCTCAGGTGGTGGTCCAGGCTAGGAAACAAAACCAGGTTTGCACTGTGTAATGTACACTCTATCAGATATTACTACAATTAATGAAACATTGACATGCGAGGTTGTACCAGGTATTCTTACCCCAATTGAAGGTCAGGCTCGCCTTATCGATGAGTTCAGTGAAGAGGAAATTCAGGAGACCCAAAAACAGGCCAGGAAGTACGGAACTCACGAAGGACTCACACACCAGAAACATAAAAAACAAACAATATAAGGAGTGAGGTGTACCGACCGGCTGTGTAAGGGAATGAACAGCGGAGCAGAAACACACTCAGGAGGAGAGACACCCGGCCCGAGGGACGACCAGGGCGGAGCGCTCTCTCTCAGAAGGTAAGAATACAACAGGGAAACAATAAAGGTTGCTTAGTGCCACAAGGTTGGAGGGAAAAGAAATGAATCGAGCAGGACGCCCGCAAAATGCGTGAGGAAAGGTAGGGGAGTCGCAAGAGCGTGCTCGAGCGAAGATAGAGAAATGCCGAAGACCGGCAAGAACTTTCTCACAGCGCACAAGGATATCGGGAAACTGCAGGAAGAGGCAGCAGCTCAAAGCAGGCAGGAATATCTCCAAGAACACCCGGAGGGATCTGTAGCACGCCACGGAGGACGCGATCAGGAACCAGGAAGTGGAGAGGGGGCGTGGTACCGGAACAGTAAGCCAAGCAACGGCTACGTTCTGCTGCGCCTCTTTACTCGCGTTAGGGAGCGTCAATAAAGTGCAGTGAACTTAGGGTTAGGGATATGGGCTAAATACCGAAAACCTGCAATCCCACATGTCAAGGCTTCTAATTCCTGACAGTACCCCTCCTCAAAGGCCTATTCCCAGGACCAGGCTTGGAGGGATGGAGTCTGTGAAATTGTCTGATTAATCTGGCTGCATGGATGTTTTCAGCAGGCTCCCAGGATCTCTCTTCTGGGGGTATCCTACCCAATCTATGAAGTACTGGAGTCTGCCTCTAGATTTCCTGGAATCCAGAATTTTACGTACTTCATATTCAGCTTCTCCATCGATTTGTACAGGTGGGGGAGGAATTTCAGAGACAATGGAGGGTAGATATTTTTTGATCAAGGAGCTGTGGAAGACGGGATGTATTTTCATGCATGGGGGTAATTATAGTTTCAGGGTGACAGGGGATATGATTTTCTCTATAGGAAAAGGACCTATGAATCTGGGTTGGAATTTTTTTGAACCTTCCATCCTAAGGTTTCTAGTGGACAGCCACACTTTCTCTCCTATTGTGTACATAGGCTCTGTTCTTCTGTGTTTATCAGCTTGTTTTTTCATAACTTCTTTGGCTTTACCTAGCTCTGTCTTTGCTGATTCCCATACTTCCTGGATGTGGGCGTGGTGTTCATCTAGTGCTGGCACAGAAGATTCATTCTGTAACACAATAGGGATCATTCTAGGGTGTTGTGCATGCAAAAAGAAAAAAGGGGAGACATGTGTAGCGGAGTGACTAGAATTGTTGTATGCAAATTCTGCCAAAGGAAGAGCTTGAACCCAAGTAGATGGAATGGATGTTAATAAACAACGCAGGAATTGTTCTAAGGTCTGATTGGTTCTTTCTGTTTGCCCATCGGTTAGGGGGTGATCAGAAGTGGAGAGTCTGTGATCAATACCCAGAACGGAACACAGCCCCCTCCAGAACTTTGAGACAAACTGGGGACCTCTATCAGAGATGATGACTGTGGGTAAACCATGTAGTTTTACTATATTGTCCAAGAAAATAGACGCTAGTTCTTTAGAGGAAGGCACTTTCTTCAGAGGAATGAAATGTCCCATCTTAGACAACAAATCCACTACTACATAAATTGTGGTGTAACCTTGACAGGAAGGCAAATCAGTCATAAAGTCCATACTTATGGTGTGCCAGGGTGATGGGGGGATGGCTAGGTGTCTTAGGAGTCCTGTAGGTGCACAATGCGAAGCCTTTTGGCGTGCACAGGTGGCGCAAGCTTGCACATAGGCTAACACATCTTTGGACATAGATTCTCACCAAAACCATCTGTGACACAGCTCATTCGTTTTGCGACCGCCAGGATGTCCGTCCAAAGTGTTGCTATGACACCATTCTATGATCTTTTGTTGCAGAGCGGAAGTAGGGACATACAATTTGTCTTCATGGTAATACAACCCTTCTCTGATGGTATGTAGGGGATTTTGCAACCAGTCTTCAGATGACATGGCTAGGAGATGTCCCTTGATATCTTCAAGGAGGTTGTAGTCTTTTTCTCCCAGCCCAAGTATCTTGTTCTCAGGAATAATAGGAAGAGGTTGTTCCTTTTCTGTGCTCTTTTCATGTCCAAAACGTGACAAGGTATCCGCTTTTCCCTGCTGCGCCCCAGGTCGATAAGTGATCAGAAAATCGTATTCACTAAAGAATAACAGCCACCTCATTTGCCTTGGCGTGAGACCTCTTGCGGATTTAAAGAACTGAAGGTTCTTGTGGTCTGAATAAATGGTGACTACATGGGGTGATCCTAACAAATGATGTCTCCACTCCTGAAAGGATAGCTTGATGGCCAACAGTTCTCTTTCTCCTATAGTATAATTTCTCTCAGCAGGTAATAAGGTTTTTGAGAAATATGCTATAGGATGCATTTGGCCTGTCTCGGTGTCTCGCTGGGAAAGGATACCCCCTACAGCATATTGAGAAGCATCCGCCTCCATAAAAAATGGTTGTGTGTTGTCTGCGTGATGAAGGATGGGAGCAGTGGTGAACTTGTCTTTTAAGTCACAGAAAGCTTGTTCTGCTTCGTCCGACCATACAAAAGGCACCCCTTTTTTCAAAAGTTTTCTTTTCGGGGAAACAGACTCAGAAAAGCGGTCGATAAATCGCCGATAAAAATTGGCGAAGCCTAGAAAAGACTGTATTTCTTTGACGGAGGTAGGACTCGTCCACTTATCCAAGGCTTCCACCTTCTTGGGATCCATCTGAAGGCCACTAGGTTTGATTATGAAGCCCAGGAAGTCCACTTCTGTGGTGTGAAACACACTTTTATCTAATTTGGCGAACAAGTGGTTTTCTTGCAATTTGGTTAAGATTTTTCGGACATGCTCCACATGATCGGTTTCATTCTGAGAGAATATAAGGATATCGTCAATATAGACAATGACAAAAATATCGATATATTCCCTCAAAATGTCATTAAAAAAATATTGAAATGCCGCAGGTGCGTTACACAGACCGAAAGGCATGAGGCAATATTCATAAAGACCGAATTTGGTGCGAAAGGCGGTTTTCCATTCATCGCCCTGCTTAACGCGTATCAAATGGTAAGCACCCCTGAGATCGATTTTGGTGAAGATCTTTGCTCCTTTAATCTGGTCAAGGAGGACAGGAATAAGAGGAAGAGGGTATTTGTTTTTTATGGTGATTTTATTCAATGCTCTGTAATCCAGGCATGCCCTGAGCCCACCTTCCTTCTTATCAATGAAAAACAGAGGGGATGACACAGGTGAAGTAGAGGGTCTGATAAACCCTTTGGTAAGCATGTCATCTAAATAATCTTTCAGATAATCGGTTTCTGAGGGAGTCAGGGCGTAAATTCGACTGCAGGGCAAGCCAGCGCCGGGTATTAAGTCGATACGACAATCATAGCTCCTATGCGGAGGTAACTTAGTGGCTTCTTGTTCACTAAATACGCTTTTATACTCCAAATACTTTTCAGGTAATCTCAAGTCAGCCCCTGTTTGAACGGCACAGTATAACGGGAGTTCTTGTTCTATGGCTTCTTGGTAACAGTGAGCTTTACAGTACGGGGATATCAAGGTGACAGTTCTTTTTACCCAGTCTATTAACGGGTTGTGTACCAGTAACCAGGGTACTCCCAAAATGGCACCGAAATTTGGAGCATCTATTAAATCAAAAACAATACTCTCAGAATGACCGTTATTAAAAACGATGACCAAAGGCGAGGTTTGATAACTTATCAACCCAGAAGATAACTCGGACCCATCTACGGCCCATATGGATTCAGGTTGTTGCTTAGCAACAAAAGACAGACCCAGTTGTTTAGCGAGTTTTATATCAGAAAAGTTTTCAGTAGTTCCGGAATCTAAAAGTACAGACATGTTGTATTGTTTTTGGCTCATGTAAGAGAGGGTGATGGGCAACGTAAAGTGTTTTACCACTTGGTGTGGTAACCTTTTGTTGGTAGAGATCTGCTGGGGTGTGTAGCTTGAGGAATTGATCTCTCTGTTCCTCAAGCTTTCTAGTTTTCCGACCTAGAAAGGCTGCTGGCTGATAGTCTTGGTGTCTTAGGGCGAACTGGGCAATCTTTTGCAAAAGGGCCCCCTTTGCCACAATACAAGCATAGTTTCAGCTTTCTTCTCTTATCCTTTTCTTCTGTGGATAAAGGTCCTCGTATTCCCCCTATTTGCATGGGTTCTGAGGTATCTTCTGGCCAATGAGTTTCAGATACCAGATGATTAAAATTGGTAATGTACGACAAGAGGTCTTTGGAACCTTGTTTAAGATTTAGTAGAGCTATATCGCTGGCTTGCATATAAGTATGTTTAGCGAAGAGACTTCTCATCTTCTCTTGAAATAGAGCGAGATCGTATAACAAAGGATCATTATTCTGTACCAGGGGTACGGCCCATTCAGCTGCATTCCCAGCTAGATAGGAAATTCTGAAGGCTACTTTGGCAGAATCATCGGGAAATGAGGCAGCTTTGCATAAGAACTGGAGTTGGCATTGGTTCATAAACACATTATATTTGGTACTATCCCCTGTGAATCTTTCGGGCATTGCTAAAGGAACCGGGCTAGGAGTAAGCACAGTGACTTGAACCGGTGATATGGTGGAATCACCACTAGCCCCTTTTTCTGTCTCAGTAGGACCCAGAGTGAATCTGGCTGGTTGTATGTAGCTTTTGCGGGATTTAGGGATATTTCCTGTGTCTCTATCAACTGTTCTTAACTGATGTACCTCTGCCTGTAGTTTTTGGTTTTCTACCCCCAATCTACCTACTTCTGACTGAAGGGCCACTAATGCAGCAGTGAGGTCCTCCATGGTATGGGGCTGGAGGTTAAGGTCAGGAGCACCCAAAGAAGGGTCGGGATTCATCTTCGCTCGGGGGAAAGTTATTTCGTGGGCTTGGCTTTCTGTCAGGAGGATGAACAATTTCCACGGGAACGAAGAAGAATCCCTCCACCTCCAGGACACAGAAGCAAGAATGCGATTTAAAACACACTCCTGTCTACTGTCCCCTAAAAGTATGAGGGAATAACCCAAGGAGTGTCCACCACTCTCCTCATACGAGGGGGTCAGCTTGTAACAGGCGGAGTCTCAGGTGGTGGTCCAGGCTAGGAAACAAAACCAGGTTTGCACCATGTAATGTACACTCTATCAGATATTACTACAATTAATGAAACATTGACATGCGAGGTTGTACCAGGTATTCTTACCCCAATTGAAGGTCAGGCTCGCCTTATCGATGAGTTCAGGGGATACTTTACTGCTGCTCCGCTGGACCAAGCTTGCTGCCTTTTGCTCTTTCCACGTTGTGACCTCCACAACTCGCCAGACCCGCTGTGCGGGTCCCGCAGCGCACCTTCATCAGCGGGAGTCGTTGGGGGCATTGTGCGACGAAGAGGACTCTCCTGGGCTCAATTGGCGTGGTGCAGGGCTGCGAGCGTGAGACAGGGACTCCGTATCCCAGGAGTCCCTGTGCGCCCAACAGATTACACCTGGGCCGCTCTCCCTGCAGGACACGCCCCCGCCCTCAGACTTAAAACCGGCTGCCTGTTCTCCCTCGTTGGGATACTTTACTGCTGCTCCGCTGGACCAAGCTTGCTGCCTTTTGCTCTTTCCACGTTGTGACCTCCACGACTCGCCGGACCCGCTGCGCGGGTCCCGCAGCGCACCTTCATCAGCGGGAGTCGTTGGGGGCATTGTGCGATGAAGAGGACTCTCCTGGGCTCAATTGGCGTGGTGCAGGGCTGCGAGCGTGAGACAGGGACTCCGTATCCCAGGAGTCCCTGTGCACCCAACAGATTACACCTGGGCCGCTCTCCCTGCAGGACACCCCCCCGCCCTCAGACTTAAAACCGGCTGCCTGTTCTCCCTCGTTGGGATACTTTACTGCT
This sequence comes from Lissotriton vulgaris, assembly GCF_964263255.1. Taxonomy (NCBI): domain Eukaryota; kingdom Metazoa; phylum Chordata; class Amphibia; order Caudata; family Salamandridae; genus Lissotriton; species Lissotriton vulgaris. Next base: position 1,550,611,878 of record NC_141685.1, on the reverse strand, counting down.
GCTCCGCTGGACCAAGCTTGCTGCCTTTTGCTCTTTCCACGTTGTGACCTCCACGACTCGCCGGACCCGCTGCGCGGGTCCCGCAGTGCACCTTCATCAGCGGGAGTCATTGGGGGCATTGTGCGACGAAGAGGACTCTCCTGGGCTCAATTGGCGTGGTGCAGGGCTGCGAGCGTGGGGCAGGGACTCCGTATCCCAGGAGTCCCTTTGCGCCCAACAGATTACACCTGGGCCGCTCTCCCTGCAGGACACGCCCCTTGTTCATCTTTACTCCTACAAAAGGCTGTCATTATCCCCGCTGCGCGGAAGCGCGCGGGAGAGCGCCTGGGAGAAGCCCGGGACAAGGGCGGGACCGTCTGTGGCCGTCAGGGGCTGCAGGAGGCTGGGCTGGGCCACCCCCCTGATATTTGGCTAATGAATACTATATTTTAACATTGTATCTAGCCCTCTTTTTTCTTCATACTACTGTGAGTTTAAATTGCACATGATTTGTTTTTGTTTAATAGGGCCACTGCTATTTGCTAATTTAGACATCACTAGGGTTTTCTATTGAATACGTATTCTAAATATTCCCTCATTTTCATGATGTCCTCTTCTGTTCCGGATCCATTACCTAGCACTGTAGGGGTATCTATCCTTGGCCCACTGGACAAATACTTTGCTAGAGTTAAAAGCGAGGTAGATAGAGAGATCACGCTGGCAGAGAGGCGGGCCGAACGTCGTTTCTCTATCGAACTCCTCAAAAAACAACCTGTTCTACAGAAGGTTGACTCATGTATCTTATCAGACTCAGCTATACACAAAGAATCTGATGCTGATCTATTCAGCACAGACAACATACCACTAATATTTCAAGATACACAATCAGTTTCAGAAGACATAATAGTCATTACTGATTCTAATATCACTGAGTCAATCCAAATCTCTAACTCTTTAACTGACCCAAGTACACCTATATTGGGTGACGTAGCACCACTCCACAATATAGATGTACCTTCCCATGTGTTTACACCTTTAGGAACGGACTTACAATTTGTTAATGTACCTGATAAAAAATCTAAAAAACATTTCATTAACGATACCAATAGCGTTTCTCGCTCCCCGCCAAGAAAGAGGAGAAGAAAGGGTGGGTCCAGAAAGGGGGAAAGGCTTCTCCCCATGGCTACCAGTAACATGTACTCCCCACATAAGATTATTAAAAATGTCGGGAAAGTAGATTCAAACGGGCATCCTATTGTTAACCCGAAATTTGCCCCCAATTATATAGGGCCTTTAGAGGATATCGAACGCCTCTTAAAGGCCTTAATACTACCGCTAACTGAAAGAGTCAAAAGGCTAGGGGAGAAGCTGGATCAGATCCTGTTAAACCAAAGTCCTACAGATTATCAACAATCCAATAACCAAAGTAAAACGCATTCAATAGTTAAACAGCACACTAATAATCCACCGAGGAAAGAGACTCCTATTTCTAGACCCAGTAAAACGACAGTTATAACAAAAATCAAAAGACTCAGAGGGTATCAGTACTGTTATAGTTACTGAAAAAACAAATACAGAAAAACCCCATGTAGGTATACCAAAAAAAGGTTATGGTAAAAACGATCCCCCTAGCAAGGCTACCTACTTAACAAGAACTAAAACTAGCAATGTAGCAGATTTGCCCCCGGAATCATCAAATTATGTTATCATTCTCACAGGCGTTCCGGCCATCCCAGATGGCAACATTGAACATAATTCCAGTTTAAAAAATAAAGTCATCCATTGGCTGCGCAAGAACAGACCGCTCCCAATGCATCTCAACGGAGACATAGTATCAGTGAGACGATGTAACTGGGTGGGCATACGACCCAAGGATGTCGAAGGGGACGTGATCATAGTTAATTTCAAAGATCACAGACTGGTCACATACATTAGTGACTGGTTCCCCGGGAGATGTGAGGGAGGCATATCTACGCGGAATCTGAGTTACTTCTATCCAGAAGCTCTGATGAAGCCATTAAATAATCGATCAATGCGGCCCACAAACTATCCCCCTATGATGCGTGGACCTGACGTACCATTTAGATCAAATATAATTCGGAACCCGATTGTCCATAGTTATTATAATGAGAATGACACTCCTTCTTCTCAATATATGTCCACAAATTATCCCCCAGTGATGCGTAGACCTCATGCATTACATAGACCAAATTTAATCCCGAACTCGACTGCTCATAGATTCCACAGCAAGAACGATAATCTCTTTTTTCAACCCATGTACCCAAATATATATCGGTCATCGTTTGATAACAATAATTTTCACACTAACAACCCCAGGGAATACTGGAACGTACCACTATCTAATCTTTTTCACACTTTCTCTGGTATGGACGATAATGAATGACTTAATGTATCATGGCTGAAAGAGAAATCCTTTTGCCTTCACACGTCTAACAGTCCATTAATAATAGAGGCTAGTAATTCTGATCTAGGGAAGGCTAACATGGACATTAAGAGTACGGTAATGATCAGGGAACTTACCCCAAATATGAGTAGTGAAGGTAACAGCAATGACCTTTGCCGAGCTGAACCTGTCAGTATCCTGGAAGTGCTCAGGGTGACTGATAAGTGCCATGAAACCCTTATGGGCAAGGAAACCTTGGAGGAGGTCTTCCCCGAAATCATTACAGATAGTGGGCTATGTACCAGTCAGGGATCAATTGTAAGCTCCGGGAAAAAATGGTCCATTACATTCTGGAATATAGCCGGCCTTAGAGCAAAAATAGAAAACCCAGATTGGAAGCTCTTTACTGAAAACTGTGATGTAATTTGTCTTCAAGAGACATGGTCTGAGAGTGAATACCATCTGAGTGGTTTTAAAACGGTTTCCATCCCTGCTGTAGGCTCAGTACATGGACGAGCAAAAGGGGGTCTATGCATGTATATCTCAAACCGTCTAATCTTTAAAAAACTACAGTTATATTCTCATTCCAGTTTCTTTCATATTGTTGGTGTGCACTTTAACAGCTCTGTTTCCATATTAATAGTTAACTTTTATAATAACATCCCTCCCGCCGATATATTGACAGTACTTAAAACTCTGAATAATAAGCTAAATGGTATTATTAATAGTACCAACAGATTGTTCACTGTAATATGGGGTGGGGACTTTAACTGTTCTATATGTGTTAGATCTGGAAAAGGAAATTGCGGATTATCCACTGAAAGGGATACCAATACATCTCACTTTGAGCACTCAATCTTGGGAAACGCTTTAAATGAGATCCTGTATTTCTATGATTTAGGGTTCGCAAATGAACTATGTTATAATAAGACTGTATTTACCCCAACCTTTAATGGTAGAGGATTGATGTCTACTATTGATTTTTTCCTCATCTCATCACATTATCGGGAATGTATTGTCAATTATAATGTTTTAAATGTCCCCCTTAGTGATCATTTCCCGATAAGGTTAGAACTACTGGATACAGACCTAACAGTCCACAAAAGAGCGGAGGTTTTTTCTGTCGATGTAGGCATAAATAGGCACAATGAATATGCCCTTAAATGGACTAAGGTGGTTCCCGAGGTTTTCCTAAGTAAACTTGTCAAAGATTGCAGTACAAACTTTGACGTCTGCTTGGACCCGGAAACTGAGGACGCACTAATCATAACCAATTTTAAAGCGATCATTGCCAGTATAAAAAAGGGTTTATGGGTGAATGTTAAGGCCAATAAGAATTTTATGAAAACCCGAGGCTGGTTCTCACCGGCCTGTAGTAAGGCCCTTAAAAAACCAAAACTCGCCCTGCAATCCCGAATGAGAAACCAACTTCTGATAAAGACCTTACGTAAGGAGTATAGAACTGCACTTAAAACACAAAAGCAGTTGCTAAGAGACAAAGCATGGGCAGCCATTATGGAGGCCTCTGAACTTAAGGACATGACAGCTTTTTGGAAAGCAGTCAATGCTCCTTTTTTTAATGATAATTCAAAGGCTCGCATGGAGATTGCTATAAATGAAGACGAATGGGTTAAGCATTTTGAACTCCTTTATAATCCAGTAGCAGCAACCACTGATCAAATAAGAGTCCCAACGGCCAAGAAAAAGTACATAGAAGGGCTCCATCTTAATTTCCTGTTGGATGAGGTAATTAAGGGTATTAAGTCTAGCCTTGGGGGCAAGGCAGCAGGTCCCGATGGCGTACCAGTGGACATTTTTAAGAAAAACATTGGTCTCTGGGCTCCGTTACTTACCAGAACTTTCAATGCTGCTAGTTCTAAAGGCCTACTTGATACATGGTACCAATTGATTATAATTCCTATTTTTAAAAAAGGAGACAGATTTAAATGTGCTTGCTACCGGCCAATATCTTTGCTCGACTCTACCATTAAAATTATTGGGAGAGTCATCCTAGATAGACTCCAGAAATGGGCAGAGGAACACCATATCATAAGTGATCTTCAATATGGGTTTCGAGAAGGTGTTGGCACCACTGAGCAAGTACTTAATCTATCAATTTTGATAGAGAAATACACAACGGCCAAGGGAGGTAGACTTTTTCTAACCTTTTTAGATCTCACCTCAGCGTTTGATCTCGTAAATCATAGTAAACTTTGGACTATTCTAACTACTCTGGGAGTAGATGCAAACATTATTAGCTTTCTAAGAGAATTGTATAATGGGGCGTGTGCAATGGTCAGGTTTGGCCGGGATGGGGAATGTACAAGGGAATTTAGAATTGGAAGGGGCGTGAGGCAGGGGTGCGTCCTTGCTCCATTCTTATTTTCTATTTATATCAACAATTTAGAGGGCACACTCCTTCAGGAATGTAATGATATGCCCAACGCCTCAGCCCGCCGGTTACCTGCACTTATTTATGCAGATGATACCGTGCTTATGGCAAGGACCCCTGTAGCCATGCAGGACATGGTTACGTCTTTTAGTGCCTTTATGGATAAACTTGAATTACAAATAAATTGCACTAAGACCTTTGTGATGAACTGTGGTGGAAATGTCCACAAAAGGAAAAAAACTATGTTCATTTGATCAACTCCACTACAGCACACCCCGACTTTCCCATATTTGGGGATTCTCTTTGACCATACTGGAAATTGGAATAGTGCAATACAGGCTAGGAACTTATTATTTGCTAAAGCTATAATGGCCCTTAAGTCCTTTAGCAAAAAGATGGGGAAAAAGCCAGTCAAGGAGCTTATATATATCTATAAGACTAGCTGTGTCTCGGTGGCACTATATGGGGCAGGCATATGGGGAAACTTAAATGTCAGTAGTTTACAAGTAACTGAAAATGGTTTTTTACAATACCTATTGGCACACCCAATGAGTATGTCCAACTACAATTGCCATACAGAATTGGGTCTTTTTTTTCTTGGAAGACTTAATTAGAATCCAACCGATACTTTTATGGCACCGGGTATGGACAAATGAGAGATGCCATCTTAACAGACTCATATTGGGAGATGCTCTAAAGTTGGATGGGGCAAAAAGGATAAAATGGTTATGTTACATTAAAATTGTGTGTAACAACATTAAGCACCCGGAGTTCTTCAATGAACCAGAATCTATGTGTAACATTACTAGAAAGACTTTGAAATTTTTATGTTTAAACTTCCTTGTGAACCAAAGACATTCATGTGAAATGGCTAAAAAGACTGTGAACTCCCATCAACTGATCACCAAAGGAAGGACCATTCAGCCCTATCTAAACTTACAAATGAAAGAGCATGAAAGGTTTCTACTAACCAGATTCAGATTTGGAATTTTGTTTAGACTACTGAGTTTCCCAGCCACGAATGACTGGTCTAAAGTTCTGGATAAATGCCCCTGTGACAATGTCTCTATTCAATCGGACATACACATTTTATTCTTTTGTAGATTTTATGTGACACCCAGGAAAAGATGGATAATCCCAATTCTAAAATATATGAATCAGAGACAGTGCCGCCCTGCATTTTTTGCTATACTGACATTGGAAGATATTTTCTCCGTTTGTTCCATTGTGGAATTTCTTAAAAGTGTATTCTACTTGCGTAAGACAATGATAATTTGATTCTGGCCTGTGTACATAATTACCCTGTATACTGTTCTCCTTTTTATTCTTTTTAACAAAAAATTGATGTCTGTAAATTTTAATGTGATTTTATGTACTTTTCTGGTTATGAAATATAGCTGAATAAAGTCTTTTGATACTGAGTTCAGTGAAGAGGAAATTCAGGAGACCCAAAAACAGGCCAGGAAGTACAGAACTCACGAAGGACTCACACACCAGACACATAAAGACAAACAATATAAGGATTGAGGTGTACCGACCGGCTGTGTAGGGGAATGAACAGCGGAGCAGAAACACACTCAGGAGGAGAGACACCCGACCCCGAGGGACGACCAGGGCGGAGCGCTCTCTCTCAGAAGGTAAGAATACAACAGGGAAACAATAAAGGTTGCTTAGTGCCACAAGGCTGGAGGATAAAGAAATGAATCGAGCAGGATGCCCGCAAAATGCGTGAGGAAAGGTAGGGGAGTCGCAAGAGCGTGCTCGAGCGAAGATAGAGAAATGCCGAAGACCGGCAAGAACTTTCTCACAGCGCACGAGGATATCGGGAAACTGCAGGAAGAGGCGGCAGCTCAAAGCAGGCAGGAATATCTCCAAGAACACCCGGAGGGATCTGTAGCACGCCATGGAGGACGCAATCAGGGACCAGGAAGTGGAGAGGGGGGGCGTGGTACCGGAAAAGTAAGCCAAGCAACGGCTACGTTCTGCCGCGCCTCTTTACTCGCGTTAGGGAGCGTCAATAAAGTGCGGTGAACTTAGGGTTAGGGATATGGGCTAAATACCGAATACCTGCAATCCCACATGTCAAGGCTTCTAATTCCTAACATCATCTGCAAACATCAACCAGGGGATCAGCTTACCATCCAACTTTGGGGCATCGGTCGGTCGGTGCACAAAGTAGCTGATCACACTGTTGATGTATAATGAGAAAAGGGTTGGGGTTAGTACGCACCCTTGGCGTACTCCCCTCTCTATAGGGAATTTATCTGTAACATTACCCTGTTGGTTCCATCTGATTTGGGTAAAAATTTTCCTCATGTAATTTCTGAAGGAAGGACAAGATGCTAGGTGGCATGCCCACATTTTTTCTCGAGGCACCAAATCAAACGCCGATTTAAGATCGACTAACGCCGCAAAGTGCATACCACCCCCAAGGACTACCGCCCGCCAATAAATTAAAAGAAATCTAAAAACTTGGTCTATAGTACTTGTGTGGCTGCGGAATCCTGCCTGGAGAGGTGACAGTACTTCTTCCTCCTCAATCCAGCCTAGGATTCTCTGCAGAACAAGCCTTGCACCCACCTTCTGGATACAATCTATCAAACTGATAGGCCTGTAATTTCCTGGATCAGAGCGCTCCCCCTTTTTGTGGATCGGTATGATCTCCGCACCCTTCCAGGTAATTGGTATAGGCGAGCCATTGGCTATACCATTTGCTAGGGATTGGATATATGGTTCCCAAAGCTCTTTGTCGTGCATAAAGAGGTCGGCTGGAATAGAATCCAGTCCGGGTGCTCTGCCCTTGGGGATGCAATTCAATACCTTTCTCACCTCTATTCTCTTGAAGTGTAAGGAAACTATACCCAAGTTAGAAAGCACGGGGCCCTCAGTTACTTCCATGGTTGTTTCTTGAGATGCAAACTGAGTGGCATAATGGGAGACCTAGAGGTCAGGCGAAACATAATTGATTTGTTCGCCCCTCTGGATCCCCCTGCCCCACTTGACCATATCCCAAAATGTACACATTGAACGTTCCCTACTTGCGCAATACAGCTCCCTCCAGTACTCCTCATCCCAAGCACGTTTAGCATCATATTGTGCTTTTTTGTAAAGTGCACAAGCACTTTTAACTCTAGCTCTATCTTTTGTTTTTATTGCCACAGCCAGAGCTTTGTACGCGGACCTGCACGACTTCCCGTACCACTGGTCTTCCTTCTTAACAGGCCTATTTGACTTAAAAGGGCCCTTTTTTATGAAAAAAGCCCTGAGTTTGTTAAAAAAAATGTGTGGATCGGATTTAGATCTGCCATAACCCCCTCCTGATTTATACATTTTTGGAGATCCTTTGTCGCCTGGATAGTCAGTTCCCTCATTGCTGCTAACTTGGCCTCACTCGTTGAACAATTCGCCCATCTAATGCGCCTGGCATCGTTTGTTAAAACGATATCAACCCTGTCAGTAGGAATTTCCTCCCTTAAGGGTTTCCATGAAATAAATGTAAGGCAGAGCGGATCGTGATCGCTTTCAACCCTTTCTAAAACCACCATGTCCTTTAAATTGGACCAATTCTCTTTATTGGTGAATATGTAATCAATGCGACTTTTACGTAAACCATTATTAAAAGTAAAAGCCCCATGTTTGTCAGAAGCTGATCTACCAATTGCTCTCAGCCCTAGTCCAACACACAGGACCTTAAGCTGTAGAGCAGCCTCTGTCCATTTTTTGATTGGTGAAAATGTCAACTGAGGGATGTTCCATATGCTATCTTCTTCCAGGATGAGGTCCACATCATTTCTATCCAGCGGTTCGAAACAGCAATTGAAATCTCCCGCTACTATAGTATTACCTTTAATGGAATAAAACTCAAGGAGGGTTTCTAATTCTTCAACATTTTTAGACGGTTTCCCCCCCTGCATGCCCCTTGAGTAAACATTGAAAACAAAAAGATCACTGCGATCGGGGCAACGGATTTGGATTAACAATATATCACTACTTTTGGAGTCTAATTGGGTCACATTATATCTACTGTCTTGTCTGACCCACGTTAAAAGTCCCCCTTTTGCTCTTCCATGATGGCTTGGGATCGCAAGAACACTAAAACTAAGGAATCCAGGTCTGTACTCTGGAGCATGCAACCAGGTTTCCTGGAGGAGCACTAAATCCCTCCCATCAAGAAATGTCAGCCAATCTGCAGATGTCGCCTTACTCTTGAAGCCTGCCACATTCCATGAGACCAGTGATGTTAAGGTGTGGTCAGCAGCTCTCTTAGGAAAGTCTGGGATCCCCCTACCACAGGGTCCCCGTCTTCTCCAACTCCCATTTGGCCTACTTCTCTGGGGGGAATATTAGCATCTCTAGGACCAGTGGATGAGGCGCTGTCTATCACTGCGGAAAAAATAGAACCCTGTAGCCCATGTTCAGAAGGCGAGCACGCTCTGTGAACGTCAACTGGACAGGCTATTCCCTGATCCAAGGTTTTTCCGCCACAGAGTCAGTCATTAGCATCCAGTGAACTTAGGCCTCATATCTGTTGCTCAATGCAACAGAACTAGTAGAGGGAACTATCTGGGTGCTGTGCTCTCCCTTACTATTGGCTCCAGTGTTATGAGGTGGTAAAAAACCCCAATGGGAGTACATTAACATAGTCATGGTGAATCCTAGGTGATCCTGCCTGTCTCAGAATATGGACAACCAATTCGGGGCAGCCAAAACTCAACACAACACAGTCACCCTTCATGATCTTCTTAGTCTTGACCACCCATGGTACCCTTCTCACCATTTTAAAATTATTAAACAAGTGTTCACCTAGCACTGTTTTGTTAGTTAAGAAGTGGAGGGCTTTATTTTTTAGTGTGGTCCAGTGTTCCTCTCTACCATCCTGAGTTTTCGGGACATTTGCCAAGATTATAGAATACGGGCATGCCTCCGGAGGGAGATGCAACGAAGACTCCCTTGTAGAGGCCTGTGCTAGAGGACTTAAACTCCCCACTGAGCCCCTGGGACCTACCTTTACGCCTTGTTTAACTCCTATGGCTGTAGATGGAATGTAAGGTTCTACAGCTTGGGGTACTGAGGTCATCATAGAATCCACCAGATCAGTGACTGTAGTTGTAAGTGCACTCAAAGAATGCACTTCGGGTAAGTTAATCCAGAGCGTCGGAACTTTATGATGTAAAATGTGTTTTCAATAACATTAAGTCTGCTGTCTATTTGCTCAAGTTTATCCATTACTGGAGAGATAAGTGCCCTCAGCCGTTTGTCCATAAGCCTCATGAACTCAGACATCTTACCCCCCATAGTATTTGCTACATCTTGCGCATTATGCTCATTTCCTCCTTGAGCCCTGCCCTCAGTGGCCTGGTTTGTGACATTTTCTTCCTGTCTACCTAACCCAGATATGGAATTTTTGTTCCTAGGATGTTTTGCTTGTTGCCGACTTCCTTTAGGGGCGTTACTAGCCTTTCTTTTCCCCGATAGAGCTTTGCTACTAATGGCCAACATAGCCCGTAGCTGCCTAGTACGTGTAACTGGGGTGAGGGAGGTAGACTAGGTGCAGGAGAAGAGCCAGAGGAGATTGATAAACTAACATCTAAAACTGACCCATTTGGAGCCTGAGAGGGATCCATAGGATCAGGGAGAGCGACGGTGCATACAGACATCTCTGTGGATAATATCGGGAGAACCGTTTGGCAAGATGGATCCAAGGATAACCTCCTTTCTACAAGTTCGATTTCCTTAGCCACAACAGATTCTGCCCGTTTCAGAAAGGCATCCAAAGTCCCCATCCTCCCAGCCCCAGGGCACGCTTTAAAGTTGGCTTTAGCCATATCAATATAATAAGCCTTAATAAAGTTAGACAGATCCCAGACAGAAATGAAACCAGCAATCGAAATGAATGACCAGATCAAAGAATGTCTCGCACCTCACTTATGGATGTCTCTGGTAAAGTTCAGCCGTAGATGAAAGAGGGGGGCCCAGCCCGGCCTCTTCTGGCCCCTGACGGCCGCAGACGGCCCGCCCTTGTCCCGGGCTTCTCCCGGAGCGTCCCGCACGCGTTCCCGTGACGCGGGGAGTCAGCCAGATTTAAAGCGCCTCCGGGCGCGGGAAATGGCGTAGGCGGCTTCTGCCGCTAGGCACCCTGGGAGTGGTAGTCCTCCACTCGGCGGCCGTGGGATTCTAGTGCGCGGCGGCGGGAGGACAGAGGGCCAAGCACGTCATCCTACTTCCGATCTTGCAGCCAAGGCAAAAACACACAGATGCCTCAATACAGTAAGCTAACCAAGAGAAGCCCAATTCTGTTTGCAGTAATACCACTCCGATGTCCAGCCCATGTCACTGCAGCCACCTTACTCGCGGAGGGGCTTCTTGTGGTGACCGTTGCTTCTAGTATCTGCAGTTTCACCTCTGAAACCACAGAGCTTTAAACAACAGCCATTTACCACTGGTTCCACTCAGTATTGTGACATCGTGCAAGATGAAATCCCGCTGTAAATGGATGGGATCTGCTCTATTAATATAGTGCTGGTGAAGTTATACTGTGAAGAGTTATAGATGGGTAACAGTGAATAATAGAGATGTTTTTCACAGACAGATCTTGAGAGAAATCAAAAAAGCAGTAAGAGCCTAGCTTGACTTGTCTATATCACTCACAACCGCACCCCACCCCAGTTACTCAAGCTAATGGCTTTCTATGTGAGTCATAGATCACAAATGTTTCATTTTCATTAGCTCCCCTTGGTGAGCTACAGATGGAAGCAGAGGAATGCAGATAGTTAGATTATGTTAAAAAGTGTAACACTAAAAGGTTTTCCTGCTTGCTAATTCTGCCATTTTGCCAGAGGTAGTTTCGCTCAACAACCTGCCATCTTCCTCAAGTAATGTGAGGGGCATAGACCAATTTTGTTATTGAACTTTGATCAGCAGTGTTTAATTTGAGCTCATGGTTGCTGGTGGGGGACCCCAGCACTTATTTGGGGACGGGCACTTATTTTTCCACTTCAGACATTTCCCAAGAGCAAGAGAGGGAAACCCACACAAAGCGGACAGACAGAAGAAGAGAAAGACGGAACAAGAGTATGAGGTGCGTTTAAGACTATTCAGTGTGCTTACATTTAATTCCACTGGCTGCAGAGCATAACTTTGGGTACCAGCACTTATTCATTTCACAAATCCTTTGATGGTTAGGCAATCTTTTTGAAATAGTAGCCACTAGACAGAGATTGTAGAATTCACGGCGCAATAAGGTCAGAAATAAATTTGACAAGTAGACTAGTAATCAAATTGTGACATACATAAATAGATTTACCTTGAGCCAATAAGCTGATCTATCCAATTAGCAGAGCGGAGCCAGCTAAAACATTTGATTCCAGAAATAGGGTTCTTTTTTGGAAAGTTTTGAAAAAAAGTGTTTTATGGAGACATAGTATGAGAACTACAAACGTTATATGAATAGCCTAAAGCAGTGGTTTCAGTAAAGTGACCTTCTGGGAAGCAATTTTATATCAGAAGGGAAACATGTAAATTGAGTCTTTAGTACAGAATATGAAAAATTCTTCCTATATAACACATATCTTATATCACTGTTAGGACAAAAAAGTCAAAATATACTTAAACTATATGGCAAATTAGCAGGATACAAAGTCAATTATGAGATATCAGAAATATTGAATTTGAATCTGGATGTTGATGCCGCTTTGATGACAACAGAAATTAGATATTTAAAGGTCAGAAATATGGAATATTTTAATAACCCACATCCCCCCACCACTCCTCCAGGGTCTCGAATGCCCAAATCCTTTATTCTTATTAGAGTTTGTCACACACTTTGTTTTGTTTTTTACTTTTGTTCTGATTTCTAGTCACAAAATAACTGCCTTATTAACTCCATCTTGGTTATTAATTCCATCATGTTTGTGTCTAGTTGATTATAGATTGTGTTTGACCTAGCTGCACACATACCACTATATTATTGGTTCTTGTTTGGTACCTCAAAACATTTCATGATCTCATCAATGAGTTCTTGGTCTCTTTCAAGCAGTCCCTTGTGTCAATGGCATGCTATTTTAATATTCTATCTATCCCCCTTCTGATTGAAACTAGGAGCACATTTCTAGCCAATTTCATAGCCAACCAACAGTTTCCTTTCTAATCCCAGAGAATACCTTGTTCTAAACAAAAACATTTTCAAGTTCATAATGCTTTTCTGTATTATTTAAGATAGGTTCTGTTGTTGAAATGCCGACTTTTTGTAACAAGCCATTAGCAAAGCCATAGGTCTGGATTTCGTGTGATAAAGCATGAAAGACAGGCAATTGTAGTGATGGGAGTGCAGAGGCAAATGTAATGGTGGTTCTGGTAATGCTATCATTCCAAAGGTTGTGGCGGCAATGGTGTAGTAGTGGGGGTGGTGATGTGGAAATAGAGGTAGGAAATAAGTAATTGTGCTGGTGATAATGGTGATGGTAATGGTGGCAACAGTGGAGGTAGTAATGGTTGTAGTACAAGTAGTAGGGGTAATAACTCACAGTCACATCCGGACAAACGGTTTCAGAAAAGCTTACTCTAGCAAATAAAATACAAAAAAGGATTACTTTCTGTATACAATGCATATAGCAGATGAAGAACTGAATATGCAATGACTGAGAGCATTTATCAGTAAAAAAGTCTATCAGGCATTGAAATGCAAATGCGCCATAGAAAAGGAAATGATACACCAAGCAGCAGTAGCGGTCGGTGGTGGGAGTAGCTGCCGGATGGTGACGTGAGGAAGGGGAGGGGCAGGGTGGGGGGTAGTAAACTATGGATTACGGCCAATTACAGGTAAGTAAACATATAAATAAATAAAACAAATTTCGTTGCTCGCGCTGCATTCCCAAATGCGATGCAGTGCGTGCAACAAAATTAGTTTTATTTATTTATATGTTTACTTACCTATAATCAGCCATAATCCATAGTTTACTACACCCCACCCTGCCCCCACCCCTCCCCACGTCACTGCCCGGCAGCTGCTCCCACCACTGACCGCTACTGCCAAAGAGTGAATAGATTTGGCTAAGACAGTAATAGTTTTCTGGGTGGAGTCAAAGGCCAATCCATGCATATTTTGAAGAACTAATAACAATATGCCTTGCAGACAGCTAGGATGCCATGCCATACATAAATGAGTTGCTATTAAAGGTTTACATTGTTATCTATTTAAACTAGTTTTCCATTGATCATGTAGCAAAACAGAACATTTTGCATTACTTCTTTGTGAACAATGTCTCTATTTTCTTCTGAATAAATTCTAAGTACCCTTTTGCTGAATTGTGCATATCAAGGAGGACAAAATACATATTACTTGGCCTTTGGAAACTGGCTATTCATCATGTTAATCTGGTAATAAACCCATCAAATAAATAAATACCGAAATACAGGAAATTTGCTCTTTCTTCATGGTCACTCCAAATAGTAAGGCCTTTTTGCTTAACTTTATTTTTAGAATTCTGTATACTTTACCACTGCTAACCAGTGATAAAGTGCTTGTGTCCCTCCTTTCAACATGATATGATTGGTATACTCCTGGTTGGCATATTTACTTTACCTCTAAGTCTCTAATACCAGGGTACCAAAGACCTGTAAGCTAAATGTCACAGGTGAGGTGCATCACACATTGTGCTACCCACTGTAGTAACCCTTTTGAAAGGCCTACATTTTCATCTTAAATATTAATAGTTCACCGTCAAGGTAGGCCCATAGGGTAGGGTGCATGGTATTTACAAGTAGGAAATGTAGCACTTTCACTTTCTGCATGTCCTTACAGTGAAAACACATAAAAGCTATTTGCACTCTAGCAAGGCTGTCTGCTTCGATAGAGAAATGCTGGATTAAAATATAAAACATTACAATGCTAATTTCAGATTGGTTACAGCTAGAGAGAAATGTCAAGGCTTTTTTAATAGTTAAACAAATTAAGTCAAATTTTGTTTAACTGTAACATAAAAGGTACTTTAGAAAAGTTATTTTTTCCCTGCCTAAGGCTTCTTGAGGCATTTCTGTTAGTATTCAACTATCACATGGCAGCTTGATGGCTCCACTGTGGAGAGGTGTGAACTTCTCCCAGGACAGGAAAAATCTGCCATGGGTGTGGGGAGGTGTTTTCTTCCCCTTGACAGGATGGCCTGAGTGCTGTATCCAGGCACTTGGGGCACTTCAAAAAATCCATCATTGTCACAGGCAGATGTACCTCAAACCTGGGCCTCCCCTATTATACTTCTATTAAGCCAAGCACTAAACTGAGTGGGGGGTGAGCTGCCACATATCTGGTTTAGAGTGACCACCAGGATGGGGCTGTGCATCTCCCTTTTGACATTAACGTGTCAATTCTTACTTGATTGTCACACCCTGCATGACGTGCACTGGTGTTTTGCTTTATAACATTTGGAGTACACCTAAAGAAAACAGAATGTCAAAACTATGTTTATGTATCTACTGCCTGGTTGCTGAAAGCTCAGCTTTGATTTCACCAGACTTCTGTCTTTGAGTTTTTGGGCATCCTGGATGTTGGTGCTAGATGTGGGATAGCAGTGGGGTTATCATAGTGCACTCCCCACGCATCCCTTCAGTACTCAGAGCCCAAGTTTAGTATGGCAAAATGCTTAAGCCATCTTGAAAATGCCCAAAGTGTGTATGGTTAGCCCATGGAACAGTATCTTATTGGTTAGTACTTCCCCATGGGTCATTCCAACCTACAAGTGTGTGCCAGTAATAAATGTGGCATCTCTAGTCACCCAGTTTAGAACACTTCTGTGCCTAGAGAAGATCAGAGAGGAATGACCCTGCTGTCTGAGGCATGAGAAGAGCCTCAATGACTGGGCCTACTCTCCCTCATGTACCCAGGACAAAGAAGTGAACTTCAGGGGTCATAAGGCTGAACTCCTTTTCAAGCTACAAGGTCTTGTGGGGCATTAGAAATGTACTTCTGTGGTGGATCGGGACTTATAGGACTGCCGTCAGAAGGTAAAGCCCTTGACCAGAATGAACCTTGGTAGTGTATCTGACCTGGACTCCATCTGGGTCAGCGTTAAATTGAGCCTAGATCCTGTTCTAATGCATCTTTTGACTATCGTTCGCAATTTGTGTTTTTTGGCACAATTTTTACTTTAAAATGTAATAAAAAATCATATCTTTCGTTCCCCTTTTTGAATGTTAATCATTCTGGTGGCATTTTGTTTATTTATTTAGTCCTTCTGTCTAATCCTTTTTGGGATTTTTATTGTTTTACATTCCCAATTTTTTTACTGTTTTAGTATTGAATAAATACTTTCCAATTTGCCTCTAAGTTAAGCCTGTCTGCTCTGTACCATAGTTGAGCTCAGGTTTAATTACTGACTTAAGTAGGTCACTGTGACAAGGATTCTGATTATTATTTGAGGTGGATGCTCACCCCCCTCAATGAATACCCCAATGTCTTACTATATCCATTCTTAAGACTCGTGGGAGGGAGGGGCCCGGGAGGGGAAGATTGAAGTTAAAGCCATGTGGCTGAAGGTGGGCAATTTCACACTGTTTGCACTCTGAAATTATAGAGATCTGGGGCACTGCGCATCTACACCTGCAGAGAATCTCAAAGAAAAACAGGCTTGACAGTGAACTGTCTCCAGTAACCTTTTTTGCCTGAAACTTCTATCAGAAAATGTACACTTTGTTGGGTTTCTTCCACCTAAAATCTATTTGAGGAGTTTTTCTAAACCACTTTTTTAAAATGTCGCTAACTTTCTGAACATCACAAAGTTTTAAAAAGACTTTCAAACTAGGAAAGACTCTGGAAGTAGGAGTTGGTGGATTTTGACAACTTCACCACTCCACATTTACAACAATTCCCTCTCATATTCTAATGGGACAGAAGAAATGTATGCAATTGATTTCATAACACTGTTATCACCATCTGATGTGTATATTGTTCATGTTTTTCCTAAGTTCTGTGAATCCATTGTTGCCTTGTTGCTAAATTACATTGATTTCTGCTTATTTGAGTAGCTGATCCTTCCCTTGCAGGCTAACCTCAGTGACATGCCAGAATTATTGTATACTGTCAAGATGGCTCAGACACTGCTAACTTCTGCAATGACCTGCAGCTCATGAGTGTGAACCCAAAGATAGCCAACTCAGCCTTCCATCCATCAAAATTGTATAACCGAATATAAGTAAATTGGGTTATTTACATCACACAGGAAGGGTGGTAGGAAGCCTTAAATTAAAAAGGTTACTATTTTTCTTTTATTCAACACCGTTTGAGACATTAACACATCGCTTCTGTCAGACATAATTTAATTTCTCAAGGAGATACATAGTTTGCACATCTCTTTTAACACAGATGCACAATTATCTGTTAATTATCTGTAGTACCTGATTTAAAATTTGGGATACTCACGTCACAAACACAATGAATATCCTGTCCACCACATTACAAGTGCATTATATCCTATGAGGCTTGTAATACAGGGTACAGAAGATCCGTAATCTTAGTGATAGAGTAACTCATCTGCCAAACTCCAATTCAGAACTTTAGTCTTACATTGTAAGTGACTGTTGCAGCAATTTTTTCAACTCTACTAGGGTTAAAACAAATGGTGAGCCAGCTGGTTCTCCTTTTGTTCAGTCTGCATGTGTAAAATTGCAACAGAAGCTTCCACAAGACAGATTCAATACAATTTCCTGCACATTTCAAGATGTCTGCTTCAGTGAAATCTGTCAGCACTGGATGAACATTTTCTGACATGAATAAAGGCCTGGTTTAGATCGCAGCGGACAGGTTATTTCTTCACAACGGTGAAGGATATCCTGTCAGCTGAAATATAAATCTTATTATATCCAATTAGATTTATATTTCGGCAGACAGGTTATCTGTCACGATTGTGATGGAATAACCTGTCACTGAGTTAAAAATCAGGCCCTATGTTTTTCTTGAATTATACACATTTTATTTATGTTCCTTTGCGTTCAGAGTCGATTAAGCAATATATTAAGTAGAGTCATTATCTACAGTTATTCAGAAATAACAAACGGTATGGTATAATAAAGTTTGGCAAGCATATACATGTAATGTTTTACAGCTGTCTCATGAGGAATGAAAACGCGAATAAAAAGAGAGAAAATGCAGAGTCCTGGGTAAAGGACAGCTCACCAATGGGCCAGTAAGCATCTGCAACAGGTCTGTTGGTAAATGACTAGTTGAGACACAATCGTGCATAGAAAGCCTAGATTGGATTCGTTTCAGTTTCATTATGATCTACTGAAATCCAAACGTGAAGCCAATTAAATGATCAGTTTATGGAAGAGTGCTCGAAAAACTAATCGGCAGACAAATTAGGGAGCTCTGCAACGTTATGCTGTATACAATTGCAAAGTAAATGAAGAAATAACTCTCTGAGGAACATTACAGGTAATTGATAACGAACCACAAAGTAAGGTGACTATAGAAAACTCACTTGAAACTAGTGCCGAATAGGAAAACACAGGAAGAAAAGTGAAATAGCCTAAGTAAGCGCTGAAGTTTATTACAACCTCAGGAGCTTATGAACCAATAAGAGTTCCCAAATGTGCTGTGGCGTGTTGGGACAAAAGTCAGAGCCATCTGATTAATCTACTGTTCAATGGCTATTTGATCGGGCCGGACTGGGAACCAAAACCGGCCTCAGCAAAGTTCTTGGCCGGCCCCCCTGAGGGAAAGGTTGGGGGTGCCACCGAGCTCTTTGCCGGGGCCGGTTTTTGGCCGATTTTTGTTACAGGGCCGATTTTGCAGTTATGTTGCATAAACCTCTGTGTATCAAAAACGGCCCCCAGGGGCCCATACCCGGCCCCCATCCTTGCGGCGCATCGCGGGATTGCCCGGTGCCCACAATCGTCAGTCCGGGCCTGTATTTGATTTCCTTCTTCCTCTGCCAACTTTGTTAGACGGTCAGAGGATAAGAATGTTAAGACCCACAATCAGAGAGAAAGAAATCAGCATCCCACATGACATTTTGTGTTTTACTTTAGGAACACTTTAGTTGTTTTTTACAATGTTCATAATCATCAATATTTTACATTTTTACGAGCTAGTTTCAATCAACTTGAGATTTCATTTTGTGGCTTAGGGGCTCATTACAATGGGGGCCAGGCCTGAGTCTACCTGCCACCGTTGTCCTGTTTGGGACTGCCCGCCAGACATGAGGCGGTCCCACCACTGCAATTAGGATATGCCTGCCAGGGCATTTAACATTGCGGATGGTGCTCCTGGCTGCAGCACCGTACGCAATGTTAAAATGTGATACTGTGCATTTCCCTGCACTACGTGACAGGCACCACATGGTGCCTGCCACGCAGTGCAGGAAATTTCAGGGAGTATCCTTGGGTACCTCCCAGTGCAGCATCACCCCCCCAAAACAATGGGGCCCGTAATGGGCCTCCAAACCCAATTCCCGCCAGCCTCCGTTTCCTAACAACACCCTAATTTGGTGTAAGATGCCTGCTAGGTACCGCCACCATTTTAGGCGCCCTGCACCGTCGGCCAGGCAATCAGTAGATTTGCATTTGGCGGTGAAGTGGCGGATGGAATTTGCGTTCGCCGCGGTACCCACTGCCATTCTAATTGGGCAGTGGGTAATTTGCTGTGTGATGGTGGAAGGACCGCCACTGCCGGGCCGGCGGTTGCGGGCATTCCGTTATCCTAATCGACCCCTATGTCTTTTTGAGCTTTAAATTGAAACATAGGAGGAGTTTCCTTTATGCAAATTTGTGTTGCTAGTGGAAGTTAGTAACATTACCTCTTGCATTTTAAGAGAGGTGTGGGTCTAAGGAAAAGACAAATGGAATAGTATGTGTCTGCTGGCTGTTCCCTCCAGCTGGTGATGCTGTTTGAGGAAATGGTAATGGACCTTCAGCAGGTGTCAGCGTTTGCCAGGAGCTATCTCCGATGGTTGAGATGGGATCCTGGAATAACTTTATCTATACTAATATAATAAAGAGAGAGCCCAAAGCTTTGAGGCGGGTAATCTCAGGAACCACAGCACCCAATGCAGCGTTGGAAAGGGCAGTTGCAGTAGAAGGACATAGGCTATGCGGACGCCCACCATATACATTTAAAAGGTAAAAGAACCATGCCTGCAAAGTAGTCCCTTGTGGGCATGTCTGTGTTGTGCTGTGGGCGTGTGCTAGGGGCGTGACAAATGCTGGGGGCGTGTGGTACGTTCCGCCCTTCATGCCATGTCTCATATCGTGTGCTGTGGGTATGTGCTGGAGGCGTGGGCGTGTGCGGGGCACGGGATTAAGGAAAAGAAATGCAAGCGGTGTGCCCAATATTTCATTGTTTTTTCTTCCCAGGTTCTGTACATTCCAGCTCCGGGTGTCCACCCTGCTCCCTTTAAATACCCCTGCACCCCATAATCATAACCCACCCTTACTCCTTAAGATACCCCAACACCCTTAAACACTAACCCATCTTAACCTTATAAATATACCCTGTACCCCAAAACCCAAACCTATCCCTAAACCCTAAAAATACCCCTGTACCCCAAAACCCAAACATAGCCCTGAACCCTATAAATACCCCTGTACCTCAAAACCCAAACCTACCCCTGAACACTAAAAATACCCCTGTACCCCAAAACCCAAACCTAGCCCTGAACCCTAAAAATACCCCTGTACCCCAAAACCCAAACCTACCCCTGAGCCCTAAAATACCCCTGTACCCCAAAACCCCAAACTAGCCCTGAACCCTTAAAATGCCCCTGTACACCAAAATTCAAACCTACCCCTGAACCCTAAAAATACCCCTGTACCCCAAAACCCAAATGTAGCCCTGAACCCTAAAAATAACCCTGTACCCCAAAACCCAAACCTACCACTGAACCCTAAAATACCCCTGTACCCTAAACCCAAACTTAGCCCTGAACCCTAAAAATACCCCTGCACCCCAAAAACCAAACCTAGCCCTGAACCCTAAAAATACCCCTTTACCCCAAAACCCATACCTATCCCTAAACCCTAAAACTACCCCTGTACCCCACACCCCAAAACTATACCAGAACCCTTAAAATACCCAAACAACCCAAAACATATACCTCAGTACCCCAAAACATATACCCCTATACCCATACTTACCTTATCCAAACATTAAAAAACATGCTTTTACCATTCATGCATTTACAACGAATTTCGTTGTAAATGTATGCGTGGTAAAAGCATATAAAATGTAATGCCATGCATTATAATGGCATTGAGGAGTCATGGTACTTTCGTAATGAAAGTATGCGGAGTGATGGTATGCGGAAAGAAAGTTGCAGAATAATGGGTGTTTACCCTCCCCCGGTAAGTACATTGGTGGCACGGCAGCCCACATCTCCAGCAACATACTCATATTTTTTCACCACCGATTTGAAAAATGCACAGGTCTCTCTCATTGATGGCCAGCACCGACATACACTTTTAGACACACCTCCCGCCAGAAGTTCGAGAATTGCGAACTTTAGAGCTGGGGAGCTACGTTAGAATCTCGGCATCAGCTCAACATCCTGTGATTCCAGGCAAATCGCTTTGTCTCCCCGTGCCTACCACAAATGCATGGGTTCTTCTGTAATGTAAATTGTGCTTATGCCATGTTGTCGAGTTTGCGCTATATTATATTGCAAGGAAAAATAAAGTAGGGAAACTCGAGTGCAAACACTACTGAACGCGCACTCTTAAGTGCATCAGCAGTGCACTGTGAATCGGAGCATTTCACAGGCCTGTCACAGATAAATGCTATCAAAACGAAATCCTACAAAACAATATACTACTGTCCGGCAGCAATTCATACCTGGACAACGTCAGGACGGGCTGCTAGTATTAGATAAACATAAAGTTTGGAAAATTAAGTCTAAGTTGAACTAATGCAAGGACTCTTACGTCTTCCAGGATCCCATCTCAAGAATATAAAGTTAATTATTTGCAAAACATGAAAACAATGGTAGAAGAGCAGAGTGCGCATGACTAGTTTAGGTGGCCCGAGAGGGCCAAACAAACAGGCTTTGCGCGCTCAGCAGCAGGCAAACCACTCCTCCCTTGCCCTGCTCAAAGAGCAGAGTAGCCCTTCCGCACCCGCCCACCTGCCCCCCGAAATGCGCAAAGGAAACATAAATGGTAATAACTTTTAACCCCTTGCATGCTGCTGCGATTCTGTGCCTGTGCGGCAAAATCGCAAGTGAGCGGGTTCATGACGGCCCCCAGCCGTCATCAGCACACAAGCACCGTAGTGCATGACGGATGGGGGCCGTCATCAGCATGCAAGGGGTTAATTATTACCATTTTATGTTTTGGCTTTTTCGCACTGCAAGAAAGCAGTGGGGCGATGCTCCTCCGCCCTAGTGGAGGAGCTGCCCCTGGTTGTACCCCGACCAACAAAGTATCAACAGTCGTCAAGCTGAACTGCTTATGCACACACTCTTCTTACATTATTTCTAAGGGGGGATTAACACCATAAATATCAAAATGCTGGGCAAAGCACCCATTGTATATCTTACAAAAGTAGTAGACTGCTCTCAGCAAGCAGCTTGTACTACTAATGCCACTTAGAAATTCAACCCCATTAACTCATGCAGGTTCAACACTATGCAGCTGACTTGTCTGGCTGGCAGGTGCCCGCCTCCAAATTTGAAGTAATGAGCTGGACTGGAATAAGGAAGTGAAGTGTCTTCTGGTTGCTTAGTACCTTGCACTTCACTCTGCCATCGAAAGTACCCCGTTTGGAGGAAAGAAGCTCAATTTCAAATTAATTCCTGGGTGGATGGAGGTCTGGGTGAAGGTCTCAATGGATGATGTTTGGAGGCAACTTGAGATTTAGAGAATGACTGAAAGAAAAGAATGCTTCAATTGTAGGAATGCAGTTAAAGATATTGATGAGGGAGAAGGTGATTCGGTTAGAATCAGTGCTTTAAATGTGCCTGTACTGTCTGGTACAGAGTATTGGCACTTTTTAGGGCTCGCCTGCTGATGCGCCCGCGCATAGCTGGCGAAGCTCTATTCTGGCTTATCCAGAGTTTAACCACCACTGGCGATTCCACTGGCGATTCCTTGCAGTGCATGTGCTTTTTAGGTCATTGCGCAAGCGCAAGCCCTAAAAAGCGCGTGCACAATGCCACCAGCCGCCTGCCTTCCTGCCTCGCATTACCACATCAAAGGCAGCCCTCCCAGCCCATTTCTCACCCCCTAATTATTCACGGCCGGCCAGCCATACTTTCAGTTTCACGGCCGCCAGGCCATGTCTCCTTTTATGCTCTCCGATGCCGTGTCTCGCTTTTCTCCTCCCCCAGTGTACTTTTTTTAAAACTTGTTTAATATGAGCAGTCTGATTTTAAGCCTAACGAACACACAGCACAGATACATGTTTGCAGCCTGTGTGCTTCATACGACAAACTGTAATCCTATGATCAGTCCTACAGACAGGTAAGTCACTTTATCATTTATGTGTGCATTCCCCCGTGATCGCTCTTACCAGCACTGTGGCCTCCCATTACGAGTGCAGTCGCTATACTGGAAATACGTAGTTCGTAAACCCTGATACAAATGTAAAATGGATGCCTTTAAAGTGTGTGTTATCAACAGTTTCTTGGACACCATGGAGCACCTTGAAATACCATAAAACTGCCTGGGGCACTTCAGCCGAGACTGGCAAGGTTTCAAGGTATTTCATTGCTGACGTCATCAGCAAAAACTTATTTTCACTTAACTTATGTGCTACTCCAAGTGTACTGGTCACACTGTTGACTAGATACGGCCTGTGCGTCAACAAACAGGAACCATATTGTTTATATAAATAAAGCATGCTTCAGTTGACCGCATAATTTCACTTTCGTTTCGACATGTGAGGAGGGGAGGCTTTCCAGATTCACTTCTGCTCGTTCTTGCTAAACAATACACAGGTTTAGTCTGTTGCTGCATCACGCTGTTTACAAGGCACATTGAGCATTTCAAAGTACCACATTTTTCACGTTATTTGCGTGGTGTCTGCACCTGGAAGTTTTTGCTTCGCGTTTGTGACTTATTTGTGCATTATGAATTTGCATCTTTTGCATCTGATTTGTCATGTGTAGGTGGCCTTTAATTAAGCAGTGTATTTTAAAGTGCATTTTAAGTGCAGCACACACATTAAAAGTGTTGCTTGTTGAATCCTGGCATCCACCAATACCGCCTGTGTTTTAAAAAAATGTTGCCTTTCTACCTTTATAAATGGTTAAGTGGCATTAAATACATTCATTTGTGTTTTTTTTTCACTTCAGGCTTCCCAATCAGTACTGGTACATGTCAAGTTTTGTGAGTCAAGTTTGTCAGAACTGAAATACTGACTTGTCTCAATGCATTTATATACAGCACGGACTGTACCTTATTAGGGTCTCAAAGTACTGTCTTCCGGAATTTACTCCTCATATATCTGTAAAGAATGCCTCTATTCTGTGGCCACAGGAGAACTTTGTTGAGGACCGAGGACCAGGAATCATGGAATGAGGACACACTAAATTCCACTGTGGCAGCTGAATTTGTGTGTTATTTTTATCCTCGGTCCCCTATTTTTAGGGATCTGTGTTTTATGCTTCCACTATTCATGGGGAACATATTATATTCTACATCTTAAGGGGGTTGGGGTCCATCTCTCTAAGCTCGGGACTTCTTTGCTTTCATACCTTCAGCCATTGGCTTGCTGATATTGTCATTCACCCATTGGTTTAGACTGAGGAATATTTTGGCATCAGTGTTTTTCTATTGGCTGCATAGGTGTGCCTAACACTTCCATCGTTCGTGAGCAACTAATTTAGATGTCCACAAGCAGTCCTGTAAAACTGGGGAGTGAACATTGACAAAAGCTGAGTGCAGCGCCTGCTTCAGGGATGCCACGCTTTATATTTTAGCATTCTTTTACCCATTCCTTTGCTCCGATCGAGCGTGCACTTTACAGTGCCCCAGGACACAAGTAGGGACCGACTAAAGTGCTCCCGTAGCAACACGCACTCTATGGTCTCCCCGGGGCAAAAGCAGGCATCCACTCTAGTGGCCTTTTTTTTTCAGTGTGCGTGCTGTATATATAGCAAGCAGCATGGAACATGGGAAAATCTGCGCCTGGCTGCTGGTGCCAGCCTTTTTTCTGCAACCTTTTCAAAATGCTGCTCTCCTCTTTTGTAAGTAAATTGGGATGGGGAGCTACTACGCCAAAAGTCTTATGGTGTGGGGACTGTGTTTTGCTTCTTGTGTCTT
Source organism: Lissotriton vulgaris (assembly GCF_964263255.1). Classification (NCBI taxonomy): domain Eukaryota; kingdom Metazoa; phylum Chordata; class Amphibia; order Caudata; family Salamandridae; genus Lissotriton; species Lissotriton vulgaris. The sequence continues at coordinate 1,550,586,862 of NC_141685.1, read as the reverse complement.
TTCCCTTTGTTGTTTCATCCTATTTGCTTGCAAGCCTGCTCCCGGTTGCAACGCCCAGACCTCTGTTATTTTTTTTATATTATTTTGAAAAACATTGTTTTCAGGCTTGTTGGGTCAATTGTATCAACTGACTCAGAACAATAACAGACTTCACAATGGCAAACATAAGCTCAGAACAATAACTCAGTTTTCACCATGGTAAACCTAAGCTTTGCCGCTCTGTTTTCTATTGCATTAGTTTATTCTTCTCCCTCCTTTTTTTGCTGTTGTACACTCACTCCTTCAGCTGATCTGTCTTTCCCACCTACACTTTGTCTGGCTTTTATAGCACCTTCATCCTGCGCCAAGCCCAGCCCTCGCTGCACTATATGTTGTGTCTCCTCCCCATAAGCACAATAATTATTTACCGCAATGCAACAGCAGGCTCTTAAGTAAATAAACAAGCACTGGCAAAAGGTCTCGTTTTACTTTAAATTGCCTCGGTTTCTCCTGCCTTCACAAACGTCCAGCACAGTTTGGCAAAGGAAACCCGCTTTCCTCGTGTTTCTTATGTAACGCTCTTGTTCTTGTTGTAAAGGCTTCATAAAACGACATTAGACATTTCACTCACATTTTTTTAATTCAGTATTTTCGCAGGGCTTTGCCTGCAGCCTCAACCCCTCTGCTTAACTTGGTTTTAAAAACAAATCCAGCTTGTCAGACAGTGTACATTTTAGCGGAGATATGAGAACAACATCACTTTTGTGCACTTTTCCCACGTAACGGACCTGGCATGCTGTCCTGCTCCTCTGTACTCTTTCTGCTGTACCACGCTTTTCACACACAACAGCTATTTTCTCACATGACTGCCTGCCGAGCGGTGCCTCTTTACTTTTTAGGTTGCTTCTTTCCATAAATGAGCTCCCTGCCGAGATTCATTGCTGCCTCTGCTACTCCACCCTCCTTCAGTAGGCCATTAAACTTCACATGCAATGTTACCAGGGTAGTGTCATAAACCCAGCACACTAGCAGATCAACACTTAGTATTTAGATTACTGTGCACTTTGTATGTCTGGGTACTAATCCTATTTCAAGAAACATAGAGTTTGCATGTTTAAACATTTGAAATGACACACACAACCACAACCACACACACAACCACAACCACACACACAACCACACACACACACAACAACACACACACACACACAACCACACACACACACAACCACACACACACACACACAATCACACACAACCACACACAAGCACAACCACACACACAACCACACACACACAACCACAAGCACACAACCACACACACACACAACTACACACACAACCACATCCACAACCACACACACAACCACACACACACAACCATGCACACACAACTACAAGTACACACACAACCACACACACAACCACACACACAACCACACACACAACACGCACAACCACACACACAATCACACACAACCACACACAACCATACACACAACCACACATACAACCACAACCACACACACACAACCACACACACCACCACACACGCAACCACACACAACCACAAACACACATACAACCACACACAACCATACACACACAAACACACACACAACCACACACACACACAACCACACACACACACAACCACACACACACAATCACACACAACCACACACAAGCACAACCACACACACAATCACACGCACACAACCACAAGCACACAACCACACACACACACACACAACTACACACACAACCACAAACACAACACACACACAACCACATCCACAACCACACACACAACCACACACACACACAACCACACACAACCACGCACACACAACTACAAGTACACACACAACCACACACACAACCACACACACAACAGGCACAACCACACACAACCACACACACAATCACACACACAAAACCACACACAACCACACACACAACACCACACACACACAACCATACCCACACAACCATACACACAACCACACATACAACCACAACCACATACACACACAACCACACACACCACACACACACACAACCACAAACACACATACAATCACACACACAACCACACACACACAACCACACACACAACCACACTATCAGTGCACACTTTCACCAGGCACAGACACCATCAGTCGTCAGTGCACGCTTTCACTGGGCACAAACACCACCAGCCATCAGTGCACTCTTCCACCAGCACACACCACCAGACGTCAGTGCACGCTTTCACCAGGCACACACACACCACCAGCCGTCAGTGCATGCTTTCACCAGGCACACACACACCACCAGCCGTCTGTGCATGCTTTCACCAGGCACACACACACCACCAGCCGTCAATGAACGCTTTCACCAGGCACACACCACCGCCCATCAGTGCACCCTTTCACCAGGCACACACACTACCAGCCATCAGTGCACGCTTCCACCTGGCACACACATCACCAGCCGGCAGTGCACACCTCCACCAGGCACACACATCACCAGCCATCAGTGCACAATTTTACAGGCACACACACCACCAGCCATCAGTGCACACATCAATTGTTAACGCATGCGCAATTAACTATTGTAGCAATCGCAGTATGGCGCACTTTACTTTTAAACATATTCATCTAAAGCGCAGCATGCCACCAATGCTACAAAAATAAATACACATTTTTTTGGCATACAATTTTAAGACTTCTGTTGCAATTGGTGTTGCACTATTTAGCAATGCCAATAGCTCAAACGTTAATAATGCAAGACCTATTGCATTGCAAATGCTTGTTTATTTTTAGAAGGAGAGTACCAGCACTTCTAAAGAGAGACATAATACTTTTTTTTTGTAAAAAAAATTATTCGCGTTTTGCATTAATTTGTATACATTACATAGATATAAAAGTGTAGGTACTTACATGGTACATTGATTAATCATTTAGTGATTGTTTCCATTTTGTGCTTTTCATCACATTCTCTCCCCATATACATTGCTAACATGACTACTCATTTTGAAGTCCAATTTACTTTTTATGAGCCACATGAATTTGCACACATCTATTATTGTATGCTAGGGCAGTCTTTGACAGCACTGGAGTTACCCAGATCCTTAATCATCTTGATCTTGAGTGAAGAAGTGTGGCTCAATGGTTAGAGTGGCAGACCCTGAGGCAGAGTTCTGGCTCGAGACCAGGGTTCAATTCCCGCCTTGGCTGGTCTTGGCAGATCTTGGGCTCATAATTCCTCGGACTTGATTTCTCGCCTTGGTGCCTATTCTAATCATGGGTCCCACGCTGCAACTCTGGGCAATAGCTTGCTTAGTCTCCACAACGGCCCCCAACAGTGCTGGGGATGCCCAGGAGTGGACATTTCATGGGGAAAAACCAGGAAGGGTTCCCTAGCGGTATGAGTACAGCGCCAGGACACTCAGGAGTATCAGTGCGCTTTACAAGTATGGCTACATGCATCTTGATATGCATCTAGAGTTTTTGGGGTATGCAAACTTTGTGCCGCATTTGTTTTGCTGACATTTTGCCACCTGCACTTTAGCACCCAGGTAAACAGTGCTGCAGTTGCTGGTGGTGAAATGCCTATGGGTACGGTGAGGAGGGCAGCAGAGGACATGGGGGAACAACCCCATAAAAAAGGGCAAATACAAGAGTGTGTCAGTGTTTGCCCCACAGTAAAATGTCTGCAAATCATTTCTTGGTGATATCTATGTTGTAGCAACTGATGATGGTCAATGAAGGAGTGTAGATAAGATATCTTTGGAATGCTCGGTGAGTCACTGAAAGTTGCATAGTTGCAGATAGGATGGTATGCAGTGTCATCTGAGGAATACAATTTCAAAAGGGTGGCCTAACTCCCTGTTGTGATGAAACGTCAATTTGGTAATATAGAATTTCTATATATCAACATTTATTTAGGGTTATTATTTGCTGAAAGTGAAACATTTTTGCACAGACATTCAGAACTTCATAATTGGATTTTTAAACTGGTTTTACAGAGCAATTGAAGTGTGCTGATAGCATGTTAGATCTCACCTACAGGTAGCTGTAGCTATTTGTTGATGGATGAGAGCTCCGTTGGGGACAATACCAATGTGTACAGTGGGCTTTGGGCACCCCATTTCTAGCAGATTCACCTTTTCTGCATGGTCAGCAAAGATTGTTTTGCCTTTTTCTATTTTTGCGGTATTAAGAATTCGTGAACTGTAGCACTGCTATTCTTTGCAATCGCGAATGTCCTCTGACCCTAAAATTGTATTTCTAAAACTGGTTTCGCCCACTGGGTGGCACAGAAAATGCAAATATGGCATGGAGTAAAATGTCAGAGGTGGGCTGCTGAGTTAAATGTCATAGGTGGGCTAAAGTGGGTATTTACACCACCCATTTATATGACAAAAAAATGTCTGCCAGTAGCACCACTGTGCTCTGGCTGCAGTTTAAATGCAGCAACACATGGCAAGAAAAAGTACCTTTGTCATGTAGGAAACCCCTATTTTTATATATTCTTAAGTTACTCATACAGTGTGCCTTGTAAACTCACATGGCAGGGTACTGATATATGAAAATAGAACACATTACATATTGGGATCAGTGTGCTCTCACAGTGAAATAATACCCAAAACCTAGCATACCATGAAGGCGTTGCTGGTCTTTTCCCTGCACAGGCTAAGATTGGATATTAAAACCTTCCCAACTGGACAAATGCTAAAAAATGATCTAAAGTTATTTTTTATTTAATTCTCAAAATCTGATTTTGATAACTTGAGTACAAAGGTAACTTTCTCTTGCAGGGGGTGCAGTTACTGTGTGCACTCACCTGGAACAGGACCGTTGATCTCTTTCAAAAGCAGGCTGGGTGCCATCTGCACAGTGAAGGAGAGACCCGCTTCTTCAAATAGCCAGTTAGTCTTTCACCAATATGCTACCTTGAGGGCAGGCATGAGTTAGTTTGGGCAGCACATTGTCTGTCAGAGAATGAACTTACCAGGTCTGCACCAAGCACATCTATTTGAATGTGCGCTCTGGCACAGATTAGGGAATTGAATCCCATAAGAAATACAGGCCCTGTCATGGTAAAATTAAGATTTTTCATTTCTTTTCTGTGGTATGCTCTGGAAATTCTAAGCTTCAGAGACAGATAATTCTAGAGTCTTGTAGAGTCTTGAGAAGTAGGCGTGTGTGCTTCTGCATTCCTTTAAGCATCATTTATGGTTTTCATCACTGGGTATTATTCTTTTTTTTGTCAGAAATGCAGAGTTTACCAGCAAGTTGATTTGTTTTGCTACTATTGATGGCATAGTAGCTTCTGCAGCACAGCTTGAGCAGTATTCATGCAGAGAATGAAAACTAAAGATGTTATGTTAGGATGGAAATGATGTGATCATATTTGCTCTGACAATCAATCAATCAAGGGATTATAGAGCACAGCTAACCACCCTTTGGAGTCTCAAGGTGCTGGGGGGTGGTCTTCTGATCTGTTTGGACACTGGGGTTTAGTCGAAGAGCCAGGTCTTGAGATCTTTCCTGAATTGGGTCAGCTATGGGCATTGTCTTAGGTGGAAACGTAGGGTGTTCCAGTTCTTGTCGGCAAGCTAGGAGAAGGACTTTCCTCTGGTTTTTGTCTTTTAGATCTGTGGGACGGCGTCCAGGCCTAGTTTGGCGAACAAAGGTGGATGGTGGGTAAGTGGAATGCGAAGCGGCGGTTCATATATACTGATCCCACGTCACAGAGGGCTTGAAGGTGATTCTTTTGTTGACTGGAAATCAGTGGAGCTCTTGAAGGTGTTTGGTGATGTGGGTAGCACAGGGAGGAGTAGGTTTGGAATGCTCTGTAGTTTCCTGAGGCGTTTCTGTTTGACACTGGCATAGAGTATGTCGCCATAGTCGAGTCTGCTGGTGATGAGTGCATGGGTGACTGTCTTTCTGGATTCGGTGGGGATCCATCTGAATCAGAATGTCTTTCAAAGTAGGTGGAGCATGTGGAAGAATGATGAGAATACACCGTTGATCTGGCGGTTCATTGTGAGCGAGGAGTCCAGTATGATGCTGAGGTTACATGCATGGTCTTTGGGGGTGTTCCCAATGCAGCTGGCCACCAGAAGTCATCCCAAGCTGACGGGGTGGGTCCTAAGATGAGTACTTCGGTCTTGTCCAGGTAGAGCCTGAGACAGCTGTCTTACATCCAGGTGGCAACGTCCTTCATCCTGGAAGTTGATCCTGGCGATTGTGGGTTTGCTGGTGAGGGAGAGGGTCAGCTGGGTGTCGTCAGCAGAGGAGAAGATATTGAGTCTGTAGTTCCTGATGATGGCAGCGAGAGGGGGCCATATAGATGTTGAGGATGGGGCTCGGGGAGGAGCGTGGCACAGCTGATCTCTGTGGGTTTTGAGAGAAACAGAGGTAGTCTGCCTCGCTATGTTCGGGCGGTAAGGAAAGAGAAAATCCAGTCTGCAGCTTTGTCATGGAAGGTGGCGTCGTGGAGTCTCATGATTAGGGTGCAGCGGGAGACGGTGTTGAAGGCAGACGAGAGGTCCAGCAGGATGAGGCCTGCTGTTTTGCCCTGGTCGAGGAGGGAGGAGATGTTGTCGGTGGCAGCGAAGAGTGTGGTCTCAGTGCTGTGGTTGCTTCACATGCCGTATTGAGAAATGTCGAGGACATTGTTCACTTCAATGAATTCAGAAATGTGGGCATTGATGGCCCTCTCAATGACCTTGGCTGGGAAGGGGAGCAGGGAGATGGGTCTGAAGTTCTTTAGGTCTGTCTGATCAGCGGGCGGCTTCTCCAGCAGGGGGTTACTCTTGGCGTGTTTCCAGTCATTGAGGAATTTAGTGGTCTCAATGGAGCTGTTGATGGTGCAGAGAAGCTCGGGGTGATGGAGGTGGCTGCTAATTCAGAGATGTGGTGCAGGCAAGGGTCTGAGGGGGCTCCAAAGGGGATCCTCTTTATGGTCTTGAGTGTGTCGTCTATGGTGATCGGGGTCCAGTTGAGCATGATCTGTTTGGGTGCATTGTGGTTGGGTGTGGTGGTGAGGGCAAGGTCTTGGGTCTCAAAACTGTCATAGATCTGCCTGATCTTGTGTGGAAGAAGGTGCTGAGTTTCTTGCAGATGTATTGGGAGTGTGGGACGGCCGTGCTCTTGCTGTTGGGCCTGGTAAACTCCTTGGCGATGGCAAAGAGTTCTTTGCTGTTGTGTGCTTTGCCTTTGATTTCGTCTTGGAGGGCAGTTTTCTTTGTGGTTTTGAGGAGGAGGTGGTGTGCGGTGACAGCAGTTTGGAAGTTTAACTGGGTTTCTGGGGTTTTGTTTTTCCTCCATTTCTTCTTGTGGCATCTACAAGTGCATCTGGACTTGTGGAAGGCGGGAAGTGAACCAGCTGGCTTTCTAGGAGTTTTGCTTGCCGGGTGCTCTCTTGAGGGAAGCCAGCGTGTCAGCGAATTGGAGATCCATTGTTAGAGGTTGCGTGCTGCGGTGTAGGCATCTGCTGATGTCAGCATTGTGGTATTGCTGAGAAAGGCAGTGAGATGTTCTTCGGTGATCTTGTTACAGCTATGACAGGCGGTGGTGTACGGTGGGTGGGGTGAAGGCAAAGTGCACGCTGGTGGAGAAGATGGGGTCGAGTGTGTCCCTCCCTGGGTCACATCAGTGACTAGGTGCTTGAGTCCGATGTTGGCAAGGTTCTCCAGAAGGGATGCAGTGTTCTGGTCATTGGGGTTGTCCAGGAGAAAGTTGAAGTTGCCGAGTAGGCTGAAATGGGTGGATGCACGAGCCTTTGGTGCGATGAAGTCGACTATGGCATCTGAGAAATTTGGGCGGGCTGGGAGGCCTGTAGATGAAGGTGCAGTGGAGTGTGGTGTTTGGGTCTAATCTGGATCTGGAAGAGGAGTTGGTGGGGGTGTTCCATTGTTGTCGGTAGATCGTCCGAGTGGGTGGTCAGGCTGAGGGTGTTCTTGTGGATGATGGCGATTCCTCCTCCTGGTCAGTGGGTGCGATTTTTTAGCTTCCGGGAATGGCGGTGGCGATGTGTGGTCCATAGCTGGGCTTATACCGGGTTTCCGTGAGGAAGGCTATGTCAGGAGAGACGGAGATCCCAGATTTCTTTGGCATGTTTGTGGAGGAGCCCATGTTGAGGAGGATGCCGCTGAGTTGGTCGGGAGCACTGTTGGTTGACTGGGCGGTCAGGTGAGCTGGACTGTGGAGGTTGGTGAGGGTGTAGCTGCAGTTTTGGAAGGAGAAGGGTACTTTGGTATCCATTGGTGATGCGAGGTGGCATGAGGCATGGCATCCTGTTTTGAGGGCGAGGAGGGAGCTGGCTTCATATTGATGGAAGGTCTGAGAACCAGGGTCCATGGCAATTGGCACGGTCCAGGCGCGGACGAGCCTGGCCTGATTCGGTGGAGAAAGTTCATCCTGAATCAGGTAAACCCTTTTCTTTATGAGAGCCTTGAAAGGTAGTCCAGTGGCAATACCAATGTCACCGTTTTTTACCATTGAAATGTGACTGATGTTGCATTTTGCATGAGCAAAAGCCAGGCCACTGGATAATGTGGAAGTCCTTCAAACTGTTTTTTTGGCATAATTCAATTTAGCAATGCTCAAGGTGCCACTAACAACACATACCTTACCACTTGTGTGCTATACTGAAGCAGCCACGGAGCTGCTTCAATATATCACACAAACACAAGTCCTAAACTATTGGACCAATATAGCCATCAAAAACGTTATATATATATATATATATATATATATATATATATATATATATATTCAATGAAAAAACCATAGGTTATAGACCATATATAGTTAGGGATTAGCATTTACAAAACCTTATTTTACTCGCATAAAACCATTGAAATTCGCATATATAGTTAGTTGCGCTAACTATATATCGCGCACCCGCAATCCACTGCTGATGATGTCACATATTACATCATTCATGACATGGTCAGTGACATCACTGATGACATCACTGATGACATCTCAAATGACATCACTGATGACATTATCCAGTGACTGTATGTTTCTGTAAAGTTAAAATATGTATTACATATTGAAGAATGAGTGGATGTATAAGTGTCTGGATGAAGGATTTAGTAGGTGCATGACTGACTGTATAAGTGAGTGATTAAATGTATCTCACTGAGTGCATGGGTTAGTGACTATTAAATGTGCATCATTATGTCTGTTGTTCTGTAAACTGCTGCATGTGTTGATCAGTAGCTATATGAGTAACTATATGGGTTATTGATTGGTTGCCCAAGTATTTGTATGGGAGACTGAGTGTGTGTGGGGGTGGCTGGGATGTGTATGACTGTGCATAGATGTGTGAGCAGTTGATTCACTAGATGTATGGGTTCAAAAGTGCATGTGGAAACAGCTGTATGGGCGGTTGACTGTGTGCATGAGTGTATTGGTGAGTGAATGGATATCTCAGTGCTACGTGTCAAAGTAAGTACATATGTAAAACACAGTACATGTGAGAGTTGACATATATAAATAACTGTGCATAAGAGCCAGTGAATGTGTGAGTGGCTGTATGGATCATTGTGAACTTGTATCAGGGATTGTATAAGGGAGTAAATATGTGTTAGTATATGTTTGAATAAGTAAGATGTGTATAACTGTATAGTTGAGGAAATGGAGGTGTGATTGATTCTTTGCATGACTGACTAGGTGTGTGAGTAACTCCATGGATGAGTGACAGTCTGTGAGTGTCTGTTTACACTGAGTGTATCTAAGGTTATATCAGAGTCTGAAGAGGTTCATTGTATAATCACATGAATGATGTCATCAGTGATGTGATCAGTAATGTCAAATGAGATGTCATCAGTGATGTCATCAGTGATGTCATTTAAGATGTCATCATTGATGTCATCAGTGATGTCATTTGAGATGTCATCAGTGATGTCATCAGTGATGTCATTTGAGATGTCATCAGTGATGTCATCAGTGATGTCACTGACCATGTCATGAATGATGTAATATGTGACATCATCAGCAGTGGATTGCGGGTGCGCGATATATAGTTAGCGCAACTAACTATATATGCGAATTTCAATGGTTTTATGCGAGTAAAATAAGGTTTTGTAAATGCTAATCCCTAACTATATATGGTCTATAACCTATGGTTTTTTCATTGAATTTTCAAGGTTTTGTAAATGCAAATTCCTAACTATATATGGACTATAACCTATGGTTTTTTCTGTGAATTTCAATGGTTTTTTAATAGCAAATATCAAAAGCTGTCAAATGTCAAGTACGTGATAGGTAAAAACGTTTTCGTGTTTATGCACGCTGATGTGCTTTGAACGCTGCCCCCCCTCCCCTCTTTACTCTTAGTAGTACTCTCTCTTTGCAGATAGTGAAGGGTAGTTAACGCAGACCTTTAACCCCGTTGTAATCCGTCGTGCCTGCTTGTCTCTCCATTTGATTGATTGTTATCCAAGCATTTACTGTTTTAGAATTGGTTCTCTTTGGTTCATTCTCTATTTACAAACAAGCACAAAGTCGCAATACTCTGTTTAGTCTTTGCAGATACTGAAAAATCGTGTAAAAAAATAAAAGTAATCGAGCAAAATCAGTAGGCCACTAATTGGATCTCTTTTTGAGGTCGCTAAAATAGAAACATTAGGAACAACCCTTCATGAGAAATACGAAAATAGTGAGATGAATTGAGCTCCACACCATGAGGGCTGCAAGACAGCTCGGCTCCGTCACCCACCCCGCCCAAAATAACGACAAACCCTATGCAAATATTAAAAATATATACAACACACCAGCAAAGTAACAGGGAAAACATTTTATTAAATAACTATTTACATAACTATTTTATACTTTTTGGTGCCCGATCCGGCTAGCTCAATCGATCGAGCATGAAACTCATGCACTCTGATAGCAAGCGTTGCTGCTGATGCTATGCAGACCAAAACTGGTTTTCAGTTTGTACATTTTTCTAGATTTTTCCATTCGAGGTTGGTTGAGTTTGTAGAACGATGGCTTCAGATTTTCCACATACGGTGTGGTGGCGCGGACTGGGAGGGGGCGCTTCGCTCCTGCCCCCTCCCCAAGTAAGATTTCATACGTGAAAGTACGTTAATGGTTTTGGTCCCTGAGTTGCTTCGATGTCACTGCCATTCTCAAATGGCATAAGTTCTGGATGTTGGGTGCCATAGTTCAGAGTTCTGAGCAGCGCTTGTAACACTGTCTGAAGCTGATTTCCACCTACTGCAGCTTCACTATTCTCAAAGTAAGTGAGGGTCGTTTGTGGACCTGACTGCATTTGAAAACAATGTGATATAGTACCTCCCTAAACCGCTTGACGGAGGCCCCCGAGGGGCGGTGTGATGGGACGGACTCGGAGAAGACGCTTGGCTCCGACCCCCTCCCCAAGTCTTATAGCACTGGTGTAGCCTGAGATCGCCCCCGACATAGGCGGCCGGCTCCCGGGGTCCGGCGGAACTTTTTGCCTTTTGATGACTCTTCTATTCTGGACCTTGTCCCACAATCCATTTGACCTGAAGACACGCTGTAGTGGGGCGCCCCTTTACCGTTTTAGTTGCCATTCCGCTCGCTTTTGCTACACTGTGCCTCTTCCGCCATTCAGCTGTTTACCGCCCGCTCTTGCGACTACAGCGTCTCGCTCACCATGTAGTTGAGTTGCTCCCGCTCTTGCGATGCAACGATAAGCGGCTGCCACAGGACTCTCAAAATGGCGGCCGGCTCTTCAGATTTGGGCGTGGTCCACTAAAATGGCCCTGGGACACCTTGGAACTCGATAGGGCTTGGGTCCCATTCTCGAAAGCGTCCCCTCAGCCGTGAAGATTCTACAAAAGTCTTGGGGGCCCCCGACTCCCGCAGGCTTCTGGTGGGGAGCGGCTGCCATGTTTGCTCGTGGAATGGCCACGACGGAGCTACGAGATGGTGGTGCTCTCATGCTGACGCCAGCTTTAGTCTGAAACATCCAGAAACACTGTAGACTACCAATTCGATCAGTTCCGGTAGCGCCCCAACATGACCCGGTAGAAAAGAACTTGCCCTCCCCTCTTTGACTGATGGTTCTTGTTGCCTGTCCCCTCTGTTGTCATTTAACAGAACTTTTTGGACTGCTGAAAGGGGTTGTGTTCCGAACGCTGGTTGGTGGAGACATTTTGACTATATTCTTGACCTACGTTGTCGCGTAATGCGTTATATGACACGCCGCGTTAGCGCACCCGGAAGTGATCCGGGGCGCGGCGCGCAGCGCGTAACGTAAGCATAACAGGTCATGTGACTTGTTAATAAAACTTTTCATTGGTTCGTTTTACTTTTGTTATTCTAATGATGGAAGGCTTGGTCATATGACCTAAAAATTACGCTTTTTATTGGTTTCGAACATTATTTTTTCTTAAACATATATGTTATAATGTTCCAGGCTAATGTACTTTCCCGGAAAATTTACAACTGTCCTGCAAGTAAAATATATTCCTTTTTAGAGAAAAAGGGCGTTTCTTCGTCCCATGACGGAGCCGTTGAGTAAAAGAGGCTCGGCCTGCTGTCTTAGTCGCCGATACGCCTGATTATCAGATTCTTATCGATCACTTTATGTTGCATGAGTGGAAAACACAACTGCCCTTGACCATTTATCTTTACTGCGTTCCTATGTATTATACCTTTTATCCGTCATGTAATTGGACTGCTTTATTTCACTTGCCTTTTACTGATTCGAAAACAGTGACTAAAAGTAAAAACTTTACCAATGTAAATACTACTACCATGTTTTGTTTTAAAAACCTTTATTGTGAAAATGTCAGTATACAAATACGGGCCTATAACCACGTGGGCCGGCCACGGAGCAAACTGAAATCGTATATGATGAGGAGACATTTACACTGTAGAGGAACGTAATGAGCGGGCCATTAGGTTGCAAGAACTAAGGTGTCTAACAGTTGCGGAATCGGTGGACGTACATTTTGTAATTAAAATACGACAAAGCCACTTACAAAAAAATCATCTAGATATACATTTGCGGGCAAGTACCATGGGTGACGTTAATTCGAACTTTCAATAGTACAGTAATCAATAACACATCAGAACTTAATATCAATAGGGATGTCGAAATATTCAATCAATTCTCGTCACCGCCCGCCATGAGCATCAACACTACATTCATATCTCGTGATATCAAGGTTGTTCAACCAGTACACAACAAGGAGTTACGAGTCCCATTTATACCGGCGCCATTTTGGGCGAGGCCGGGCAGGTCCAAGATATAGTCAAAATGTCTCCACCAACCATCGACCAGACCAGAACCCCTTTCGGCCCTTTATGCTACAAGATGGTGTCTTCCATTTAGAAAATATTGTTGGCAGCATTTTGAAAGGAAAGATAAACAGCCGTTCTCCTAGTGAGTCTCACATTGTTACATTTAGGAAGAATGTTGAAGAGTAGTATGTTGAAAATCTGAAGACATTGTTCTACAAACTCTCAACCAGCCTTGGATGGAAAAAAAATCCTGAAGAATGTACAAACTGAAAAACAATTTTTGTCTGTATAGCATCAACAGCAACGCTTGACTCAGCTTTGTGTGAAGCCGCCATTTTGATTCAATCAACAGCGTCCCCCTGCACACATTCAGGGACCTGGTCGTGTCGTGTGGACAAGATGCAGAATGGAAAAGGGAAAAAGTTCCGCCGGACCCCGGGAGCCGGCCGCCTATGTCATGGGCGATCTTTGGCCACACCAGGACAATAGTGAAGCTGCAGCAGGTGCAAATAAGCTTCAGACAGTGTTACAAACACTGCTCAGAACTCTCAACGATGGCACTCAACATCCAGGACTTGCCATCCGGATCTTGGCGCCTTGTGCTGGTTCCGACCTATTCACACATCGGTCCACTACTGACATCACCTCATAAGCCAACGGGGCACCCCACACCGACTTTCGGCGCAGCATTGTAGGATGGCCACACCAGTGCGGCAACTTGCTGGACACAACCTCGGTGCCATCCGGATCTCGGCGCGTTCGAGTCACTGTACCGCAAGAGTGACCGGATCTCGGCGCGCTGTGATGCCTTCGGCCTACTGTAGCCGCAAGTGCGGACGCAACTCAGTTGGACGGCGAGTGAAAAGATAAGGGGCGCCGCACTGCAGCCGAGGAGCCTCCATCTTGGGGGAGACGCACAGCCCCCACTGACTGACGTGACCTCACAGGCCAACGGGGCGCCCCACGCCGACTTTCGGCGCAGCATTGTAGGATAGCCACACCAGTGCAGCAACTTGCTGGACACCAACACGGTGCCATCCGGATCTCGGCGCGTTGTGCTGCCTTCGGCCTATTCGCACATCGGTCCGCTACTGACGCCGCCTCACGTGCCAACGGATTTTCTACGCTTTTTGTAGCCCTATGCCGCATAACAGGTCATGTGACTTGTTTATAAAACTTTTCATTGGTTCATTTTACTTTTGGTTTCCTAAAGATGGAAGGCTTGGTCATATGACCTAAAAATAACACTTTTCATTGGTTTAGAACATTTATTTTTCCCAAACAATGAAAGCCCCACCTTGTTTCTGGATGTTTCAGACTGAAGCTGGCGTCAGCATGAGAGCACCACCATCTCGTGGCTCCGTCGTGGTCATTCCGCGAGCAATCATGGCAGCCGCTCCCAACCGGAAGCCTGCAGGAGTCGAGGGCCCCCAAGACTTTTGTAGAATCTTCACGGCTGAGGGGATGCTTTAGCCCAAGCCCTAGCAGGCAACCGTCCGAGTTCCAAGGTGTCCCAGGGCCATTTTAGTGGACCAGGCCCAAATCCGAAGAGCCGTCCGCCATTTTAAGAATCCAATGGCAGCCGCCTATCGCTGCACCGCAAGAGTGGGCGCAACTCAACTACATGGTGAGCGAGACGCTGTAGCCGCAAGAGCGGGCGATAAACAGCTGAATGGAGGACGAGGCACAGTGTAGCAAAAGCGGGAGGAATGGCAACTGAAACGGTAAAGGGGCGCCCCAGTACAGCAGACGAGCCTCCACCTGGGGACGCCCGTTCACGCCGCCTCCCCCACGCCCCCCCCCCCCCCCGGGGCGCCCCACGCCGTTTTTCGGAGCAGCATTGTAGGATACCAAAACCAGTGCGGCAAGTTACTGGACATCACCTGGGTGCCATCCACATCTCAGCGCGTTCTGCTGCCTTGGGACTATTCGCACAACAGACCGCTACTGACGAGGCCTCCCCGCGCACCACCCGGGACGCCCCACGCTGTTTTTCTGAGCTGCATTGTAGGAAACCAAAAACCAGTGCGGCACCCAGGTAACATCACCTGGGTGCCGTCCAGAACTCAGCACGTTGTGCTGCCTTGGGACTATTCGCACAAAAGACAGCTACTGACCATTGTTGCTTCTGTTTGCAAAAAAATGTTTAAATGTATTTACAGTTTTTGTTGCGTTCAATATATTTATAAAGTTAATAAAGTTTTATAATCCTACTTTGTTGGAGTACTATATATTTTTAAAAAATCGGGTGAATGGGGCCTGGAATCGGGTTATTGTCATGTATGGGGTAGTGAATAGGGTGAAAGGGAGGTGTCGGGCGGGCACAGGGTGTGATTCTCACGGAAGAGCAGCGCAGATGGGGGGAAGTTTATGGCCCATGCATGAGAGAGGGAGCGGGGGTGACCAGTGCGTGGGGGAGATGCTTGCGAGGGTGGGGAGCCGTGCTGAGGATCGGCGGCGTGCAGAGAGTGGGTCTGGTCAAGGCATCTAAAATGGCTGCCGTGCACGACAAAATTGTGGCATTGGAAAAAAGGCAAGAGGGCGCAGACAATGTTTATCAATAAGGATTCATTTATAACAAAATATTTTATCGCAGTGACAAATTGGCGGTCAACACTTCCTGATTTCCATCGAATGGAACGTTAACAGACGTCACGCAGCAAAAAAAAAAAAAACGCTCACGCACAGCCGCTGGAAGACATGTATCAACATATATGAGCCTCCTCAGCCACCCTCAGAAAACATAAGGGATCAGGATACGTCTCCCGCACCCCCTTATACCTAGTAATTTAATTAAAATGAAACACAAAATGGCGAATTCCCGTTTCGCTACCAGTTTGCGGCCCAGTTCGCGGCCTGAGAAGCACTTCTACCGTGAAAAATCAATTTTTTTTTATTTTCCCCACGGGACCCTTTAATAACCCCAACATCATTCCTAGGGGGTCAAGAGGGGTCTACCTTGCCTCCTTTCATTAAATTCCCCCTTCGTTTTTCACCTCTTCTTCTCTCTCGATCCTACCGAGAGACAAGATGGCGGCCGCACAGCCGCTGGAAGACATATATCAACATATATGAGCCTCCTCAGCCACCCTCAGAAAACATAAGGGATCAGGATACGTCTCCCGCACCCCCTTATACCTAGTAATTTCATTAAAACGAAACACAAAATGGCGAATTCCCGTTTCGCTACCAGTTTGCGGCCCAGTTCGCGGCCCGAGAAGCGCTTCTACCGTGAAAAATCAATTTTTTTTTTATTTTCCCCACGGGACCCTTTAATAACCCCAACATCATTCCTAGGGGGTCAAGAGGGGTCTACCTTGCCCCCTTTCATTAAATTCCCCTTTCGTTTTTCTCCTCCTCTTGTCTCTCGATCCTACCGAGAGACAAGATGGCGGCCGCACCGGACTGTTTAGAATGTTGACAGACACCGGAGAGCCAATCAGCTTCGCTACGCAAAGCTCCATTACGCGAAAAGTAAGCGGACCGGAGCGCAGCCCGGAGCGCTGTTACAGATATATATCTTGTTTTGAACGTTAATTTCTCAAAATCCACTGGAGCACATATATTGAGACCTAGCAAAGGCACATCGGGCTAACAGTCCCTACAATTTTGCCAAGTTTTGTGCAAATCCATTCAGCCGTTCGAGCTAAAAGTGAGGCCAACCGCCCTATGGAAATTAACATGGGGAAAACGCGTTTTGGGACCCCCCTTTTTTCTCGGCCCCCCTTGACGAAACCCCCCCAAATTTTAAAGGGCTGCTCAGTAACAAAATGTGCCATTTTCCTGAAAATTTCAGCCGATTCCGTCCACAAACGCCAAAGTTATTAGACATAGAATTTTCAAAAATCCCATAGGGAAAAAATCCTAACTATATATACCTACTGGCGAGACGCCAGTAGGTAATAGATATATATATATATACATATATATATATATATATATATTCACTGAAAAAACCATAGGTTATAGACCATATATAGTTAGGAATTCGCATTTACAAAACCTTATTTTACTCACACAAAACCATTGAAATTCCATATATAGTTAGTTGCACTAACTATATATCGCGCACCCGCAATCCACTGCTGATGATGTCACATATTACATCATTCATGACATGGTCAGTGACATCACTGATGACATCACTGATGACATCTCAAATGACATCACTGATGACATCTCAAATGATATCACTGATGACATCACTGATGACATCTCATTTGACATTACTGATCACATCACTGATGATATCATTCATGTGATAATACGATGAACCTCTTCAGACTCTAATATAACCTTAGATACAATCAGTGTAAACAGACACTCACAGACTGTCACTCATCCATGGAGTTACTCACACACCTAGTCAGTCATGCAAAGAATCAATCACACCTCCATTTCCTCAACTATACAGTTATACAAACTTTACTTATTCAAACATATACTAACACATATTTACTCTCTTATACAATCCCTGATACAAGTTCACAATGATCCATACAGCCACTCACACATTCACTGGCTCTTATGCACAGTTACCGTATTTTCCGGCGTATAGGACGACCCGGCGTATAAGACGACCCCCTACTTTTCATGATGAAATGTAGGTTTCGTCCTATACTCGCCGTATAAGACGACCCCCACTTCCAAGGTACTGTATTGCCGGCTGGAACCTTCTGCAGTCCCCTTTCCGTGTCCATGAACTGAGTAGATGACGTGCGCTAGTGACGCTCCTCTACTTCCGATGAACGTGAGGATTATGGCGCCAGATCAGCGCATATACCGCTGTGTCTCTAGGCTCAAGACGCAGGAAGAAAATACCGAAATGCCCCGTGAGACCCTCTCCCAGCACTACGGGACTGTAAGTAACTGTGCACTATTTTCAAATCATGTGCAATTTTTGATTAAGGTAATGTAGCGGTAAACGTGTACTTGTCTTCATGTACGTATCATTACCGGTCCTATTGTGAAGCGGGCAGACACCTTCGGATAAAGTCCTCATACGGCACAGGGATTGTGAACGCGCGAGTAAGAGCCCAGGTCATATTGGAGGGTTCGTGGGGGCAAATTCATAGTCGGTAGAGCGTTGCTTGCACTCATGAAAATTTGGTGTCCGGCGTATAAGACGACCCCCGACTTTTGAAAACATTTTAAGGGGTTAAAAAGTCGTCTTATACGCCGGAAAATACGGTATTTATATATGTCAACTCTCACATGTACTGTGTTTTACATATGTACTTACTTTGACATGGAGCACTGAGATATCCATTCCCTCACCAATACACTCATGCACACAGTCAACCGCCCATACAGCTGTTTCCACATGCACTTTTGAAACCATACATCTAGTGAATCAACTGCTCACACATCTATGCACAGAGTCATACACCTCCCAGCCACCCACACACACACTCAGTCTCCCATACAAATACTTGGGCAACCAATCAATAACCCATATAGTTACTCATATAGCTACTTATCAACACATGCAACAGTTTACAGAACAACAGACATAATGATGCACAAATTAAGACAGTTTAGTCACTAACCCATGCACTCAGTGAGACACATTTAATCACTCACTCATACAGTCAGTCATGCACCTACTAAATCCTTCATCCAGACACTTATACATCCACTCATTCTTCAATATGTAAGACATATTTTAACTTTACAGAAACATACAGTCACTGGATGTTGTCATCAGTGAAGTCATCAGTGATGTAATTTGAGATGTCATCAGTGATGTCATCAGTGATGTCACTGACCATGTCATGAATGATGTAATATGTGACATCATCAGCAGTGGATTGCGGGTGCGCGATATATAGTTAGTGCAACTAACTATATATGGAATTTCAATGGTTTTGTGTGAGTAAAATAAGGTTTTGTAAATGCGAATTCCTAACTATATATGGTCTATAACCTATGGTTTTTTTCAGTGAATTTTCAAGGTTTTGTAAATGCTAATTCCTAACTATATATGGTCTATAACCTATGGTTTTTTCAGTGAATTTTCAAGGTTTTGTAAATGCTAATTCCTAACTATATATGGTCTATAACCTATGGTTTTTTTCAGTGAATATATATATATACATACATATATAAACATATATCATCTGTATATCTATATAAATACAAACATAAATGCATGCATACATATACTTATATGCATACAGATGCATGTTATTTACATGAAAGTTGAAAAAACACTAATAAAAGCAAAGCTAAAAAGCCACCTCATAACAAACAGAATGGCTTTAACTTAAACGAGGGCGAGATCTATTGCATTTTCAATGCTTGTTTACTTTGGTTCCATCAAGAAGGCATTCAGATGTGTCACACATTTGCCATAAATTCTGAATGTTAGCACTCTAGTTGCACATTAGATCACTGTAGTAAAGCTACTGCTCACCAGGGACGTCTGCTGCTGGTATTCAAAGTGCATGTTTCAGTCTGCATGTCAGAATGTTTTTAATGAAATAGAAGAGGATTTGAGAAGTCACTCAAAATGATCCCTAATTTTTCTTTCTGAAGCACTAATCATACTTTATATGGCAAAATTAACCCCCTCATGTTGTTCCTTTTTAAATTGAGTGTTGTCAGACTTACCACTTCATTCCAATCAAGATGGCTTCTGGTGTGCCATACTTTTGTCATAAGTAAGACTGTTAGCACTCTAGTTGTTCTTTAGAACACTCTGGGACATTCTGTCATTGGGCTATACTTGGGGTACATCTGGGTGATATTTGGGCTACATTTAGGCTCTTTTGTCTCTGGTGGCCATCTTGGGAGACTGTATGTCAGAATTTTTTAATGAAATTGAAGAGGGTTTGAGAAGTCACTCAAAATGTGCCCTAATTTTTCTTTCTGCAGCACTAATCATAATTCATATGGCAAAATATACCCCCTCATTTTGTTCCTTTTTAAATTAAATGTTTTAAGAGTTACCACTTTATTCCAATCAAGATGGCTTCAGGTGTGCCATACCTTTGTAATAAGTAGGACTGTTAGTGCTCTAGTTGTTCTTTAGAACACTCTGGGACATTCTGTCTTTGGGCTATACTTGGGCTACATCTGGGTGATATTTGGGCTACATTTGGGCTCTTTTGTCTCTGGTGGCCATTTTGGGAGACTGCATGTCAGAATTTTTTAATGAAATAGAAGAGGATTTGAAAAGTCACTCAAAATGTGCCCTCATTTTTCTTTCTGCAGCACTAATCATACTTTCTATGGCAAAATATACCCCCTCATGTTGTTTCTTTTTAAATTAAATGTTTTAAGAGTTACCACTTTATTCCAATCAAGATGGCTTCAGGTGTGCCATACCGTTGTAATAAGTAGGACTGTTAGCGCTCTAGTTGTTCTTTAGAACACTCTGGGACATTCTGTCATTGGGCTATACTTGGGCTACATCTGGGTGATATTTGGGCTACATTTGGGCTCTTTTGTCTCTGGTGGCCATTTTGGGAGACTGCATGTCAGAATGTTTTAATGAAATAGAAAAGGATTTGAGAAGTCACTCAAAATGTGCCCTAATTTTTCATTCTGCAGCACTAATCATACTTTCTATGGCAAAATATACCCCCTCATGTTGTTTCTTTTTAAATTAAATGTTTTAAGAGTTACCACTTTATTCCAATCAAGATGGCTTCAGGTGTGCCATACCTTTGTAATAAGTAGGACTGTTAGCGCTCTAGTTGTTCTTTAGAACACTCTAGGAGGCTGCAGTAGAACACAAAGGAATCAACTGACAGTCTCTGTCCTTGTTGGATGTACATGTTTTACTGAGAATGTCAGACTTCATTTTCACATGACTGAGAAAGATAATGTGAATTTACAGAAAATATGCTTTCAGTTTAGCTTATAGATCCCCTTCCAAACCACTGTGGGAAAATCATGAGATATTAGTTTTCTTTCAAACAATATTCATGATATCACAGCAGAAGGTTTTTTCACATGGTAAAATCACCTTAGAACCCACCACAATTCCTAAAACGAGTATGGTACCATCAACAAATGATTTATAATGTAACTAAAGTCCTAAAACCCTCTATTAACTACAATGCTTTTTAATGAGGTGCTATCATGTATATTGGTCCCAAGATGGCTGCCAACACTTCTTGGATGAAGTGCTGACAGCCAATCAGATCAGATGTGTGGTTAGGCTCTGCCCAGATATATATCTTTTTTTGAACCTAAATTACTCAAAATCCACTGGAGCACATATATTGAGACCTAGCAAAGGCACATCGGGCTAACAGTCCCTACAATTTTGCCAAGTTTCGTGCAAATCCATTCAGCCGTTCGAGCTAAAAGTGAGGCCAACCGCCCTATGGAAATTAACATGGGAAAAACGCGTTTTGGGACCCCCCTTTTTTCTCGGCCCCCCCTTGATGAAACCCCCCCAAATTGTCAGGGGCTGCTCAGAAACAAAATGTTCCATTTTCCTGAAAATTTCAGCCAATTCCGTCCACAAACGCCAAAGTTATTAGACATAGAATTTTCAAAAATCCCATAGAGAAAAAATCCTAACTATATATACCTACTGGCGACCGCCAGTAGGTAATATATATATATATATATTACCTACTGGCGGTCGCCAGTAGGTAGTTATAGTTAGGATTTTTTTCAATGTTAAATCTCAAAATTCTATTTGGAATAACTTTGGCACCGGTTGACGAATCTGCCTGAAAATTTCAGGAAAATGGCCTCGTCGAGCTCCGGTCCTTCCCTGAAAGTTTGGGGGGGATACAATAAGCGGGGGCCGAGATAAAAGGGGGGTCCCAAAACGCGTTTTCCCCATGTTAATTTCCATAGGGCGGTCGATTTCACTTTTAGCCCGAACGGCTGAATGGATTTACACCAAACTTGGCAAAATTGTAGGGACTGGTAGCCCGATGTGCCTTTGCTATGTCTCAAGATATGTGCTCCAGTGGATTTTGAGTAATTTAGGTCCAAAAAAATATATATATCTATAGCAGCGCACAGGTGCGCGCACCGGAGTGCGCTCCAGGCGCGACACGCGAGGTGCGCATGGAAAGCTGATTGGCTCTCGGGTGTCTGTAAACATTCCAAACAGTCCAGAGCGGTCGCCATCTTGTGTCTCGGTAAAATCGAGACATAAGAGGTGGCTAAAACAAAGTGGGAACTGACCATAAGGCGTCAGGGATAGACCCCTTTGACCCCCTAGGTTTGATGTGGGGGCTATAAAAGGGCCCCGCGGGGCATTTAAAATATTTTTTTTTTTTTCGTTTTGCGCGGGGGAAGCGCTCGGTGCGCGCACCAGGTAGCGCACCGGGGAGCGTAAAATGAGGGAAAAAGATGACAGAGTTTTAAAAAAATGAAGTTTTCATTTAGAAATTGGAGGTAGTTCTTAAAAGAACTTTTTTTTTTCTTCTTTTTGTTGTTTTATATTTTTTTTGTGTTTTTGGAACTTTTTAAACTTTTTTTGGCTTTTCAAAACAGTTTTATATTTTTTTTGTATTTTTTAGGGGGAGAAACAAAAAAAGGGAATTGAAACTGGCTCAACTGGAGCAAAAAAACAAAAAACCCAAAAAATTATTTCTTTTTGGGGCACTTGTGATTATCACCTGCAAGGACGATGAGCTTAATACTTTGTTCCCCATAGGAGATTAGCTTGCCACAAGCAGTGCAAGTAATTTTAAAATCAGCAAATCTCGGCTGAATGCAAGGCATCACCTCAGATGTTTCTGGTTGCGAGGAAGAGGGTTGTTTTCTTTGGGAGGGGGTCCTTGATGACTGGGGGAGGTTACTGGCCAGTTCCCGGAACTCTGCGCGAGAGTAGTTGTTTGGATGCTTTCTTGTCATGTGCCGAATCATGGTATAGTTACCAAAAGAATATTTCTTATTTGGGTTGCCCCGTGAAAGTTCATCATTGCAGATGAGGCAAGTGACTTTGGGCGCATTCACCTTTTTTTTCCCCTCTGGAATTGAAAAAAACTGCCAAATGAAGTGTGGTTTGGGTTTATAAGGTGTGTTTTCTTCAGGCAGCCATCTTCTTCTCCCCTCCTCCTCTTCCTCTTCCTCCTCCTCCTGGTCTTGACCACCAATATAATTTGGAGCTGGTCCTCTTGGTGGTGGTGGTGGTGGTGGTGGCTGAGATGCTCCTGCTGCTGCTGCTACTGAAGCCATTTTAAAGTACAAAAAGGTACAGAGAGTTCCAAACAGATCTTCCTCAGTCAAAGGACAAAGTCAGAATAAGGAAAAAAGGTGGGGCCTTTCATCATTTGGAAAACAAAACTGTCCTGAACCAATGAGAAGTGTTATTTTCAGGTCACAAGACCAGGGGCTTCATCATTATGAAACTAAAACTGTTATGAACCAATGAAAAGTGTTATTTTCTGCTCACATGACCCGACGCGCTTACGCTACGCGCACGGGGGCGCGCAGCGTAAGCGCGTCGGAAGTTTACGTTTTGCGATCGTATTCGTTCGAGTACTTCCGGGTGCGCTTACGCCGTGCGTATCACGCGGTCGCGGCTACGCGATACGTCACGATCATGTTTTCGTTTGCGATATTGGCGCTCACGAGACGCTCCCCGGAGCGCGCCCGGGGGCGCTTTTCAGAAATACGCTTTTCGGGGCGCACTCCGGGGCGCGCTCTGGGAGCGCTCCCCCCAAAAATTAAAAAAAAAAAAATGGGATAATTGTAGAGACAGGTAGCCCTATTCTGAAGTGGTTTGTAAAAAAATTAACTTTATAAAAATATGTATTGTGCTACATTGGGCTTAATATATGCTAGAGCCAAAATGTAGCCCAAATGTAGCCCAAAGTAGCCCAATGAAGCCCAAAGATGGCCACCAGAGATCAAAAATTGTAAATGTAGCCCAAAATTCAACTAGATGTAGCACAACTGTAGCCCAATGACAGAATGTACCAGAGTGTTAAAAAGAACAACTAGAGTGCTAACAGTCTTATTTATAAAGTGAAACTTATAGTAAGGAATTAGCATTTAAAAAACCTATGAAATTCACTGAAAAAAACCATAGGTTTCACACCAGTTATAGTTAGGAATTAGCATTTAAAAAACCTATTAAATTCACTGAAAAAACCATAGGTTTCACACCAGTTATAGTTAGCTGGAAATTTTACTGATATAAAACCATTGAAATTCCCACGTTATAGTTAGTCGGACTCACTATAACTTGCGCGTGCAATGCACTGCTGATGACATCACATATTACATCACTCATGACATGGTCAGTGACATCACTCATGACATCACTGATGACACCATCCTTGTGACACAGTGACAGACCTCCTTTCAGTGTAATGTAACCCATGAAACACATATTCAAAAATAGAAACTAATATTTTCAAAAAAGTGGATATACCCATACCAGTTACAACAACCAATTCAGTAATACCACCATCTAATACACATCCACTCATGTGTATGTATATGGGTTATTAGATATTTTTATTAGTATCAGTATGAGTGTCTATATGGTTTGGTGGGGGTATTACTTAGCACATAGATGCATGAGTGACTGACTCTTTGTTTGTATGTGTTTTGAAGACAACATATGTACAGGACTGTATGGGTGGATGAGTGTCTATATGTGTTTGTTAGTGAGTGAATGACTGTCTCACTAGTGTCTTTATCAGTAACTACATATGTTTTAATCTAGTATATATGAATATTGATGTATATAAGTGAGTATATGTGAGAGTAAGAGATTGTAAGAGTTCCTGTTTAAATAAGTATGTGTTTCTATAAGTGATTGTTTAAGAGAATAAATATGTGTAATTTTAAATAGAAGTAAGGTGGAAGTGTGTGTATAACTCTATATTCAAATAAATGGATGTCCAATAGTTTATTTGCACGTGTGAATATGTGTGTGAGTAACTTTTGGATGAATGTCGGTGTGTAACAGGATGTATAGGTGTATCACTTCATATGATGAGTGAGTATATGTATGAGTGACTATATAGAACTGTTGGTGAATGAGTGGATGTGTATATAGATAGTGGAATTACTGAATTGCTTGTTGTAACTGATATAGGTATCTCCATTTTTTTAAAAATTTCAGTTTCTATTTTTGAATATGTGTCTCAAGGGTTACATTATAGTGAAAGGAGGTCTGTCACTATGTCACAAGGATGGTGTCATGAGTGATGTCACTGACCATGTCATGAGTGATGTAATATGTGATGTCATCAGCAGTGCATTGCACGCGCAAGTTATAGTGAGTCCGACTAACTATAACGTGGGAATTTCAATGGTTTTATATCAGTAAAATTTCCAGCTAACTATAACTGGTGTGAAACCTATGGTTTTTTCAGTGAATTTAATAGGTTTTTTAAATGCTAATTCCTAACTATAACTGGTGTGAAACCTATGGTTTTTTTCAGTGAATATATATATATATGCAGCAACAGCAGTATTTCAGGGCTCCGCATTTCCATTGACCCAGAAAGACCACACGAATCCAAACGGCGATAAAGGCACAGAGTTTATTTAAAGCTTAGTCCAACAAAATATATATATATTCCAAAGATCCTGAGCAGCCTTGTGCATACGCCTCAATCGCACATGCAGCGTGGAAACAGGACACGGACCCAAAATTCTTCTTCTTAGAGTCTTTTTATTTAGCCCAAAGTCAAAAGACGCGTTTCTCGGCTCCCGCCGCTTGTTTACTCGACCTTATAAAATAAGGTGGTATGATAATGAGGCACACTTTTTTCGGCTGAAAAGGGGACTTCTTACAGGCCCAGTTGTAAAACTTTGTTTATAGATTTGTATATTCTAAGGCCACTATTGCTAATCTATGTAACCACCTACATTGGTGCATCAGAGACTATGCAAACTGTTATGGAGGCTGTTAACTAGCAGATTAATTTCATCATTGTCAATACAGGAGTGAAACTGGGGCTCCTTAGGTAACACCAGCAGACAGAGTCATATAATAAAGATGCTAAAGGATCATGGGGAAGCCTGTGGGGCTTCACTTGCCACCGATGTAGTCTAGGAAGAGAATTTCCACAAATGTAGAAATTGCATCTTGTCTAATAAAAAGGATCAAAACATTCAAATTAAGATTTTGGCACAATGCTGCTATCTGCCATCCAATTACTATTATTTGTCACTTTTCTATAAATTCCTTTGAGAGTCTGACAACAAACAATCACATTAACAGGTTTAGTTAAGTTGTCTACCCTAAAGGATATAAACCACGTTCCAATAAATTAGGGTTTGTGATGGAATCTATGCTTTAATTTTTCATGAGTTGAAAACAAATCTTCAGGCAGAGTGGATCTTGATTGCAAAGTTGAGAACAAGAACTAGACAAAGTAGAAAGACCTGTTCATCTCAAGGACTTTGTATAACTTACCTTTTCATGTATCCTTTTATTTTGATGAAAAAGGAGATGTGTTCCAATTTAGATTGTGAATAATTTACAATGCGGCTATTGGTTCTCCTTCCACTGCAGTATTTGCATCTCCCTCCCCTCTTGTATGTCATATGTCTGGTAGCTGCATGTTTTCCTACTCCTCCTCCCTGTGTTCTATGCTTAGTTTAAATCTGGAACGTTCAGCCAGCAACAAGCTGGGAGCTGTCATTAAGAGCTCAACCTCTTTTTAACTGTTTGCTCTTCACTTCTTCAAATCTGACTTCAATAGATTGCCTTTTAACTGAAACATTCTCATTTACTTGTAACTCTCTCATTTACTTGTAAAGATGAAAGATTTAGGCATTCACAAACAGCACTCTCCACAAAGCAGTATTATTTCTACAATGCAGCAGTGTCACCTGCATGTGTTTGCTGTAGCGTTTACTGGGCCAATATAATTTCGTAAACTACCAAATATTGGTCCTCAGATGGATTTTGCTCTGTGCTGAAAGGGTTGGATATTCAGGTAATGGGCAGTTACTCATTGAGGACCAGAGATAGGGTAACTGTATTTAGAAACTCAAAATTAAACTCATATAAATAAACCTCAAACAAATACTGTAGATGTAAAATATGATCACTACAAACCCAAATCTCCTAAAGAAACATAGGAGAGCAAGGATCATACAAACCAGGAATTCCGGTATAGCTAAGAGAAATTTTAACATCAGAATTTGATGGTCAGAAACTTCCCTTTTGCATTTTGCTCTAGTCATAGGGTAACCCAGAAATAATGGTCACTCACAAGTAATGATGAGTCTGAAGAGCAGAGTCAGATTAAGGAGTTAATTTGGTTTATCACATGAAAATGGAAAAACTTTTACATTTAAATAAATGTAGCATTCGGATTAGAATTCAAATTAAAATAGAGTTAATGATATATACCAAAGATTCAGAATTCAGGGGAAGTAACTGGATAAAGTGTCCTGTTTATGGGAAGCGGAAATGGTATGGGCCTTGTGGCATCAGCCAGAAGGCGCAGATTTGTAAAAGGCTGATAGAAAAAGTACATAAGTACAGCACATTCGTAGTGGAGTAGGCGAGGATCAGTAGAAATAGAAGCAATGGCCTTGACAGCAGCACAGTTTAACCTATCGAGCAACAATTGTATTGGCTAAGGGAGTCTATCAGCATCACGTGGGATATCAGCTAATGGGGCTGCATAAATTTGTGACTAAAGCAGACATCTGAAACACTTCACCACAGACAGGTACTACTTGCCAATCTTACAGTAGATTTTTAAAAATGTGTTGGTCACGCTTGTTGATAAGGGCAGGTGCAGTGTAGTGTAACAGTGGCATTCAGGCACATTACAAGTGATAGTGGTATGAATTATATGTGCCTATGTTGGGGAAACCGGATGAACAACTCAAACAAATGTTCTCGAAAAAGCAACAACCTCAGCATTGCCCTGGATAGTGTAGAGCAGTGGTTCCCAAACTTTTGACTTCAGAGGACCCCCACTGAATCTTTACTGGAAGCCGGGGACCCCCAAGCAATTTGTATAATTTAAATTCTTAGTAAAAACTCCTTTTTAAGCAGAGACAATTTCAAGAGGGAGACAGCCTGAATTGGGTCTATTGACATTGACATGTATGCATACAGCAGTGTATTATTTAGATGTACAAGTCTCCTGCTCTCAGCCATAGCAGCACCTCTACATTCTTATTCCAGAGCCTTGGAGTGGTGACCCTTCCTTATAGCAACAGGTTGAGTGATTGTGAATTATTAGCATTTTTACCTTTTCACAGTTTAAGAAGATCTAAAATATTATACAATTATGAAGCATTTTATAATAAAGACATGGCCGAAAATTCTAACAAGATAGTGCACAAAGCGATGAGTCCAGTGTACAGAGCAAATTCAAGGTCCATATTAGGAGTTCATCATGGAAGTGCAAGAGATGGCAGGAAGGTATCTGCACAGGAGGCGTATTGTTTCAGCAAGATCATGGAACAATGCTATGCCAATTACCATAAACCCCTGTTAGACATAATATTTAGTCACAGACAGCAGAACAACATTTTACCACCAAGGGGTGAGCAGTGCAGTTAAGGCATATTTCAGAGAGGCCTCGCGAGGCACCTGACATGACCCTCTCCTGTTAGGATGCCCACTGCCCCGTCCCTTGCCAACAACAAACTGCAAAGGCTACACAGACTAAGAGCTTGATATATCTGAATGTGAAAGCTTGACAGCACACATAATTCACCCAAGGGCTTGTGGAAAGTGAGCGATCAGACAGCAGCACGAAAATCCTACTGCTGATCCTGGCTGCATCTATTTTTACCTGCCTGCCAAGTAACGGTAACCTACACATATGTGCCTTTCAACGCTTTATTGCTTTTATTGTACTGCCTGTATTTTCATTGTTGTGTCTGTGACTGCTGTTTTCTGTCTTCCCCGCTGCCTGAACGTGTCCCGTGCCCCTTTTTCTTCCCTCTGTTCCCCTCACTGTCCCCATGCTCTCTTTGCCCGGTTTTCCCTTCTGTTCTTAGCTGCCTCTGTATTTCTGTATTCTGCCTCTGTGCCACTCATTTTTTGTGATCGTCTGCCCTCTGTGCCACTCGTTTTTCCCTCGTTTTTGTGCCCCTTTTGCCTTCTTGTTCACTTGTTTTTCCCTTGTTTTTTGTGCCTTTCTGCCCTCTGTTCCCCTACTTTTTGTGCCTTTCTGCCCTCTGTTCCACTCGTTTTTCCCTCCTTTTTGTTGCCTTTCTGCCCTCTGTGCCACTCCTTTTTTGTGCCTCTCTGCCCTCTGTTCCACTCGTTCTTCCCCCGTATTTTGTGCCTTTCTGCCCTCTGTTCCACTCATTTTTCCCTCGTTTTTTGTGCCTTTCTTCCCTCTGTCCCATTAGTTTTTCCCACATTTTCTGTACCTTTCTGCTCTCTGTTCCACTCATTTTTACCTCGTTTTTTGTGACCTTCTGCCATCTGTTCCACTCGTTTTTTGTGCCTTTATGCCCTCTGTTCCACTGGTTTCTCCCTCGTTTTTTGTGCCCTTCTACCCTGTGTTCCACTTGTTTTTTGTGCCTTTCTGCCCTCTGTTCCACTCGTTTTTCAATTGTTTTTTGTGCCCTTCTTCCCTCTGTCCCACTCGTTTTTCCCTCATTTTTTGTACCTTTCTGTCCTCTGTTCCACTCGTTTTTACCTCGTTTTTTGTGCCCTTCTGCTCTCTGTTCCACTCTTTTTTGTGCCTTTCTGCCCTCTGTTCCACTCATTTTTCCCTCGTTTTTTGTGCCCTTCTACACCTCTGTTCCACTCGTTTTTTGTGCCTTTCTGCCCTCTGTTCCACTCGTTTTTCCCTTGTTTTTTGTGCCGTTCTATCCTCTGTTCCACTTGTTTTTTGTGCCTTTCTGCCCTTTGTTCCACTCGTTTTTCCATTGTTTTTTTAGCCCTTCTGCCCTCTGCTCCACTCGTTTTTTGTGCCCTTCTGTGCCATTCGTTTTTCCTTGTTTTTGTGCCCCTTTTGACCTTCTGTTCCACTCGTTTCCCCAGCCGCTGTGCCCACTGCGGCCCCGGCCCCCTGACTGACCCTGCCCATTCCCTGCCCCCGCCTCCCGATTGTATTTTTGTGGTCTCGCCGCCTCTGAGCCAACATTCACAGATCTTGCGTGCTGTGAGGACACATGGGTGTTTCATTTTTCACTACGACGACAGGCACTCGAGTCCTGCGGACCCTCTGGGAATGTCTCACGGACCCCTGGGGGTCCGCGGACCACAGTTTGGGAAA
Source organism: Lissotriton vulgaris (assembly GCF_964263255.1). Lineage (NCBI taxonomy): Eukaryota > Metazoa > Chordata > Amphibia > Caudata > Salamandridae > Lissotriton > Lissotriton vulgaris. The sequence goes on along the minus strand of NC_141685.1, from coordinate 1,550,556,492 downwards.
CGCTGGTGTAGAGTGATCCTCCCTACTTGCGGTCTGTATCTTGCTACAGAGGAATATCATATGCAGTCACACGTTCAGTCTCAACTTGAATTCAGCTAACACTAGAAATGAGTGTGATTGACATTCATATGTAACTGGGTCGAGGTAGGGACTCTATTTATGCTGTACTTCCGGATGGCAAAATGTCCCTTTTTAAGGCTCAAATTTTGGCTCATACCCAGCATGCAAGCATGTAGCTTGGTTAGCTGCATATACCACCTGCCAGGCACTAGCACTTAGCAGCCACCTTCAGGGCACTGTGATAGGATGCTTCAGCCTGTTTCTCCACTCCCCCTTGTTTAATTAGACTTAAGATCAAGGGTCCTGTTCTGTGCCCTGCTGCCTCATCCTGCAACCATAATGAATGCTTGCTCTTGAATGGTGGTCTAAAGTTCCATGCTCTGGGATGCAAGATGTTTTGATAAAGAGTATCTGAAGACCAGCTATACTGTTCTGCATTAGGACTGCAACTAATTTTATACAGTATTTATAAGTCTATCAGCATCAACCCATGCTCAAAGTGTAAGTCCCCAAAATAGTCATCCTTGCCAAAACACTTGTTGCTGAAGCTGATGTGCCGTCAGGGATTGTGCACTCCCATTGGCTGAGCAGAGATGTCATAATAACCGAACTACCTGCAACAGTAGGACAGTGCCTTACTATATCTGTGATCTTGTATAGCTGTTGTTTAAGAAAATCTGCTCACATGCCAGTCCGAATCTCAAAGGCTTTATAAACAAAAGAAACATTAACAGCCTGTGAATCACTGTTTCAGCTGGGATAAAGCATGCTCAATAACTAAAGGCGAGGCACATATGTCTAACATTTCATGAGCAGTTCTGTGGGGGAGGGCGTCGTGCGATACAGTAACTTGTAAGATAACATACAGGGGTCTGAAGACCAGGATCATGAGAAAGGAAGATGACAACCTTCAGTTAGTAACAAGCATGGGGAATTTTGGCTGAGCAAGCAAATGTAATCAACACTTTCTCATCTCTATCCAAGATGTCAAAGAGATGCTCACCATGTCAGTTCTTTTAGGATTTTAATAGCACGAACAGAAGAACATGGCTGAAGAAAGTTCCAACTACACGAATGACAAACAAATCTGCGCAGTTACAAACATCGCAGACCACCTTGTGAGGGATGTCCTCTTCATTCCTGCCCACACCATAGGATGCACACGAGAGCGGGAAACAAATGCAGATGTTACATGACAAGAACTGGTGTCCCCCATCTTGGATCGGCCACTCTGCCACATAAATATATAAATACCCATTGGTTGTTCGCAAATACGTATTTGATAGTCTGTTGTCAGACTGTTAAGGGGCAAGGTATACGCCATACAGTACCGAAATGAACATGTTCTAATATAAGGAACTTGATTCTTTTACACAGACCAAGTGCTGGGAGAACAGAGGAAGCATGGGAGTGTAAACAACACTCTGGTCCTGTGCATGAACTTGTTCTTGAAAGCGGAGGGCTTGCATTGCCTGAAGCAGGTTGTCAGGAGGCTCAAAGTACAGCACGAGAAGGCTTCGATAGGAACTGAAGAGGTAGTAAATAAAAGAGAAAATTGCAAATGAAATGTGACATGTCTAGGGACTTCCAAAATATATTCAAATTCGTTCATCATTGCCAGTCTTATCACTAGCCACAGTATACCTTGCAGGCTCAAAAGGATTCCCACAGTAGCGTAAAGTAAAATGATGGACCCTCTCCCTGCAGCATGTGACGAGAGCCTCTCATACCTCGCAGATATTCATTGGGTTTGGGCTGAATGAGGGCCCCCCCCCACCCCCCCCCCCCCCCCCCAAGGGTTGGAGGCTTCCAGAAGAGGTGCTCCCACCTGTACTGCAGAGGTAACGCGGGCCTGGATTGCCAGGGAAGCCCTGTAGGTGTCATGTACTGTCCTGAGGACACAAGGCTAGACCTGAGACACACTGGAGTAAACCGCGGTGGGGAAAGAATGTGGGATTATATTGTCTCTTTCGCCTTGAACTGAAGGCATTTCACTTACACTTTCACAAGCCTGACTCAGCTCCGAGTGGGATTGTGGACGTGAAGTTCAGCAAAACCACTATATATTTTTGCTAAATCCTGAGAAACAACATTTACTCTTAGCCCCAATACTTACCCTTAGTTAAAAATACATATTAATGTCATGCAAATTAAGAGACGGCTTGGACGTTGCCCTGATAGAGAAAATATAACTTTAGTAGCCTCTCTACGGCAATAATAGTCAGAGGTCAATTTATTTTGACAAAATCAACCCTGCCTTTTTTGGCCTGCTTGACGCGGTTTTAAGAATTATTCATCTTTTCACACGCAGAGACTACGTTAATCATTAGCCATTGACACAATATTTTATCCTTCTATTGATGTTAGGGTGGCTGTGCCTTGACAGCTAGGTGCTCTTTTAAATTAAAACGAAAATGCTGGCAAACGATATACGGAGATGCTTCTTTCAGCTTACAGTTTAGTCATTGTTGTATATAATAAAAAGAAACCGTGTATTCCAAAGAACAACTACTTGGCATGTTAGCATTTTAACATAATATTTGCAGATCAAAAGTAGTGTTTGTTTAATTTGTGCCAATGTGGCTCAAATCAGTTTTTGAAATGTATTCTCTGACAGGTTGATCCATTTATAATTTGGCTCATAAAAACGTAATGAACTTACTTTTTCTTCCAATTCATGTGGACTAAAAATTAAATTGCATTCAAATTAATGAGCAAATATAGTTCCTAGAAGCCAACATTTTGAAGTTCTAGGATTTATAAAAAAAAAATAACCCTATTTTTTATGTCTGTGGCATAAGACTTTTCTGTACATTTGTTAATTAGGTTGGCCAAAAAAACACCCTACTAATATAAATTACAGCAATTGATTATATCAAAATGAAAGTTCATGGAATGTCACATTCACAAGATGTTCATACGAAAAATTGGCCAGTAGGTGGCTATTAGACCTGACATCTTTTGGCATGTTTCCCCTGTCTTTTTGCTTTCTGACCACCTGTTGTTGATGGTATGCTGAACTAAGTTGCTGCTGGCTTAGTGTCTCTGTGTATGTTTTCACTGCGATTCAGTGCTAAAGTGCAAGTGATCCTACTGTAAATTGTGTTATGATGTTTCTCAATGATTAGCATACTTGATTTACTAGTAACTCTCTAGTACAGTGCACTGTGTGTGTCCATCGCCTGTAAATCAAATGCTACTAGAGAGCCTGCATAGAAAACACTACTGTGTATGGGCTCTCAACAGTAAGGCCAAGCCACTGACCTACCAATAAACAGAACCATTGCCAATACTGTTATCCTCAATCCCTCCTATTTATCACAGCATATTGGAATTAAACAAAATATAAGTCCAAGACTTATAGTTCAATCTGAATAAATCATTTTTTTATTTTTTCACTTAAAGTGCATTTTTTGGTTAATTTATACCATGTGAACAATTTTTCAAATCCCTACAATCAACATACAAAAACAACTTATACAATGAATAGTGAATAAAACTGTACATATTCCAAAACATTCATTCCTCACAGTCAATTACCACATCCTGCATTCAAACATACACTCTCACACCCAAGAAAAAAGATCTATTTACAATAGGAATTCAATAATACATATACAAAAAAACCATAGAAAATACATTTTTCTGATGCTTAATTTTTGAATACTGTTATATATTCAGAGATCTTATGGCGTAAAAACTAGCGGTCTACGCGTTTCGAACTCCTAATTGGTAGGGAGTTCTCATCAGGACCTCACAGCTCATACTGAAGAAGAGGTACAAAAGCGGGTGGTGATGGACGGAGCATCTGAATCAATCAAACACTCACACCCAGTCAAAAGATCTGGGTTTAATCCATCACCGTTCTTTAGCCCACTCTGCCACCCAAGTTCAGACATGGCTATATGCAAATCAGTCTGACCCTGTGCCTCATGGGAACAGTCCAGCCCGAACTGCCACGCCATGTCTTCCCTGGACCGGAAACAAGTTTCCGAGGACCGGTCTCTGGCATTCCAGCCGTCTTCAGCCCGCATTGCTTGAATCCAGTGGTAAAGTGAGCAAGGGACTCACGTCTGAGCATACCCTGCCACACTTATGGCGGCCAAAAGCGGTACAAAAGGGGGTGGTGATGGACGGAGCATCTGAATCAATCAAACACTCACACCCAGTCAAAAGATCTGGGTTTAATCCATCACCGTTCTTTAGCCCACTCTGCCACCCCAGTTCAGACATGGCTATATGCAGATCAGTCTGACCCTGTTCCTCATGGGAACAGTCCAGCCCGAACTGCTTAGCCATGTCATCCCTGGACCGGAAACAAGCTTCCGAGGACTGGTTTCTGGCATTCCAGCCGTCTTCAGCCCGGCTTGCTGGAATCCAGTGGCAAAGTGAGCAAGGCACTCACGTCTGAGCATACCCTGCCACACTTATGGCGGCCAAAAGCGGTACAAAAGGGGGTGGTGATGGACGGAGCATCTGAATCAATCAAGCACTCACACCCAGTCAAAAGATCTGGGTTTAATCCATCACCGTTCTTTAGCCCACTCTGCCATCCCAGTTCAGACATGGCTATATGCAAATCAGTCTGACCCTGTGCCTCATGGGAACAGTCCAGCCCGAACTGCCACGCCATGTCTTCCCTGGACCGGAAACAAGTTTCCGAGGACCGGTCTCTGGCATTCCAGCCGTCTTCAGCCCGCATTGCTTGAATCCAGTGGTAAAGTGAGCAAGGGACTCACGTCTGAGCATACCCTGTCACACTTATGGCGGCCAAAAGCGGTACAAAAGGGGGTGGTGATGGACGGAGCATCTGAATCAATCAAACACTCACACCCAGTCAAAAGATCTGGGTTTAATCCATCACCGTTCTTTAGCCCACTCTGCCACCCCAGTTCAGACATGGCTATATGCAGATCAGTCTGACCCTGTTCCTCATGGGAACAGTCCAGCCCGAACTGCTTAGCCATGTCATCCCTGGACCGGAAACAAGCTTCCGAGGACTGGTTTCTGGCATTCCAGCCGTCTTCAGCCCGGCTTGCTGGAATCCAGTGGCAAAGTGAGCAAGGCACTCACGTCTGAGCATACCCTGCCACACTTATGGCGGCCAAAAGCGGTACAAAAGGGGGTGGTGATGGACGGAGCATCTGAATCAATCAAGCACTCACACCCAGTCAAAAGATCTGGGTTTAATCCATCACCGTTCTTTAGCCCACTCTGCCATCCCAGTTCAGACATGGCTATATGCAAATCAGTCTGACCCTGTGCCTCATGGGAACAGTCCAGCCCGAACTGCCAAGCCATGTCTTCCCTGGACCGGAAAAAAGCTTCCGAGGACCGGTTTCTGGCTTTCCAGCCGTCTTCAGCCCGGCTAGCTTGAATCCAGTGGCAAAGTGAGCAAGGGACTCACATCTGAGCTTACCCTGCCACAATTATGGCGGCCAAAAGCGGTACAAAAGGGGGTGGTGATAGACGGAGCATCTGAATCAATCAAACACTCACACCCAGTCAAAAGATCTGGGTTTAATCCATCACCGTTCTTTAGCCCACTCTGCCACCCCAGTTCAGACATGGCTATATGCAAATCAGTCTGACCCTGTGCCTCATGGGAACAGTCCAGCCCGAACTGCCAAGCCATGTCTTCCCTGGACCGGAAACAAGCTTCCGAGGACCGGTTTCTGGCATTCCAGCCATCTTCAGCCCGGCTTGCTTGAATCCAGTGGCAAAGTGAGCAAGGGACTCACGTCTGAGCATACCCTGCCACACTTATGGCGGCCAAAAGCGGTACAAAAGGGGATGGTGATGGACGGAGCATCTGAATCAATCAAACACTCACACACAGTCAAAAGATCTGGGTTTAATCCATCACCGTTCTTTAGCCCACTCTGCCACCCCCGTTCAGACATGGCTATATGCAAATCAGTCTGACCCTGTGCCTCATGGGAACAGTCCAGCCCGAACTGCCATGCCATGTCTTCCCTGGACCGGAGGCAAGCTTCCAAGGACCGGTATCTGGCAATCCAGCCGTCTTCAGCCTGGCTTGCTTGAATCCGGTGGCAAAGTGAGCAAGGGACTTCCATCTGAGCATACCCTGCCACACTTATGGCGGCCAACAGTGGTACAAAAGGGGGTGGTGATGGACGAAGCATCTGAATCAATCAAACACTCACACCCAGTCAAAGGATCTGGGTTTAATCCATCACCGTTCTTTAGCCCATTCTGCCACCCCAGTTCAGACATGGCTATATGCAAATCAGTCTGACCCTGTGCCTCATGGGAGCAGTCCAGCCCGAACTGCCAAGCCATGTCTTCCCTAGACCGGAAACAAGCTTCCGAGGACCGGTTTCTGTCATTCAAGCCGTCTTCAGCCCGGCTTGCTTGAATCCAGTGGTAAAGTGAGCAAGGGACTCACGTCTGAGCATACCCTGCCACACTTATGGCGGCCAAAAGCGGTACAAAAGGGGGTGGTGATGGACGAGCATCCGAATCAATCAAACACTCACACCCAGTCAAAAGATCTGGGTTTAATCCATCACCGTTCTTTAGCCCACTCTCCCACCCCAGTTCATACATGGCTATATGCAAATCAGTCTGACCCTGTGTCTCATGGGAACAGTCCAGCCCGAACTGCTGAGCCATGTCTTTTCTGGACCGGAAACAAGCTTCAGAGGACCGGTTTCTGGCATTCCAGCCGTCTTCAGCCCGGCTTGCCTTAATCCAGTGGCAAAGTGAGCAAGGCACTCATGTCTGAGCATACCCTGCCACACTTATGGCGGCCAAAAGTGGTGCAAAAGGGGGTGGTGATGGACGGAGCATCTGAATCAATCAAACACTCACACCCAGTCAAAAGATCTGTGTGTAATCCATCACCGTTCTTTAGCCCACTCTGCCACCCGAGTTCAGACATGGCTATATGTAAATCAGTCTGACCCTGTGCCTCATGGGCACAGGGTCAGACTAAAGCCAGTCAATGCCCACACAAGGGTCAGTAGGATTTCAAGGGGCACATCTGAGGTGCCCTCTGAGTACATGTTTAAATTAATCTCGGACTGGCATTAGTGTGGAATTAATACAAGAAACCGTTTGGTACCAAACACTCCTGGGTTCATCATGGTTCTGTGGAACTCGAGTTGTTAAGTTTCTAGCCCATGTACTCTCAATGGCTTCCCTGGCGCTTACAATATTAAGGAATAGACCACTAACATGGTAGGGGCATATGTGCTAAACAAGTTATGCCCACAACTATGATATAGTGCACCCTGCCTTAGGGCTGGTAAGGCCTGCTAGTGAGGAAACTTACTTATATCTTGGGCGGTGCTAGTTGGCCTAGCACACAGGCAGTGGCCCATGTCAACGTCATTGTTTTGTCTGAACCAGGCCATGCATGCTGCATGCTGCAGTGGCAGTCTGCATGGCCTAGGTGAACGGTCCCTAGGGGATCATTTTCAGTCCCAATGCACTAGGTACCCATGTATCTTTTACTAGGGACTTAAAGGGGGCCCAAAGGGCCAATTGTGGATCCATTTTAGGGAAAGAACGTTGGTATTGGGAACCTTGACAGCAGGGACCCAGTACTCCACAGTCAAAGTTGCATAAAAAGCCTGGCAAAAAGTGTGGGGGTACTGCTACAGAAGCCCATTTTCTTTTTCTCACAACTGCCTTTAAAGCAGCCTGGTGAAACTGGGTGTGCTTGTGCATAAAATAGATTACAGATTCTTCTTGATTTCAAGCAGCAATCTCTTCACACCAGGGGCATTTACCATAAATATATTTTTCACTCTGTAAAGTTCTTTAGAGTCAAAGAGAATTTTGGATGAGGGAGAGAAGAATATTCCTAATCAACCAGCAGACTGAAGAATCATTGCCACAGAGGACTGAATCTAGAAGAGTGGGTATGAGAAGAACATTACAATATTGACCATGCTCCTCGTGGGAGCAGTTCAACCAGAACTTCCAAGCCACGTCCTCCCTGAACCAGACCTCAAGTAACCCAGGGTCAGTTTTACCCTAGTTATGGGCTCATCGGCCGGGTACAGTTTGGTTCCAGTGACACAGTGAGCATTGGGCCCATGTCCGGGCATACCCATGCCACTTAGGGCGGTACATGAAACACACAAAAGGTGACATGAGGCTACTTTCAATAAGTCTAACCATCTTTTTGGTGGTCTTCAACTTATTGCCATCATTGGATGAAGCTCAACCTGTAGTGCCTTAATTGCCAGATCTTGCTTATAGGATTTAATGACTCCTCCTCTGTACTTTTCACTAAGTCTGGGCAGTGAACTCTGCTCTGCTCGCGGAGTTTGCAGAGTTTTCCGCACTCCACCTTACTCAGAGCTCACAGAGTTCTGAAAAACTTGTGGAGCTGAGTTTTTTCACTCGCTCGCATTCGACAACGTCAAGCTGGGGACTGCAAGAGAGGAAAATCCACCCCCCCGGCGAGATTTTTCCTCGTTCACGATCATCAACATCAAGTTGGTGAGCACGAGCATGGAAAATCTATCCTGGCGAGATTTCTCAGCGCGGGCGGTCACATTGCACATTGCGAGTGGTTGCATATGCTCGCGACCGCTCACGTTGAGAAACAGTCCGTTCGCGTTGAGAAAGCTGCCGCTCGAGTAAAAATCTACTCGAGTGGCAGAAAAAAAGCTGCGCCCGCATATGCTGTGCATGGTGCGGTAAGCGATAATTGCACAGTGCGGACAAGCACCTGGCACTGATAATAACCACGAACTGCATTTATCTAACGCACTCCGCCACTTGCGGATCGCCGTGAAGCTCAGTAGAGGTTTTTTTGCACTGATAATCCCCACGAATTGCATTTATCTAACGCACTCCGCCACTTGCGGAGCGCCGCGAAGCCCAGCAGAGGTTTTTTTGCACTACGTGGAGTTCCGTGGAACTCTGCCCAGGCTTACTTTTAACTGGCATCCACATGGCCTCCATCAATACCAGTCAGAAAAAATTGCAACTTGGGGGTAATATTTGGCCACAGTCTTCTTTACTCTGTAAGCCAATGCCACCATAAGAAATGCATTCTTCTGCATTCATATGTTGCTTAGACTACTGCTATTACCACAAGCACTCACAAAACCACCTTGATACTCACCCTTGTGATATCTAGGATGTATTCTACACAGGTGCCTCTCAACACAAAAGCCATCTAATCTCCAAATAGCACAAAACCTTTTAGGGAGGCTAGGCACCAGCTTTGAGAATCCTTCACTGCATACCAAGGAAGGAAATGTGAAGTTCAAACTGATACTCACCCTTGTCAGCCATCCAGTCACATTTAAAGGCTTTATAGGCAGGTCTGCAAATGTTGGGCTCCTAACTCTGAAATGTCCTCCCTGTATTCCTCTAATTTGAAGAAATCTTCATCAAATTATGCAAGTGGGTGAAACCATGCCACATTCCTATCCTTTGGATAGGCTGCTCTACATAATGCCTGTACATTCTATTTCCTGGGGCACAGTAACGGCAAGCCCTTTCAAATGTATGTGGGCATACCAAGTCAGATGCCCAAGACAGGCCTGTGTTGCCTTCTAACCTGTGGGACAGTTTAATAATGCTCCTGTCTCTCAACCAATGCTTTACATCTTGCTGTGGATTGGGAGTTAGTATACTCTCATGGAAGTTTCAAAAATGCAACTCCTTCATGTCTACTATTGCTTGTCAAGGCTTAATCTAGATCACACCTTAGATTCTCCATGGGCCTGAGAAAAGCACAGGCAGACCTAGTTACTAACCTGGGTGAGGAAATTGGACCGTTGATGTCCCATGGATCTCTACTAAATCTACCCAAAGAGAGTTCACATTTGGAATGTAACAATAATACAGTAGTACCTGTCAGAGAGTTTTAGGTGGCGTTTTCCTTTCTCAATAAAGCACGTACAGAAATAGTAAGATTTCATTTGTAAAGTCTTATTTGAAGCTAATCTAATGCAAAGCAGATGTAAAATTTGTATAGCAGACACTAAAGTATTTGCAGCCATAAAAAACAATCAAAGAGTAAAAATAATAAGAATAGACAATGTAGATTAAATAAATTCCCTTTGTCATTAAAAAGAACTTTGTACTGTTTTTTTTTAAACTATCAAAGTATACAAAAGTCAAATATAATAGAATTAATTTAAACAATCTTATACAAAATTCAATTGCTTTTGATCACAAAATTATATAATAAAATTATCAGCGTAGCAATAAAAATTTAGATAAAACACAATTAAAACACATGAACTCTATAAAGCACAATTGCACAAACCACATACATCTATGATCTCAGTTAGAAGGTAAACAATGTGCCTTGCTCACAATAAGCTCATATTTTGGTCATTAATTATTTTTCTTGGTAAAATATATCACAGAATGGACAACCGAGTCAACCATCACATGCTAGCGTACCAGACCTATTTGCCCCCTTATCTGTCTGGGTGACAAACGTTTAGCGTCTGTACCAAACATTCAATAAAAAAACATCTCACACTGAAAAAATTGGGTCAGAGGTATTAGTTTTTAGAATCCTGTAAGCCACCCGATACTGCCTGACTGCCATAGTCAGGCATATTGGTTGAATCCACTTCCTACAAGAGAAATAGTATTTGGTACAGAAAAACACAAATATGTTCCTCAAACTCAGAGACAAAGCCACACGCTGGCACATAACTGAAACTCAGTCATTGCCCAAATAACAAGACCTTAATGGTAGACAGTCACACTCGGCAACTCTGGGCATTAGCTTGCCTCATCTTCACTAACGGCCCCGCCAGACCGCCGGGGATGCCTGGTCTCACCCTGGAGATACCCATTAAGGGACCATCTCTCAGGGAAGCCAGGAAGGGTTTCGCAGCGGTCGAAGCGCCTTGGGACCCTACGGGTAAGTAGTGCGCTATATAAATGCCAATACATTTACATTTACATTTACAGTCCAAGGGAAATCTAACATGCAGGCTTTTCGCTAATGGCGGCGAAATTGTCTAGGAATGGCTCAAACTTAGGGCGTGGTTTAAAGCATAAAAACAGGGTAGTTACGCATCCAGAGGTCGCACCCATAGCGTACAATCTGATGTACATGCCCAATACTTGGCTTTTACGCTACTTCTTCTTTGTTAGCTCTTTCTGGGCCATCCAACAAACTGGCCGTTCCCAGCGACCTGGACCATGAATCCCCTTTGTATTCAATCCTAGCTAATGATAATTAGCACTGAAACGATTTCTCAATGTGAGAATGCGCAACATTCGTTGCATACCTGAATGCCAAGCTGCCTGCAAGAACAGTGCATGTTATTGAGAAGTCAGGATGTTCTAAATCGGCATCCTTAATAGAAAGACAACACGTTCCCTAGGAGGTCACATGTTCTTCTTTCCTTGGCGGACTCAAAATACTGCTTAAACCATTGTGAAGTAAATATAATCTTCATTTGGGATGCAATGAGAGAAAACTCACTAGAATGATCTCCTCATTTTACAGTTTCTCCAAACTGACATTAAACCGTTATGAAAGATATGAGTGTATGAATATATTTAATTAAAATCACACATCAAGACACAGGACGAATAGAAAACATACTGCCATACAACAATTAGCAAAATATAGAGAAATCAGCGGCAGTTGTAAACCTGTGAGGTATTTAGCCCCTTGAAGAATTACTGTCAGGTGACCAATGTGATGTGCACGTACATACATAGACAATACATTATACTATCTGGTCCTGTCTGTCCCCCTTGTCAACCTGCAGGTCTTTCCAGAGTCACATCACCCACTTCTATTGACAAACACAAAAACATACCACCCTGAGATAATGCTGCAGAGTTACCAACATCCCCATAAAAACACCCATAGACGGATTCTGCTGTTTGGAGTGCTCTACAAATATAAATTAAAAGAAATGAATAAACACAATAAACATCTATGAATATTTTCTCTGGACTGTCATTACTGGGAACGACATTCTATTTTACAGAAGGTGCTTACATAGGACCATGGGCTATCTAGTATGAGGTATGAGGTCATCTGAAGATAGTCATCTGAAGATTGTGCTGGTAGCCACAATTGTTTCATGCTGTCCAACACATCTGCAAAAGACTGCTATTTTTCCATGATTTCTCCATATATGGTTGATATGTGTGCACCCCATGTAATATAACAGGGAAGTGGTGGGGTGGAGGGTAATCCACATGCAGTTTGTAATTTTGTTTAGATAGTTAGAATATTTACATTTGATAGCTCAGGATTCTTGAATAATGTTAAGGTTGTCTTGGATATGCTATGCCATATCTAGTATGAGATTAAGTGAATGCCCTGCTATTAAATAACAGGAAATCTATTAGATATGATTCTCGCTGTCTTTAGCAACCTGGCACTGTCTTGTGTAAACGGTCCAAAGGCTAAAATGACTGAGACTACAAATTGAATATCTCTTTGGCCTTTTGTTTGTAGATGACATAGCAACCTGTTGGCCCTTTTAATTCTGAGGGGCCTAAAGACTACAAGGCTATTCAAACTCAGCCCATTGGTTTTTGAGAAGATTAAACTGATTATGTTGAAATTAAGTGCTATCACTGTCTCAGTTCAATCCTATTTCAGTGATTTCCAAGCTAGTCAAACTCAAAAAAGTGGCAGGAAGAAAAAGACAACTATATAAATATATAAATGTGTTTTGATCGCTAACAAGCTCAATCTGTTAGTAAGCATAGGCAAAACCCCGCAAATGGCTCACCTTGAAGAGTTTTGAGACCCTTGCAAACAAAGCACCAAAGAGAACACAAAACAGGAACAAATATGATGAATTGGGTCAAGGCCTAATGCCTAGGTGTTGCTGAGGCAAGGATCGACAGACACACAGCTTCTTTCAAACTTCTGTAAGGAAGCAAGGAAGGAATACAGGCTCGGAAGTAGCTCTTTCTCCTGAATGGCGATTTTAAATAGGCTATTATTCCAAATATATACAGTTCACCATTTTAAATGAGGGCAAGCTCTATTGAGCAGGGTTGCTCCATTGTGCCATCTAGGACTAGCCTAGCAGTTTGTTCCTCATATACACAATCTACCTCCTTAGTTTTGTAAAAAGCCTGTTAATACAGCGTATACTCCTGGTTGCCATCTTACATTTGCTGCTCAGACATTCTGTTTGTCATCTTGGAATGTGAGATATGAACCACCATCTTGGAATGAGGAATTTGCATTGTTTGTGTTCCCGTGTTTTGATTGAATTGGTTAGTATTCCTTAATGTCCATGTCTCAGGCAGCTGGAATTGAGAATGACTGTTATTTGACACTTTATATAAAGTATGTGTTGGAAGGCTGAGTGTAGTGCGAGGTAATGGTAGAATTACCTTTAGGCTCAACTATCTCAGGTCCAGTAGCCACCAAGTTCTATTGCCTATTATGGAATCAATTTTCCAAATGCGCATTTCATCACTCCAAACCTCCAAAACTGCCAGAACCCATTTGCATTTCTCCAGAAACTTTATGAACTATGCCACCATTTACTGTGAACAAATTGTTACTATAAATTACTATTTTTTCACTCCATTTCTGTTTATCAATACATAGTCATATAAAACAGTAAAAGCAAGGATTAACATGATAGAAAAACATACAATTCAGCAATTCAGCAATGCATAGTTTAAAAATGACAATTAATACCCTAGCTACAGTAATATCTACAAATAGGTCATCAGTAAAATTAATAAATAAGCCATTGGATTACATATGTAACCATGCTTTCTGTAAAAACTAGACCTTAAAACAATTTTCTCTGATCTTTAAACAGTAAGCAATAAAGCAAAAGGTGCATTGGTCCGTGTATTCTCTAGGCTGGATTTACACCTAGTTTCTGTCTTAAAACTTCCTTCTCCATGTTATGATTGGAAGAAAACCCATATACGGATTTATACGTTTTGCCCCAACATATTCAACAAAAGGGCAATCAAGCTTGTTTTCATTAAATCATCAGTATCCGCCTTTATGTGTAATCATGGATATAATTGTTTGTTTTTGGAGTGGTGATTGTTGTAATGCATTTATTGTAATGTGCACAAGCACATCCAGCACGTGACAGCTGATGCCCTCGAGCTCTTCTGCGCGAGAGCACCCTTTGTTCTCCTCTGAAACATTCAAGTCATTCCTAGAGAGAAATTGCATCACCCAACACCACCTCACTCTACCATCCTGAAGGCAGTGGCCTCATCGAACGCTTCTATCGTGTCTTGAAAGGACACATACAATTGTCTAGGAAAGCCAACCTCAACTGGGAAGAGGAATTGCTCAAACTCATTTGGGCCTTCAGGATCTCCCCTTGTGCCAGCACCTGTACAGCACCTTTTGTCCTTGTGAGAAGCAGACAGCCCCCGAGCAAAGACCTGGGTTAGATGCCAGCATCCAAACAGTTGGAATGGTCACCAGATACCATCAGAAATAACATAGCAAAGGCGCAAAAATGCTATAAAGACTGGTATGACTCTAAACATGGGGTTAGAGAACATTCCTTTAGGATCGGTGATCTAGTGAAAGTTCGACTTGAAAGGAAAGTCAGAAAAGGAGACAGCAGATTCACCGCCCCTCTCCACATCAGCAAACTTTACAACAACGCAGCAAGACTCAGTGACGGCAAAGTCTGGCACATAAATAGGTTGGCCATATACCATCTTGAAGCCAAAGAACCGAATCAATTTCAGCATAATAGAACCAGCAAAGACTTGTGGGTCGATTATGACGAAACGGGAAAAGACCACGGTTCCATGCCCAGAAATGAGTTTGCACATGATCACCCACCCAACACTGACTCCACTGATTGTCACACATCAGACCAGTTTGTTGATGTCAGTGGGAATTGCGATGATGATTCACATTTGGACTCTGAAGTCACTTCTGACAGTCAATGTTTCAGTGGAGGGTTTGGTAGAACCTGTAAAGATTCCCACTCCGACACAGAAGTTGTGTCTGACCCTCACAGGGTCAAGGGAAGGTTTGGTAGAACCATCAGCAAACCTAAACGTTATGATGATTTTGTTTGCGATTAACTGTGCACAGTTATACATTCAGAACGTATTAAGTGTTATAATGCATTTTTGTTTTTAAGCATTCAAGAGAGGAAGATGTGTTGTAATGCATTTATTGTAATGCCCACAAGCTGCATCCAACGAGTGACATTTGATGCTCTTGAGCTCTCCTGCGCAAGAGCACCCTTTGTTCTCCTCCCCCTCCCATTGGTTCACCCAACATTCTACCTTCCCAATTGTTGTACTGCCCAACTCCCAACTGTCATTACTGACATTCCTTGCCTGACTGGCACACCGCACTATGTGTGGGGCTGTATAGGATAAATCCTAAGAACACTACTTTCGAGTCTGCTTCCTTTCTACAGTGATCTTCCGTGATTTCTCAGTCAAGGGCACGTGCATGAATGTGAACATACTTTGATGACGCACTCTAAAGTTCGATGCGGCTCCTTATTCCCATGCAAAGAGATCCTGTAAGCAAATAACAGATAATTTGCCAAATTCTTATGTTATTTAAACAAATTTAAATTTCGTACACAGCAGGCCCTTGCTTGCTGAGTCCATGCAAGTCATTGAAGTACAAGCCTTAGAGCTTATATCATGGCATTTAGTGGCAGATGAAATAGTATTTTCAGGCTGTAATTTTTATAATCCTTATAATCACATCTATGATTGAGTGACAGATGTTTGGGCCCATACAATACATGCTGTATAACATTCCCTTCACTAGCTCTCAATAATGGTCTGGTGTAAGAAAGATCCCAATGTTATTTATCATGTTTTAAGCGCTTTCACTATACTTTACATTTTTGACATTATCATAGACAAAATGAGGGTCCCAAGATAAATTATTTTTTAAAAGCCCAAATATTCATACATTAAAATCTTTTCACGTTTTTTTTTCCATTCCCGCCATCATGCCACCTTCTCTTACGTAAATTACAACATTGAGCAAGAGCTGTCAATTGTCTCTATAATCCAAACTGGTAGTAATCTCTCACAATTAGATTGTCTGCATAGAGCAAAAATGCAATATGCTTAAACCCTCTGTTAGAGGAGGAGCAAATACCTTAGATAGAGCATTTGTTTTGTCAAATCAGATAAAAATAGACTGAATAATGCTGATGCCAATATGCAGCCATGCTTCAAACTAGAATTTACACTAATATGTTAGTGTAATCTCCCACCAACACCACGTTCTATCTGAACCTAGTTACCTGTATCTGAAGAACGTCCAATAAGCCACTTGGAATAAACAACCCTCTTCATTTATCCCACGACAGGGTTTGAACTGCTAAATCAAAAGTGAAGCAAAAATACACATTGCATCAGTTCAAAAAGTTCTCAATTTCAATTACACGTTTAGACAAGGACCAGTCCAAGGAAGTGGTCAGCTGTGCCATGGTTAACTCCGAAGCCCCCTTGCTTATATGGTAACATTACGGCTTCCGATACCCAAACCTGGAGATGTTTCAGCACTATCTGGGCATGCACCTTAGCCATAGTGTGTAATAATAAAATCAATCTATAGTTAGAGTTGATATCTGTCTAACCTTTTTTATGAATTGGTTTTATTATTGCCCCTTTCAATGAATCAGGTATAATGTCAGTCAGTATATAGCAATGGATTTTTGGAAGTAACAAATTAGCCACCAAAGGGAATTTGCTCCTAAAACTGCAGCTCACAGTTGACTTAGGCTTGTTAGTGTTAGTATAATTTATTCCACCACCTTAGCTCTCATTAGGTTGAGTGGATCATCGAATTTATAATTATTTGTTATCAACACTAGCATTTCAGTATCAGCTGTCCCATATAAATTATAGATTAACCTCATCCAACCATTTTTGGGGACTGCACATTCCAAATTCAAGATTATGGTTCCAAATTTTTCTAACCTAAAGCCAAAATTGTCTGGGACCAGCTTTTTGAATAGCCCCAAATATTTTCTCCCAATGTTTCCTATCATGTTCTCGCTTACTATCTTGTCTAATCATTTCATTTAGGATTCTCGGATGTCTCATTTGTCACAAACCTTACTTTGGTATTATGTCTACTTGCTCTTGCTTGTTTCTTTTTTTTGTTTGCTTCGAAACAGGGCCTGTGGATATATGCGATTTTGCTGCAGCAGCTTTTTCCACTTAATCATGGATTTGCCTATACTGGGGACAGATGCTGCCCTGCATAGAGAGTGCCACTGGCTTAAGGATCCCCGAACACCTTTGTCATGTTTTCTGGTAGTGATGACTTGGCCGAAGGGTCACAAGATCCCCTACAACCTAGCTCCACTGGCCCTCCTGTTGAAAAAATTCTGAGTGGCCATCGGATGGATGAGGGTGAGAGCGCCAACTCTAGAACATTGGTTGAGGAATTTACTCGAGTATAAGCTTGTGAGTGATCGTGGGAGGGCTGCAGATGCTGCAGACACTTTATGAAGTTCATTAGGTCTGTGTGGGGCTCCTCCTTGTGTAATGTATTTGCGGATTTGGTTCCTTGCATTTCATGCCCTGGATGCCCGACATCCGGAGCTCAAGAGATGGCCCCTGTCTATACCATTCAATGTTTGGAATGCTTGTATAGTTTAATGACACTGTCGGACTGAACCTCTCTCGATTGCTAGACTACAAACTGTATGTGGATCGGATCACCAGCACGGTATGTGTTTTCTTGTTTCTAAAAAAAATCAACAAAAAACATTATTTTTTTGTAATCAGGGATTTGCCTGATTTGCAGTGAAGGCCTTTATTAGCTGCATATTCTGAAATTTTAAAGAAAAAAATGCTTCTATCTCAAACGGGACGAAAGTTACTAAAAATGTAGTGAAACACGATGCCATGCAGTATAAGATCCTTTGCATAGGTTGACTGGCAACATTTCTATAGCTTATTGCTGTACTTGTGATAAAACCTGCTACTAAGGAGGTGAACCCTTTGCTCAGATATTGTTAACGTTTTTTCTTGTTTCTAAAAAAACCCAAAAAAAAACATTATTTTTTTAATCAGGGATTTGCCTCATTTGCAGTGAAGGCCTTTATTAGCTGCATATTCTGAAAATGTAAAGAAAAAAATGCTTCTATCTCAAACGGGACGAAAGTTACTAAAAATGCAGCGAAACCCGATGCCATGCAGTAGAAGGTCCTTTGCATAGGTTGACTAGCAACATTTCTATTGCTTATTGCTGTACTTGTGATAAAACCTGCTACTAAGGAGGCGAACCCTTTGCTCAGACAGTGTTAACATGTGTAAATTGACAAAATACATAGGTCATACTATCATAAAATGTGCCGCATAAGTCATCTTTTATTGTTGCATAATTTAGTCAACCTGGTGGCATAGTTTGGCCCTCCCATTCCACATAATTTCAGTGCCCATGACCATAAGGCATTTTTCAGCAAACAAAGTCTTACTACAAAGGCTCTAATTAGCATTTTTGATGCATTACGTTTGCAATAAGCCGCTATCAGCTTTACAGGCTCTTCCAAGATCTATGCAGATATAGAGGTGGGGCAGTGGCTGTGTAGGGAAATGGCACCCAAAGGGAAAGTCCACAGGAAAATTTGTTCTGGTAATTCTTAAAAAATGCGTATCGCGGTGCTGAAGAGGTAGAGAGAACCATCCTCCTCCCTGATATGCGGTCAAAGCCAACAAAACAACATGTATATGGTCCCCCAGCACATGCAGATGACTACAGTACAAAGTATACACAGATATAAGTAGTTATTTTCTTTGCTTTTTGTTCTTTATTGTTCTTATGTTCGGCTGTATTACTTCTTAGCCTTAAACATAGACTTCTTAGCCTTAGACATAGCCAACACGTGTTTCGTCGCACTGTAGAGAGAGTTGTCCTGCGACTTCCTCAGGGCTAAATCCTCTTTAAACGATACCTCCATATAGGTTGTAATTCCATCACGAAGGTGACAGTATTTGGTGGCGCAGGTCAGAAAATAAATATCTTGGAGCCCCAATTATTCTTGAGATATCCAATCTAATAATCAATTCCACTTTGAATGTGACACCATGTATAAGGGGGAATCACCACACGTGTACCCGTTCCTGCAAGTAGGTCAGGATATGCTTCTTTCAGTCATCCTTTCAGACTAAGCACCTCCAGACACTTGGCAGTCCCTGAATTCAGCCTAATATCCGTTGTCCATTAATAGTAATTTTTTTAACAGATGACATGTGTAGGTAACTTTAGTTCTTCCGGGTCGCATGACAGCCACTCCCATTTGCGTCTGCGTTCCATTCCCAGAAGCAAAGTGCACGCAGGGAGAAGTTTTTTTAATTTTCACCTCCAACTGAGCCACTGATTAAGACTGAACTTAAGAGGCTATCAGGCCTCCTTTTGATTGAGTATCCTGACTGGGCGCGTCCTTGGATCCTCACACTTAAAGGCAAATAGAACGGAGCGGAAACAAAAGCATGCAGCTTGTTATATCTTTATAAGTACTCAAGAAACACATGCTTTTTACTTTGTTCAGTACCTGTATATAAGTGCATGCACTGTAAGAATGTCAGATGTGCTGGTCGGTCTCAGTATTTACACACTTAACAATTTAAATAGCACTATTTTTTTTCTTTTATAACTCTCCTCTTCCCACCGTAGATGTCAAAGCTCTTTATGTAACATTCACATTATATGTTGACAATAAACAATGTTAGTGTGTAAATCATTGTACAAGATATGATATATAAGAGAGTGAGGGTTACAAGGGGTAAGAGTCACATGTCCTTCATAGCTCACTGTTCTATAGTTGAAGGATTACAATTTATAAACTGGTAGTAACAAAAGGATATCTGTGTGAAAAGCAGTAACCCTCTTACCTATCTACATTAAATAAAATGTTGTGATCTGTGTAGGAGGCTGGCTTAGTATATGGTGCACATTTATTTAAGTGAAGCTCATTGCACTAATCCAGACAACTCTTATGGTGATTTTAGTGGTCTTAGACAACCATACAAAGATTTCTAATCGTTAGTTTTGGAAAGCAGCCTTCAGGCTTAGTCAAGAAGGAGTGTTAAGCAGCTTGTTTTACCAGATCTAATCATGTAGTGTAGATTAAATGAAAAGGAACCACACCATGTAGTTATAAACATATGTTGGTTTATTCCACAACACTCTCTAACACATTAGTATATCTCCTACTTCAATTGCAAGAGGTAAGTGAGCACAATACATAGTGGCTTCCAGGGGGAGATCAAACCATATACTAAAGAAGAAAAAAGTGTACTGTGACCGAAGTCGGGACTTGGACCTGGAGACTCAGAAGAGCTGAGGATACAAGGAACCATGCAAGGTAAGTACCCAGGAACCTCACGGAGGTTGTGTGCAGTGTGAAAATACAGCTGTGTAGGTCAATGGGAAAGCCGCGGTTGCAGTTTTAAAGAAGAAGGACCCTTCCCAGTGGACCCTGAAGAAACCCCATTGAAGACTGAGGTTGGAGAGTCACCCCACCCCAGGAACCAGGATACACTAAGTACTGTTTGGGAGGTGGTCACACCTCCCTGTGACAGGTAACCTATTGTTCTACCTTCCCATGCTTGAGCTCAGCTCAGCAGCAGGAGGGCAGAATCATGTCTGTGGTGGTCAGCAGCACTAGCTTGCTCTCGTAATTACTTGATGATGAGTGTATGTATTAAATGGCTGACCACACTTACAAAGCCTTCTGCAGGGCCACAAGTACACTTCTGAGGTGGATCAGGTGATCCTCCCAGGTGGAGGTAAAGATGAAAATATAATCTAGATATACTGCACTATAAGCTTCCATATTTGTTAGGTCTTTGTTCACCAACCTCTGAAATGTGGCAGGTGCATTCTTCAAGCCAAAAGGCATTACAATAAATTCATACTGCCCATTAGGGGTTGAAAATACTGTTTTTGGCTTGGCATGTTCAGAGAGTCGGATTTGCCAATAGCCAGCAGTTAGGTCAAATGTACTGAGATACTTGGTTGAGGCCAGAGCATCAATCAGTTCATCTGCCCTTGGATTTGGATGGGCATCCATCCTAGTGACTTCATTGAGGCCTCTGTAGTCTACTCAAAACCTCTTCTCTCCCTTACTGTTTTAGATGTGAGGTTTTGGCACAAAGCCTACAGGACTAGCCTACGGCTTTCCGAAGGCTCAATGATCCCCAACTCAGCTTCTTTTGGACCTCAGTCCTGACGCAGTCTTTGACATGGTCAGGCTGTCTGTAAATTGTACTCTTAACAGGCCAACAGTCACCTGTGTCTACTTCATGGGTACACCAGGTGGTTTGACTGGGAGTCAGAGAGAACAAATGTGGAAACTGATTGAGGACTTTCTTCCAATCAGCTTGCTGTTGGTCAGTGAGGACGCCTTCCAAGGCTACTCCATCAACTGACCCATCAACAGGGTCCTAAGAGAGGAGAGCAGGGAGAACATCACTCTTTTCCTCCAGTCCCTCATCAGTGGCCATGAGCAAGCTCATGTCAGCCCTGTCAACAAAAGGCTTTGGGCAGTTCACATGAAGTACCCTGTGGGAACTTCTAAGAGTACCTAGGTCAACCAAGTAGATGACCTCACCTTTCTTCTCAAGGGTGGTAAGGGGGCCACTCTCCTTGTCCTGGAGGGCTGCTGGGCCCACAGTCTCCAGCACCCACGCTTTCTGTTCTTGCTGGAAAACAGTCAGTACAACCTTTTGGTCATGCCAATCTTTTTGAAGCTCCTGGCTGGCCTCAAGGTTGTTGCTGGCCTTCTTCATGTACTCAGTCATACATGATCGCAGGCCAATGACATAGTCCACAATATCTTGTTCAGGAGGTTTGAGAGGCTGCTCCCATCTCTCCTTAACCAAAAACAAGGGACCCCTACCTGGATGGCCAAACAGAAGTTCAAATGGACTGTAGCCCACCCCTTTCTATGGAACCTCTCAGTAGGCAAAGAAAAGGCTGGGTAGTAAGACATTTTTATCTGAGCTTTTCTGGGAGGCCCATGATCACAACCTTGAGGGTCTTGTTGAACCTTTCAACAAGTCCATTGCACTGTGGATGATAGGGTGTGGTAAACTTGCAGTTTACACCACGCTCCTTCCAGATAGAAGTGATGTAGATAGACATGACGTTTGTAGCTCTGTCTGACAAGATCTCCTTAGGAAACCCCACTCTGGAAGGCTCCCAGAAGGGCCCTAGCCACTACAGGAGCTGTATTTGTCATAAGTGGAATAGCCTCTGCATACCTAGTGGCATGGTCCACCACCACTATCATGTAACTGTGTCCAGGTGCTGTTGGAGGGTTTAAAAGACCAGACATATCTACCCCTACCCTCTCAAATGGAACCCCAACCAATGGAAGTGGGATTAAGGGGGTCTTTGTAGTGCCACCTGATTTACCACTGGCTTGGCAAGTGACACAGGAGTGACAAAACTCCTTGGTATCTTCAGACATGTGGGACCATTGAATGCGAGGGACAAGCCTATCCCATGTCTTGCTTTGCCCAAGATGTTCTGCAAGGGGAATGTCATGTGCTAGGGATAGAAGAGAACCCCTGACCCTCAGAGGTATTACCAACCTCCTGGTGACAACAGGCTTGGTGGTCTCTACTCTCAGAAAACAGATACCCATCTTCCCAAAAGATCCTATGGGACCCACTGACAGTCCCTACCTCCTCAGCAGCAGCTTGCCATCTTAGCAGTTCAACAGAAGGGCAGAATATCTGCTCCAAACTGAAGTTTGCCCTGGAAGGCCCACTTACCCCCCCCCCCCCCGCCCTCCAGAACTCTGCCTGGTCAGGCCCAAGTTAATCTGGGACAGTTCCTTCAGAGGGGCTGAGGTCATCCCCTCAGGTGACTGACTCTCACTGTGAGTTTGGGAGGATGGTAATTCCTTACCCTCCCTGCTCCTTCTCTTAGGAGCTAGCTGGTCCATTTTTCCAGGATCCAGTGCTCCCTCAGTGCTTAGCTATTAGGCCTGAGCCCTAGTAACAGAAAATCCCCGGTAGAGATTCCCATCATCTCTGCATGTGTCCTGAACTCAACTTCAGACCAGGCTGAAGCTTTTAATTCATTGTTCGACAGCCTAAAGGTAGGTCTGGGGAAACCACAACTATTTTAGGAACAGTTCCTCCTCCGCAGCAGAAATTTACAAATGCTAAGGAATGATCAGTCCTGACATGACTTGTATTGGTCACTTGGTAAAGTTGGCCATGTATGAATTGTTCAGGAGACAAATGTTTCTCTGTCACCATTGTGACAATGGCCCCTGTTTCCGTATAAGCCACAGATTCTTTATCAAAGGCTGTTGTCTGTTCTTGCCCACGTTAGTGGGTCTTTCAAGTAAAGTGGTAAGTTCCATGCCATTGTCACAGACATGGACAGCCTGAGCTGGTGTTCTGATTAGGCCAGAACCAGTTCAGAATTCAAGTTTAACCCTACTAATCCCTAGGGGGGCGTGCTACTACTAGTACTGGTGCTAGTTGTCTTAGGGACAATAGAAGTAGCTTTTTTGGTGTTATCTTTAAAAAAACTGGCATGGTGTCTTGCCAGAGGAAGAGGAGAATTGGGACATTAAGGAGTGTTAAGCAGCGTGTAGTGTAGGTTAAATGAAAAAGAACCACACAATGTAGTTATAAAAATATGTCTATTTATTACAAAACACTCACTAGCACATTGGTATATCTTTTAAAAGGAGATATCAACACAAATACACAGTAATACTTCAATTGCAAGAGGTAAGTAAACACAAAACAAAGTGATCTCCAGGATGAGACCAAACAATATACTAAAGAAGTGGAATGTGAACTGTGACTGAAGTTGGGACTTGGACAAGGAGACTCAGAAGATTTTGGGACACAAGGAACCACTCAAGGTAAGTACCCAGGAACTCCACAAAGGCTGTGTGCAGAGTGGAAACACAGCCTCTTACTCAATGCAAGTCAATGTGAAAATTGTGGTTGCAGTTTTAAAGAATAAGGACCCTTACCATTGGACCCCGAAGAAACCCCATGGAAGACAGAAGGTTAGAGAGTAACCCCACGCATGGATATCCCAGAAACCAGGATACCTACACCCGAAGAGCCACATGCCTAGGTGAGAGGTGACATTGAGATCCGCTGTAGCCCGCAATGGAGGTTTCCAGGAAAGATGACACTGGCGCAGAAGGTTAAAGAGTCCGGTGGATTCCAAGGGTGGATTCTTGATCAGAAGAACCTGAAAGCATAGGGGACTGAGTCTATGCCACTTGAAGGTGAACAGGAGGCGTGGAAGAGCAATGATCACCGATGGTGGAAGTTGTATGTGTGTTAACGGTGACCTTGTTTTGTGCAGCTGTGAGCACCAGGTGATGCTGTGAAATACCAGGAGCCATTTACGAACTGACCAACATCGGAAGTCAAGAACCAGGGGGTCAGTGTCCATTGGGAATAAAAACAAGCCTTGGCAGCAGCAACAGACGGGCTAAATGAAAAAGGAGCAATATTGAGACCAGCAAGGTCCAAGGGTCTCACCAAATGCAGCAGAGTCAGAGAAGGCTCTGAAGAAGCACGGGAGCCCACTAAAGCCAAAGAAGACCCTCAAGAGGACCCACAGCCTGAAGGCACAGGAGTCGTAAGAGGACCTCGAGCAGCTCATCAAAGATGAAGGCCCACGGTGCAGATGATGCAGTGAGGATAAAGATATTGGCCGGAAGCACTGTTGTAGACTGGAGCTTCTTGTAGCCCGAAGATCTCTGGAGTACAGAGCCAATACGCCTAAACAATGGCAAGTGAATGTGGTGCACAGGGGTTCTGTTCCAGAAGTTCCGATGAGGGATACTAGCCTCAAACTTGCTGGGAGGACAGGTCAGGCCTTGAGGGAGTGGTAAAACCACCACCTGTGTTGCTGAGCCTTTTGGAGTCCATTGGACGTAGCAGCAGACTGTCAGCTTTGTTGCAGTACCTGCAGATGCAAGGGAGTAACCCCTTCATTCCACTGGAGATTACTTCAGGTGTCCTTGATGCCCACAGGCCTGGAAAGGAACCTGGAAGAAGCACATGAGACCAAGAAGACTTGTAGAACAGCGAGACCAAGAGCAGCATGAGTCTTCCTTGCTGCAGTCTTGGTTCCAGAGGAAATCCAGCAAAGTCCATGTGCCAAGATGGTCAAGGTTGAAGTGGTTTCAGGTTTGAATCTTGCCCCAAAATGAATCTGAAGAGCCACCCACAGATAAGCCCTTAAGTACGCTAGGGAAAGGGTTAGAACGATTCAGGGGCCCCTCCAGGTTGGAGGGGCTGGAAAGAGGGGCAGATACTACCATGTCCTTTGTCCAGTTCGTGTCAGAGCGGGAGTCAAGGGCTCCCTGAACTGGTTCAAACTGGAGTATGCAAGGAGTGCACCAAATGTGACCTTCAAAGCAGTCTGGTGGTGCTGGCAAACACCCCCACCACAGCCCTACACTATGTCCTGCCTGGGAGGTAGTCACACTTCCCTGTGACAGGAAGTGTATTGTTCTACCTTTTCCTGCTCAAGCTCAGTAGCAGGAGGGCAAAATTGTGTCTCTGGTCGACAGCAGCACTAGCTTACTGTTAGACCCTGAAAGGCTGGGACCGGGAATACAAGGGGCAGCCTAGGGGAGTCCCCCAGTACAAGGGAACCTACATCCACCATCGTAATCGGAGTTGGGGTAGGATTTGAACATGTTTGATACAAAACATGAACCATTTTGGTGCAGCTAATATATAGTTAGACGCCTCGTAATGACCTGATATCCACTATATGTATTAAATAGTTAACCACACTTACAAAGCCTGGAGAATCGACTCCAGGGTTTGTAAGGTTGTCTTGCTCATACAGGGGCACCTTTCCACTTTTAACCAAGCACCCGGCCCTCAGGACTGAAGAGCCTGCCATTGGAGTGACTTATAGGTTTCAAATGTAGTGACCTCAGATATAAGGAAGCATATCTGTGGTGAGAGGCGTAAGCAACTTCAAAAAAGAGAGAGTTTCACAGAATTACAGAAAGGACTGGTGTAAGAAACAAAAAAGGGGGGGTTTCCTTTCTGTATGATTAACTCTTGGTTTGTGACCCAAAGGGGACTACACACTAACGTGACTTTTTTAGTGTTGTGGAGTGACACGGGAAATTAGATCTGCACAGAAACCTAAAGTATCTTTTGTTTCACAAATTTTATTATAAAAGAACATATGAATTCATTTACTACATTGATTATATAAAAACACACGTCAGAAAGTAAGAAATTAGTCTTTCGCTGACATCATGACACGTGGGCAATTATGCACACCACTGTACTGTATCTTGTATTCACCTAAAAAAATATATGATTTTAATTGTATGTATTTGTTTCTAGATCCAAGAAACTTGGTTTTTAATAAAAGTCTGTCCTGAGGAAGGTGTTAAAAATATTCTAAAGCACCGAAACGCGTCGACAAAGGACTCACTGCTGCATCTTTTTATAATGTTTTGTTAAAATTTGTTTTATATGTGTATTGTGATGCATCAAATGTTTTTAATTGTAATAAGTGCATTCAAACTATGTGCAAGATATATTCTGAATTATTGCAATGTTTTTATATAATCAATGTAGTAAATGAATTCATATGTTCTTTTATAATAAAATTCGTGAAACAAAAGATACTTTAGGTTTCTGTGCAGATCTAATTTCCCGTGTCACTCCACGACACTAAAAAAGTCATGTTAGTGTGTAGTCCCCTTTGGGTCACAAACCAAGAGTTAATCATACAGAAAGGAAAACCCCCTTTTTTGTTTGTGAGAGGTGTAAGCACCCACTCACACAGGCTGCAGTGGCAGGCGTGTAGTCCCAGTTTAAGTGGACCCCCCTGGGTGGCACAATACATGATGCAGCCCAGGGGAGTCCCCTGGTGTACCTATGACCTGGGTACCTAAGTACCATATACTAGGGACTTAGAAGGGTACACCAGTAGCCAATTGAGAATGTACTAAAGTACTTATCACTGTCAAATTTAGGGAGAAAGCACAGTGACTGGGATCCATTAGCAGGACCCCAGTTAGACTAGTCATGAAACAGAATAAAGCCAGCAAAACGTGGGGGTAACCAATCTAAATTTTACATGATATCCTTTGCAGGAGACACAGTAAGCTTAAATATTTACTTTGATTGAAATCTGGGACTATACAAAACACAGATCTCTCCAAAAAACATGTTCACCTACAGAGTTCTCTCACCATTATTATTATTCCCAGAGATTCACTTGGAACCTCTGCAGCAGATGCCTTAACCCCACATAATATCTTAAAATGCAGACTCTGCAACAAAATAAGGAGAACAGATCTACTATCATGCATCTCATTGTTGCCAATTTCTTTGTCGAAGGGTTTTTTAAAAAATGGATTAAGTTGAGGCCTAGCTTTATCGTCAGGATTGCACCACTTTTTTTGGCACAACCACAACGCAAAATCTCAATGTTTAAATCTCATAATGCGCTAAAATGTACTCATGATATACTTGATAAACATATGTGAGGGCTTAACATCAGATGTTACTTCTTGTGATGTCACTTCCAGTGAGGTCACTTCCTGTGATGCCACCTGCAGTGTTATGCCTTGTTACGTCATGGCCTGCAATTGCACGCACTATGATGTTACTCCTTGCATCCTGCCTAACTTGGTTAGTGCCCCCACTTCATTTTTTTAGGACTTGTGCCCGGGAAAAGGTACAGTTGGGGTAGTGAATGTGGAGTAAAGGCAGGTCGTGGTTCTGCCTGCAGGGCAAATGATGTTTCCCCCCTGCAGCAAGCAGCACACACCATAGAAAGGAAAGAAAAGGTTCGGGAGCGGCTTCCCCTTTATCGCTATTGACACAAATGGAGCGAGGAGGAGGGAGCGGGCGGGCAGGGGGCGTGCCTTCCCTCTAGCTGCCACAGAAGGAAAATCCCTATATAACTGAAAACGCGCAGAACTGGTCCCGATCACTGTGCAGATTGCAAGGAACGGAGCCGGAGCTTCGCCGCAGCAGGCTCGAAAGATAAGCCGCCAGCGTCCTGTCAGCGCTCCCAGCTGCCGCCACACTGGAACCGCGTCCCTCTCACCACCCGGGAAGCCAATGCACGGACTAGCCCAAATATGCTGGGGGCATTCAACAGCTAAAAGGACTCTCAATACCTTGTCTAGGCTGGATTGCTGCTGCTTTTCCTTATGAAGAAGACAAAAGTAAGTCTGTGGATTTCTCGGACTTTGTCTTATGTTGTGGCCTCGTGTCTGCGGAGCGATGGCAGCAGGCTCTTTCGCCCTTCTTCTTCCTGCAGTGGTGGTGCAAGTAGGGCTATGCATGGAGGCACTGCGCAGAAACGTGCCTGAAATGGACCCGGCTGGCCCGAGTGCAGGGGTGTGATGCCGTCGTGGTGAACTGCGCTCGGGCACTGTAAGAGGGTGCTTGGACCGCCACCTTGCCCCACAGAGTAAAGCAGCCTGCACTCCATTCGCCTCAGACTTCAGAGGGATATTATTTCACGAGCCAGGAGGGACCCCTCAAGGCAGCGTTGCGCTCGCCATGTGGCGAACCGACACGCGCGGCCCAAGGCGCCCCAGTGGGACGGTCAATTGAAGGGGGCACATTAAAGTGGTGCTGGGGTTAATTGTGAACCTGCCGCGCGTGCTTCCACACCTGCAGCGAGGGGCCCTTTGGTGAGCATAGTCGTGGCGGGCTCTGGCACCGGAGTGGGCGCAGTCGCTCAGCGCGCAGTGCCCTGGGCCGGTGGAGAAGGCTAGAGTGCGGGGGGCGGTGGGCACAACCCCCAGGCAGCGCCCTTAAGCGTGCGCTGCTTTGGTCCAGTGTGTCCCATTAGCTGGCCTGCAGCCTTTCCCAGCCTGCTGAAGTTTTTTTTCTCCTTTTCCTGCAGGCAAGATTAGATTATGTGACTCAAGGGGCGGCAGAGCAGTCGGCGCAGGGAAGTCCCAAGTGCAGATCTACTCCGACCCTTTGCAGTAAGGGTTTAATGTGCCCCTCCCTCTTTATTGGTGTTTCCATAGGTAGATTCCTATATTTAACCAATAAGCCTGTTTTACATACAGAAGTACTGCAGTCTACACTCATTCATTTCTAGTAAGTGGACCTTTGTCTCTGTTAGCGAGCGCTGACCTTTTACAAGCAATAGCATTGTGGGACATGTAGTTTAATTGTTACGATTTAAATATGGGTATTAAAGTGGTGTGCAAGGTTGTGCTGCCTGGGTGGCACGAATAACAGGGGGCCGACGTGCACTCTTGTACATGTTCGAGCGTACACCACCCTCGGTGTGTGAAGGGCAGGTGGCTCCGGTGCCCCAATTTTCTTACTTGAAAAGGTCGGATCCAGAGACATATTGGTTGCATAAAACGGCGAATATTCGTTTCTATTATTTCATTAGGGGTATACCCTTTTACGATTTATTGTGTGTGCTCTGATTCGTCTGGGCTTGCCTCTCTCACTGATATTTTGTGATTTATGCTCACCGCCTTTCCCTGTGCACTCCAAGGTTGCAATGTGTTGGGTGTTTTACATGTTCTTTATTGTTCAAGTATCTCTACCCACCATTCCCAGTGTCACTGCATAAGTAACAATTCTGTGTGTTTTGTCTTGATAATTTGTTTCCAAGCAATTTGTCATTTTGCACTTAAGCTTCCCTTCATAAGCGAATGTATTCAAATTATTTCAAAATTCCTGATGGTTCACAGATTCTCTTGAATGTAGGTGTTCTCAAACCAGGCTTTGTGCACAGTGTGGAGCCTGGGGGTGCTAACCACGGTTCGAGTCCGGGCTTCGCCTCTTAGTCAAAGTATATTTTCCATGGCAAATGACATGCTCACTGGGTTCCTACTGGACGAGGCCTGCCAATAACAAAATATCTCACAAATCGGCTAAAAAAATTGAAACCGAATGCAAAGCGTCATTTTTCACTATATATATATATATAATGTTAACAGAATAACATCGTTTTGAGGAGAAATTGCCGAAATACCGCAGTCTTCCAATGTTCATATAACTGAATGCAATGGTACTCGGCTTATCTGCACGGGGTAACTGAAAGGCCGAGTTGGACCTGTCGGGACTCCAGTGTCAGCAGCTGCAGAGTAATGAGGGCATGTTCTGCACCTGAACAGCCGCGTATGCAGAGGGCAGAGTGCAGGCTGACGAGAGGTGTTCTTGCACGTTCCCGCCACCAGGGGCGCAGCAGGTCTGCGAGAGAAGCCGAGAGATCAGACAAAAATCCCTAGATCAAGATGTGGATAAGAAGCTACATAAAGCCCCCAGCAAAGCCACTCCCCAGCACATTAAAAAGTGTGATGCCAGCTAAAAATTGGAAAATAGCCGCGACTGCACGCGGTTGCACAATGGCAAGCATTACACCAAGGTGTGAAGTGAGGTGTCGATGCCGTGCAGTCTATTTTTTATGTAACACGTTTAACTTCCTGAAGGTAATTTTAGGCCGACGTTTGAACACGTTTAAATGGTGACAGGTTAATTAGTCCTGATTAGTGAATCGTCCGTGGGCCCTCCCCCGCCCTACGCACAAGCTGCAGGTAGCTCCCTCGCTCCAGCCAGGCCCTGCATTCCCCCAGGACACTGACCACTTGTGTCCACTTGACTCCTCTTTGATAGCCTTCAATCCCCACCACCCCAGGCAGTTCTACTTGGTGGAGTCTGCCTTTTTCAAGGTAAATTAAATCCTTCCGTGAGGCAGACTGACCCACAGCAGGGGGGGGGGGGGGGGGGGGGGTTACGGATGTGTTCAGTCCACTGAGGAGGACAGATATGTTCCCCAGTGCTACACGCACAGAACTGCAACCACTGCGTTTGGAATCTAGCGGGCAGGTCGACATTATGGTTGTTAAATCGTCGACTTCATGCACCTTTGGCAGGGAGACAAAAGAAACGTGGTATGTGCCCAGGGCTTTAAGTGGGATGAACAAACCGTGGGGCCTCTCAAATGGGGGTGGTCGATGCAATTAAGGGCATGGCTTAAAACACATAAACTAAAGCATAATGTGCCGCCATACAGGTATTTTGCTGCTTCTGGCATTGCATCAAAATATATATAATACAACAAGTAACATTACAACTACAACAAGCCAGGACAATTGGCTTTGTCAGTGGTTGTTAGTTGCATAAGAATAATAAGCAACAACTATGGCTTCGTCCTATATAATATTGAAAATGCCCCTGTTCTGGAATGATCGACTGTGAAGTATTATGAAGAGTATATTTGAAGTTACATCACAGACAGAGAAGGGTGGTACTGATGCAGGGTTATAACTTATTTTTCACCCTGATGGTGAGGGCAAAAATGGAGAGCCCGATAGAGACCCGTGTCCGCACCTGCTTTTTAGAACTATCGGTACCGAGCACCGGCAAGACCCGGCCCACTTAAAGCCGAATATATACCCCAGAGGAGAATACCTTCTCTCTAATAGTGCCCGTGTCCCACTATACACCGATGGGATTCTACGGGACTGTTCAAAAGCCATCTCTGAAACAAGTGTAATTCGAACGAAGTGTCTGTGGTACTCAAGAGATGCGCAGTTGTGCTTTTGCGGGCACTGCTCGTGTGCATATAACAGCTTCCGGTACAATGTTGGTGTCGCCATAATACATCTGAGGTACCGTAGTAGAACGCACACCGTACTGCGGGACCTCTTTTTTACTGTTGACGTCACGTGGACACATTCCTCACCTTGACATTAAAGATCTGGACTGACCATTGGACCTCTTATGCTGGCGTAATGCCCAATGCATCTCGCATCTCATCTCTCGCACATTAGATTTGAGAATGAGCCACATGGAACCATGAAAACACAGCGCGCTGCAGATATGTGCCGGCCTCCACGGCAGTGGACACGCCGTGAGGGGATACAGCCTCAATGCTGGCGTCCTTTTAGCTCGCCCTCATAAAGCCTGGAATGCGGGACAGCGTGGCGCGGACGTGCATGTACATTCCACCGAGCGTGCATGGGGGCAGATCTGCAAAACAGTCAGTCGTCAGGGCAGGCCTACTTCCTCAACCGCTATATCTCCCACCGCCTAATTGCCCCCTTGGTTAAAGGAAAGCACTTTCCAATGTCCGATACTCCATGGAGTGGAAAGACGGAGGCTGATAAGCAGAGCTTTACTTTTAAAACCTGTTATACGTTTTTCCTTTTTTTTTCTTTTCTGAAAGTGTTCCAAACTCTAAACGCCATACTTGCATAGTCTGCCACATAATGAGTGCATTGTTTATACGAATATTTTCACTTGGGAAGGTCATGTACTACATAAAATCATTCTGTGTTTTTTGTAAAATCTGCAAGTGGCAGAAAATGTATACATTAGAATTTAGTAATAGATTGTTCAAAGGTTGTTTCGAAGGATTTGGGAGATAAACATCAATATGGAGCCGAGAGATCGCTCTAAGTGGCATGTCTAACGCTGTCTGAGGCCTCCGAGGCGTTTAGTTTAGTGATAATCCTGTCCATCAAACTGTTTCCCCTGCAGTAAAATGAAACGCCTATTTTAATTAGTAATTAACATGATTCCAGCGCATACTATGCCACTAACAGAACAAGATTATTAAAATGCTGAAAGGTTCATATGAAAAAAATGTCCTAAACCATCTTGCCACTTTGATTTTATCGCACAGTAGTTGAACACTTTACATCTTTCAAGTTTAAAAACTAAAACATGTTCCTCATATCTTTAAACACGATCTTCTTGACTATAGACGTGTTACTTTCTCCTCCTTTGCTTGCTCTTTTCATGCCTGGCTTGAAATGTTGTGTGAGCGCTCTTCCTACGATTTTGGCATTTTTAAGCTTTTTTTTTTTAATTAAAAAAAGCATAGCGACTATTGCACAAATGCTTTTAACAAGCATTGACAAAACCAACCTGACTTGCTTACGTTTTGAGTTCTGACAAAGTTTTTAAGAAGCCTGCTGCAGCGAAAAGCAAAACAAAATGTCCATATATGTCAGATAAAGAATTTAATGTGTGAATTGGCACATTTTTAGGATGTGCATAAGTATCTCGTACCTCCGCTCTGACTAGCCTGACCTAAAAAGAGTTGTCAAACGCAAACACCCCGATGTGAAGATAAAATGTACACATAAGCAACATGGGTCACTTTCCTGTGTGACTTCTGTTTCACAACATGTGGCCTGCACATCTTCTTGAAGCAGCAGTTCTAGTCTCACTGGCACTAGGGTTTTGGCAGGTAAACAGCCCAAGATGGAATTAATATACATCTGCTTTCGCGCATGTGCCTTTTGGTGTACTCCATTACTTGCCACCAAGGTATTTCATGTTGTTTGCAATTGTCTTTTAATCTGGTTTATGAAGTACATGTTGAG
This sequence comes from Lissotriton vulgaris, assembly GCF_964263255.1. NCBI lineage: Eukaryota > Metazoa > Chordata > Amphibia > Caudata > Salamandridae > Lissotriton > Lissotriton vulgaris. The sequence goes on along the minus strand of NC_141685.1, from coordinate 1,550,523,145 downwards.
TTCTGGGATTTGATTCCCACTTACTGGATTCTTGGGGTGGATTACAGCCAGATTGATGACTGGGAGGTGGAACATCACAGTTCCAATTTTGGCTTCTGCATTTGACTGTTTGATCTTGGATACATCACTTTGTATCCTCGTGTCATGGTGCCACTACCTCTCACACTGTGGGAGAATTTAGTAACTGTGGATGCTGTCAAGCACTATATATAACGACATTTGGTGTTGTATGGTGTGTGATACTCTGAAAGCATTAAATGCTTTAGGCCTGTGCCACATTTCCGTGTGCCAGAAATCCAGATGCACAGTGTTGGAAAACAAGGAAGATAACTGTAAAAACCTGAAAATAATGCTTTAAGGAAGAAGTACATGGTCAAGAGAGCTGCAGTAACCTTGCCAGTAGGTTCCTATGCCACCTGTACAGACCATCACTCCTCTTATAATGTATGCATTGCTATTCATGCAGCAATGTCACATAAGCCTTAGGGCAGCATTTAGATTCTGGCAGATGTGGGGCTTCTGACAAAAGATGTTGGATATTCCAACTGCTTGATTTAGAATGCAGACGTGTACGCTCTCTAAATAGCGTGGACGGGGGCATACAGTTTTAGTAAATATCCTACAGCCGCAAACTGATAAATGACTCCTTAGAGTTGTTACTACTTTTGTTGAAGCACAGCTATCCTCATGTTGAAGTTTTACTCTGGGCGTGTGCTTGTGTTCATGCACAGTCATGTCTGGAGTAATGAAGAGTTCATTCGGTGCTGGATGGCATGGGGGACAGCAGCCAAGTTTTTCTTATCGGCAAGGATTCAGTCTACCATCTTCCTTTATGCACTCCTCAGGTTAATTGTCTTGGCCCACCATGGGGATCTGGAGGGCACCCCACCAGTGTCTCTTCCAGGAGAAGGAAGAGCAGCAGGGGGTCTAAAATGGTTTCCAGTTGAAGTGTCTGCCTCTTTGGTCCATCAGATTGGCAAAAAGGGAGTGAGAACAATGGCAGTGAGTGACTCTGAGGTGAACCTCACGCTGCTCAAGAAGATGCTTAGAGGTAGGTTTGGCAGGGACCGGTCTAACTAAAGAACATCTTTGTCAATCAATGGATCTCAGTGGTGGGACTGATTCAACTCCGCAGCACTTCTTGTTCCAAACACGGTGCTCAGTGCAGAGATGGATCCAAGCCTACAGACGGTCTGTATCCAGGAGAGGTACTTTGTGGGGGAGCACATCTACCTATAAAATACTCAAGGCACAGTGGTGCTAGTCGGAACAGATACGAGTATTCAGTCACTTACACGTTAACCAGAAGAAGGGCTCATGTCAGAGTCCCATCTACAACTCAAGCTCCACTTTACCCGCCCACAGAGTACCTTTTTAATGTATAAAAGGGGCTGTCTATCCAGAGGGTACTGCAAACAGAGGCAAGTCCTGCTACTTGGCATAAACTCATCCACTAGCCATGTCTGCATTTCTGAGAAATGTTTTTGTGCCCCCTCAAAGTTATAGCTGCCGTACGGCAAAGTGCCAGCACTCTAGCATTAAACATGTGGCACCCCTGCTGAGAAGGATCAGTAGTGTCCCATTAAATGTGTGGCAGTCCTGAGAAGTGCCAGTACCGTCCCACTAAGCGTGTTTCACCTCTGGTGAAAAGTGGTGCTAAAGTTTAATTGTAAGTAAAATAATCCTCTAAGAAGTGCTTAGCTTCGCTTCCCTTTCCTATTCTTTCTCAACAACCCTGCTCAGTAGCAGGCTCCCTTGGCAACTTAGAAGTACCAGTAATGCCCAATAAAAAGAACGGCCATGCTGTGGATGAAACTCGGTGCTTTTATTGAAAGTAACATGTACTTGTCCTGTACTGCCTGACTACAGGGAGAGGAGATTTGCTTCTATGCTGCATTACATGTTTTGCAGCACGACTGAGAAATCCTCCTGTCACAATCAAAGCACAGCTGTGCTGATTAGCGTTGTAAGTACTGTTTAATACACAAAATGCCACCCATGCTGACCTGACGAGTACCAGTATCGACCCACTTATTGCTTTGCAGCTCTGTTTCAGAGTGGAAGGGCAAGTCACTTGAGTGAAGAATATAATTTGTAAAGTGCAGATCTGTTACAAGCATGCTGTCCAGTCAGGTTAAATCCATGGGATTAGACCTTGGTTCTGTGGAATAAATGCAGAGCTCTGATCAACCAAATTCACTCTTCATCCTAGATTTCCCTACAGAAGTTGGGAGATTGTCCTGATTTTCTCTGGTCTGCTACAACCTTACTGAAAGGCCTACTCTGGACTTCCTGCTAGGCGGGTGCCTCTAAAAAACTTTCTGGCAATGCTAAATGTGTCAAATAAATTAAAAAATCTAAGAAGGATGCAGGGACCCGAGGTTTTTCTTTGGTAGCCTGCTACTGGTGACGCTGAATTCTGGGGTTGCCAAATACCAATACTGCTTAGTTTTGCTCAGGTCTTTCCGCCTTGACCCTACACCTGATGTCTCTTTACGCTACTCTTCTGGGTTCTTTTTCATTCCCGCCTTCTCACTTTCGTCCCTTCATTCTACCTTGCTCTTCCCCCTTTCTTTTATGCATGTCTTTCACTCCAGAACACAGTCTAAAGATTGACAAATAAGTCTTGGGTCCCAAACGTGAGAACCGTTGCCATCACCACCAACCCCCGGACAAATTAAATTGTATTTGCGGCTATTGGACAGCATCGGCATGCACAAGATCATGGAAGGGGAAGACTCCTAGCTCTTCAACGAAGAATTGCGCTGCAAGCTTCTCGCACTGCCCACACGTGTAGACCACATCTTATCTGAGTGTAAGGTGCAGCCATTAGATGTCGGCGCAGTCCCGGTAAGAGCATCCCCCCTCTGACAAATGCTGCTTCTGTCTCGCTGAGAGACACTGGTGAATAGAAAGCTGAACCCCAGGATTTCTCTCTCACTCTTGCTCCCTCTCTCCTTTTTGAAGTGCTCCCAATATTTGCAAATATGATGCACTGGGATCAACGCCCCCTTGTCCAGGACCACAGAGTGTGATTCTGTTCATTTATCATGGATTTTTTGGAGGAAAACAAATCTTTGTGTTGCCTTCCAGTAACCTCAGAATGCTTCCAATTGCTAGGTACATTTTGGCTGTTGCAAGGAGGTGTTCGTGCGAGATTGGGCGGGTCTTTTTGCTGCTCCTTCTCAAATCCAGTTTGTTTTGCACTACAGCTGTTACTTTGATGTTCATGCAGAGACACTTCTTTATGCTGGGGGGAGTGGGAGGGGCGGTAGGGTCTATGCATGAACTCTGTACTTTTGAGATGCAGGTAGACACTGGAATGTTTTATGGGATGTCAGATCTTCGTAAATCATTGCGGCGTGCAGGGTACAGGGCTTTACTGGAAGAAGAACCACAGAACTCCGGGGGGTGTTTGGTGTGCTGGACACCGGTGGAGTAACACAAAATGTTAAGGCCACTGCAGAATGGGATTACCCCCATCCCCAATTATTCTATATTCAGAAGCTTTATATTAAAAGGAGGCCTTTGGATGGTCCCACCCCCTTCTGCAAGGGCTGCAGAGTTCTGCCTTGTGCTCCTGCCAGAAGCACATGCTGTTCCGAGGACCGCCTTTGGCATGAAGCTTTCTAGGCCTAGGCAGGGGCGCAACTAGACCCAAAGTTCGGAAGAGGGGCGCTAGCCCTTTAAATTGTGGGGGCAGAGACCTCTGTAGAGCTAGAGTGAAAATGAATTGTAGGAGCTCTCTTCACTGTTGTTGCAGACTGTACAGTAAGGTGGTCCTTTTCTGGGCAATATTTCATGAATTATGTACCATGGGCCTCTAACAATGGTATGTGTTATACATTCTTTACAGATATCGAGGGTTTTCCTGAAGGATTTGTAACAAAAATGGATGGGAAATGCTGCATTTGATACATATTGAGCCACCAGGCCAAGCAGGATTGGATATTTGAGGTTCATGTGTCGGGGGCAATCAATGGTGCAGTCTTAAATACACTGAGCAAGTTTCATTGGTCTCAACCTTCAAAAACTTTTCTAAGATATTAAAGCATTTTCCCCAAAAGAATATTTTGGAAAATCGATCACAAATAGTGGCGTAGGTGCACATTCCTTAAAGTATTGTTATGTTCATTCTTCTTTTGGCAGCTGAGAATATCTTTCCATTGTTTGCAGGATAAGATATTAGGGTACACCCTATTGTTTGTCAATGAGGAAAAATGTGATAGCCACTCATTGTAAACACTGCACTTCACTGCTCTGTGCTGAAAACATTAGGTTTTCAGAGTTGAGAGGGAGTAGTTACAGAAAACAGCAGAGGTTTCTAAAGTCTGCAAACATCCTGACGAGGATGAGCGCAATCGTTTTGGAGGTGTCTGGGCCTAGAGGACTCCATTCCAGCCCAAGGACCCTGCAGACGGGAAGGCGGGTGGGAGTGCTCAAGCCTTTCAACCCATGGACGTTGCAAGTCTTGGCATAAGAATATGGTTATTCTCTCATTATGCAGATAGTGCTGTCACACAATCCAGAAGAGCAATAAGCCGATGTGAGCTGTGGTTTGTATTAAAGTCCGCTCCCAGATGTCCCTGTGCTTCTCGCTCACCAAAGAGCTGTGCAAAAATTCTCACAATATCTCCAAGCTCACGCGATGGCTTGTTTGACATCTGCTGCTGCCGCCGTTCATCAGATGTCAAGTGTATCTGCTTGAACATGTCTCAGTAAGAGTTTTCATAGCTTTCTCTGGTTTGCCTCGTTGAGGTTGTAGAATTGAAATGTTGCCAAGTGTTGCTGCTGAGCTATTTAACCATTAAAGCTCAAAAGAAGACTTGTGTCACTCATGGCAGGTAAGAGCTTTTGGGATTTCACCGGCATGAGTAAATTTGATATTTAACCTTCACGTTCTATGGAAAGATCATTATTTTTAGTTGATGATGGTTTATACATGCCGTCATGTATGTTGTATGCTCTACTGGTAGTCGATATCGGGCCTAGACTAGCTAATAAGGGACCATCTAATAATTGTCCCTGAGGAAGCAGTACACTTTATTTGTGTTGGCACTTGCACAATTTGCTGTTATGGAGAATTAATGTCCCAGCCTACTGTAGCAGACCCTTACCTATTGGAATAGTTGGTGTGAATCTTCAGAAATGCATGTGAAACCTAGTGCATCGAAGCCAAGCTACTATTCGATGACCTTTGCTGCAGGTTTCAAGGTTGAACCCTGACAAGGTTACCTTGGCTTGCCCAGTATCCTTTTGAGTTCAAACTGGCTGATAGAACCCCCGTTATTTACAGTGCTTAGAAGCAGCTAAAATGTAGAATAAAGAGCTAAACAAATCTTTGTAACTAGCCAGTAAGAAAGCTCAGTGAGTTCAGTGCTTGTTGAGATGTATGATCTGCTGATTACATGACGGAATCCCCCCCCCCACCCCCCACCCCCGCTCTCAGCAAAGTGACTACCAATTTCTAGTGTTAATAACAGGTGCATCCAATACTTTTTGTAAAGCCTGTTGAATAGTAGAGCTTTCTAAATAAGGGGTTACTTTAATTATTCCTCCAAAGTAACATACATGTTACATCACGACAGTGCTCGCGTGTTTTACCCAATGCTGCGCTGAAGTGTAAACCTGTTCCCGGGCTTCTCTCAGCTGGTTTCTCCCTGTCCCTTCTCACAAAGTTGCAAGCTGCGCCTCTGCTTACATTTCCACCCGCCCCTCAGCTGACTTCAGTGTTCTTTATATTCTGCGTGATAAGAGGCCGGTTCTCCCGCTCTTTTGCCGCTGGCGGGTCATGCTGTTAACCTTCCGCCGTGAGAACCTTTTAGGGAATCCTTTTATGCGCTAATCATTGCAATTAGTTGCAAAGTTAAGTGGGGAACAAGGGCGGAAAAATGTGGAAAGTGTAATGGAAATGTGGCCGCCTAATCTCCGTGCAGCGATGTGATTAGAAAAGTGGAGGGTGGACACAGCCGAGGGCCTTAAATGGACGCCTGAACTTTCCCCAGCTATGGTGCATGCAAAGGAGTCCGCATGGCTTTCCAGAAGGACAGTGCTTAAAATGGAAATACAGAAGTGTATGTATTCATTATCTAGAGTGTTTGTTTCCTCCTGGGAAGCGCTGGTTCCCTCCAATTACAGGTATTGTAGCGGTGCTGAGCAGTGCAGGTACTCCCCAGTTCACCTTAAAAATTGCAGGCAATTTGTACCAAACAGTACCTGCCATTTAAAGCACTGCATGCGGGGGAGGTACGACGTTTGTAATGTACCTTTCAATGCATCTCTCTATACCGCTCCTTTGCCATCTCGAAGCGCTGCAAATAAAAGGCTGGGTGTCTAGTTTAATGGTACCCACTCAACCGGGAGCCCGAAGGAAAGGGTGAGTGAGCCAGCCTTGCCAGAATGAGAACTCTTGACTTGCACATGATTGGAGGTGTGGCTGATACCTAGCGCCTAAACTTCTGCTTCAGAGCAGGTCATGTGGTGATGGACATAAGGAGCCCTCGGAAAGGTTTCAATGTCACTCCCACACTGCAACAAGCAATTGTACAGTGAGCTAGAATTTCTCCAGTGGGGGTGAGGAAGGAAGGGCGGGGAATCTCTCTGCCTGCCCAATATTTTGTTTAAAAATGGTCTCGGACAACGTATATTCAGCAAAATGATCAAAATGTATTTACTTAGGATGCAAAGTATTTTGCACGTAGCTGCGAAGAGAAGCTTTTGAAATATTCCAGTACTTCAGTAGAGAGGAGCCTTCTTTATTCACGATAGCAAAATAGGATGTGTGGCACCATTTCGATTCCAAATTGTAGACCTTTGCTTTGACTTGTATCAAGAGTGGTATTATAAGTTATGGGTCAAAGTTCTATCTTCGCCCAAATCCTGCTTGGGCGGGCACACGGGCCATCATTCTTAACTGTTCTAGGCCCATTGAATATTGACGTGATCCGTCTGGATGGTGCATCTTCAGAGTGTAGTCTTCTGTTGTAGACGGACAGAGCTCTTCGTTAGGCTCCGTATTCCCCGTGGAATGTCTTAATGCTTGCATTTTTATACCTCGGTGCCTTGACTGCCAGATGCCATTTTAAGCAGTGTCCTTGAGTATCAGCTATGCTGCTTTAGAGGCACAAATGATCGAATATGAACTTTGTGATAATCAACGTTGTTTTTCTCCCTGCTCTGCCACACCCTGTCCTCTCTCCGCAACCCCTTTCCTTCCTGGGCCTATACATCCACCCATATCTCTTCAGCACTCTGTCCCATGGGCCTTAAAGATCTGAAGTGAAAAATGCAAAAAGATCTGAAGGATCCATTCTATGGCCAGTCACGTAGCAATACCTTCACGTTCATTAATTACTATGGGCTTCCCTTTGATTCCCTGGTTTCAGCAGCCATAGCCAGTTACTAACTTTTAGTTGCTGCCCGAATTCCTAGAACTATCTTCGTTGCTGAGTGGACATCGAAATCTCACAATGTTGCATGATGGTCACCAGCGGGACTAACACTAAGGCATTTCTAATGCATCTTCCTGCCCCATTCATACTACTCCCCATCACTTGGTCACTTAGCTATGTCAATTTGTAGTGTTTATGGTTTTGAGTGACTAGTACCATATTTGTCCAGGTTGATTATGTGAAAGTCTTTGCCACAATCCTTGTCTTATGGGACCTCCTGCCCCCACATAGGGTGGAAATGGAGCTAACTAGTTTGTGTTGTGTGGGCAGTAGTCTCTTTCTACTGTGCAACAGCCTGGGTTTTGCATCTGGTCGAGTGGCTTGTTCACCCAATGTCACTGTACAAGTAGTTTTGCCTGTGTTGAGGATGATGGGTTATAGTTTGCAGACAGCTGGTTTAGGTTATGCACCTGTATGTCATCCAGGGTGCATAACACAATGAAGGTCTACTTCGAGGATAAGTTTGAAACTGATCCAACATTGCGTGATGGTAAATAAAGCATAACCTCTATGGCCATTCTCTCATACCTTCTCTACCACTCAGTTCGCAGACTCCCAAAATGGAATAGCTAGAAGTGTGTCCAATATAACTACTCCATCCCCATGAGCCAGTTACACAAATTAAGAATACCACATTGAGGTTGACTTAAAAGAGGTTGTTCTAACAAGGGAGAGGGACTTTAATAGCCGGTATAGCCCAGCTATGAAGGGCTATAAAGCTATTAGAACATTCTGACACTAGAGGGAAGAATGTTCTAACAAAAAAAACTAAGCCTTATGGGAGTGTGAAGGGATTGGAATCCCTTCAGGCTCCCTAAAGCCTTTGTTCACAGCCAGATCTGTGAACAAAAACATTGGAATGTTGGAGCTGCAGGCTTATACCAGCCATTATAAGCCCGGAGCACTCTATTGTTTTCAATGGAGCTCCCAACATTCCAATGTTCTAATATAGCCTTATAGCCCGCTGTAGCGGGCTATACCGCTATTAAAGGCCCGCTCAATCGTTAAAGGCCCGAGCCGAAGGCGAGGGACTTTAACGAAACAGCGGAACTTTAATAGCCGTATAGCCCTGCTACGAAGGGCTATAAGGCTATTAGAACATTCTAATAAACAAAGTGGAATCCACTCAAAGTGATAGTGATCCCTAGAGTGATGGGGAACACACAGTGTTGTTTAAATGCCCCTCACACACCAACAGGCCCCTTGGTGTCATGCTTCATCATCGGGGCCTTCGCACCCCTCTACGGGATGCGGCGTGCTACGACTCGCGGATACGCAGGAGCACTTGAAGTGAACTATGTGTGGGGGTGTGTGTTAATTACAAAAGTGTGAGTGAGGTGAGGTGAAAAAGTGAGTGGTTAAAAAATACCTGGCACGTGGGAGAAAAAAACTTTATTAAATCCCCGGCTGGTATTATTAAAATAAAAGTGCAAGGCGTGGTTTTGATAGATACGTATTAGGGTATCAGACCACTATCTTAAAAGTCAACATGTTTCGGATGTCAAAGCCCCCTTCTTCAGGACAAGGGTTAATGCACTTACCCTCCCCTTACTCACATGTAAGATGTAAAAGTGTAAATAAAAAATTACCACAATGTGTAATGTTCCTAACAATGTTATATGTTAGTGAGTGTCGTTGCGCCCAATTGGCGTAAGAACTTAAAGTTCCCAACTACAGGACCTCATGAGCCTTTAGCGTATATTGGGGAATCCTTCCTTTCTAATCAGAAAACGGTTACTGCAACAGCTAATCGCCTGCCTTCCCTCAACGCGGCGCCAATTGGGCGCAACGACACTCACTAACATATAACATTGTTAGGAACATTACACATTGTGGTAATTTTTATTTACACTTTTACATCTTACATGTGAGTAAGGGGAGGGTAAGTGCATTAACCCTTGTCCTGAAGAAGGGGGCTTTGACCTCCGAAACATGTTGACTTTTAAGATAGTGGTCTGATACCCTAATACGTATCTATCAAAACCACGCCTTGCACTTTTATTTTAATAATACCAGCCGGGGATTTAATAAAGTTTTTTTCTCCCACGTGCCAGGTATTTTTTAACCACTCACTTTTTCACCTCACCTCACTCACACTTTTGTAATTAACACACACCCCCACACATAGTTCACTTCAAGTGCTCCTGCGTATCCGCGAGTCGTAGCACGCCGCATCCCGTAGAGGGGTGCGAAGGCCCCGATGATGAAGCATGACACCAAGGGGCCTGTTGGTGTGTGAGGGGCATTTAAACAACACTGTGTGTTCCCCATCACTCTAGGGATCACTATCACTTTGAGTGGATTCCACTTTGTTTATTCGTATGACTAGGGAGACTGAATCCACTGACTCTCTCTCTCCCCCCTCCTGTTAAAAATTATTAGAACATTCTGCCACTAGAGGGCAGAATGTTCTAACAAATTAAACAAAGGGTTCTCGAAGCTCGAGGGGGTATAAATCCCCTCAAACTTCAGGAAGCCTTTGTAGAACATTGGAATGTTGCTCTACGGGCATTTACCGGCCCGTAGAAGCAGGGAGCACTCCATTGTCTGTAATGGAGCTCCCAACATTCCAATGTTCTAATATTTCTTACATCTACACTTGCCCAGTGACTCATTGGAGCTATTGAATAGAGTGTTCCATTTATCATAAATTAGGATCTGGAGTCCGGCCCCTGCCTCCCAACAACTCCTCTCCCCTGTACGCTCCCACATACACCACTGGTTTTGCCACCGTCGACACCTATTCCCAGCGAGGATGTTTAACAAAATATATTTTTATGGACCACTACAGACAGGCTCACTATCACACTGCTCTGTTCGCGAAGTTTATAACTAATTTTCTCATTTCTAGCTATTTTATGTTTTTGTGTTTGCACCCAAAGGGTGTGAATTGAAATTACTGACTAAGGAAGTACTTGGTTAGAGGGACAATATGGCTCGTTCAGAATGAATGATTGAATATATGGCTAAGTGCAAGGTCTCTGGTTGCACCAATAGTAAAGGAGTAGCCTATCTACATTAGTATTTGATCTACTCTGCTTTACAGAGCGGATTTGTTTTTGTTGGTCCAGAAAGTGTCGCCATTCACTAAAAGATCAGTGAATCATGGCGAGGATGCCTGTGAAACCGTGGGCTTCTATCAAAGTGGACAAACTCAGCCCTCTGTCTGCATAATCAATACAAATTTATCATCACATGGACTGAATAATTCAGAAAGCAATTTCCTTACTTACACTTCAGCCTTACAGCAAAGACGTGCAGCCAGCGTCGCTTCCCAGTCTGAGCTGCAACTGAAGGGTTCCATCGTCTTTCACAAGCGTATTTATTTGGAACCTAATGCTTCAAGCCACAGGACTTTAAAACCACTCTGCTCCTAGGGACGTTACAAAGGCACTTAGGCCAGCCGCCGCGGGGGTTGCCATAGACGGATTAAGTAGTTTTTATGACCTTTAGAAACTTTGATCTCCTAGGTCCCAATACCGATTTGGAAGTTGCTAAAGGAACACTGCAAGAAAGAAGATATTCTGGCACAGGTGTGGGGTAGGAGCCAGAGGATGGCAATGGAAACAAACCTAGTTAAAGACAAAGAAGAAAAAATACAAAGGTCAAAGAAAAAAAATAAGCAGGAAGCAAATGGAGTGAGTGAGGTTGCAACAGAAGATTACAAAGAAGGAAAGAAAAATAGAGATAAGAATAGAAGAACTGATGCAAGAATTACCGAGGCCGTCCTTAAAGGGATCGGATTCGGAATAGCCTTTGTTACTTACGCCTGTAGTGAAATACGGCTCAAAATTGGTGGCAATTTACTTTTCAGGCTAATCCACATGCACAATCATGCATTGAAGCTGTCCGCAGTTCATGGTCGCCAGTCACCCTTGCACTATGTGGCTGGGATGGTATCAAGGTTTTGGAAGTGAGACCTGATGTTGACCGCATTCTTTCCATGGGTGAAGTGGCCTATTGCGGATCACATGCTCCTTTGATTCCTGGACTGCTCTTCCCTCTGTTGGCTGCTTGTCAGATTGATTAACTTTTCATGTGTTGCAAATAACCGTGTGGTTTCCAGTTGCTTTGGTTGGACTGTCTTTTATGTTTTGGGAAAGAGTAAAAGGACACTTGTTTGGTTGAATTTTGTAAACGTGATCAAGCTGTATTGCGAAACGCGTTGTTTTCCTGCTGATTAAATATTACGTGCACAGCAACTTTCGAGTGTCGGAGACGTCTGTTCGACTGAATGGATTATTGTGGTGAATATATATATATATATATATATATATATATATATATATATATTTTTTTTTTTAATACAGATGATTTTTTGGTATTCCTTACAACCTACTAAAGACTAGGATTGAGGTAATTCTAAATTTCCCAATCCCTTAAAATTCCAAATTGTGTGCGACAGTGACTTGGTAGCACTTTGACTACACACTGTCTCTTAGCTACAATAATTTCTCACATCCATCACCTGTGTGATTTTGTTCATACACTAGGTGTCATCAGTGACTACCCCTGACTAGAGGGACAATTAAAGTTTTTTGGGTGAATGGACGGTATTCCACCAGCTGGGGTGGGGGAGGGTCCACTTTGATAGAACATAAACTATTGTATGAATTAGGCTTGTTTTGCCCTCGTTAAGAGCTGCAAGGTACTAGAGGACTGCAAACTCTACACATGTAGTTACTGTTACAGTGTGGTATCACCCCCGGTACCTTGTAATTATCAGTTAAAACCCTTTGAATATTGCAGACACAATTTCCGTGCGGTATTCCTTTCTCCTAGTGGGGGTTAACAACACATTTACCACCTGCTTTGTGTGTGGGTGTATGTATATCATTTAAAAAAAAATGTTTTGGTCGAAAGCCCCATTAATCCCCCATTTTTTTTTTTATGCTCCCCTACCTTCCTTTATTTCTACCTGCCCCTTACCCCTAAAGTTCCCCCATAACCTTAATATCACCCTTCACTATTCTAACAAAAACTGTGATACATAATGTACTGGCAGGTTTTTTCTACTGACAATTGTATAAAAGTATGATCTGAAATTATCCTCTACTGTATTGCGAATATTAACTCCTGATTGAAGAGCTCTCATTTCTTAATGTTTTAGGACAATAACAGCAGGGTTTACTAACAGAATATTTACATATAAATATCGAACTTCTAAAATATCGTCGCCGTAACATTTCACCAGAATATCATGAAGGTAATTTATTTTGGAAGTGAAGAGAAATAAATCTGTACTTACCTACATATACTTGCCATTCTGGTAGCCTATATTTTGCCCACAATATTCTAACGTACAATTGCAAACATATTTATATTTTACTTTCTTCTTTAAAGGATCCTATGAATATCATTCTAAAATGTCTGGGCTTGTATTATGCAAACAATGAAAATGCACCGCATTATGATGAATACGTTTCCCCCCTCCCACTCCCCAGGGTAGTGCATGCATGTCAAAAACGGAGTGGCTGGTTTTAAAGCATCTCTGTGTTTACACAGTGCAGGTGGCAACCCATCTGCATTTTAAAGGGTATTAGCGATCCCCCTTGCGGGTGCAGTGAGTGACTGCCCCTGCCTGCAAGGGGATGTCTGTTACACTGTGGCCGTGGTGTCTGGTGAGCTGTTCCCATGTGCTGAGATGTTGATCTTGTGAGGCTTCCGTAGAGTGGGGAAGCTGAGGAGGTCGGTGGGCTGGGGGGGGGTGGGGGGGGGGGTCAATGTTTCTGTAGATGGTGGATATCTTGTTGTGGAAGTGATTTGCTAGAGTGTCTCAGAGTTCCTGTGAGGGGTTGAGTTCCTGTGAGAGGGAGGGTTGTGTTCTCGGTGGCTGCTGGGATGGAGAGCTCGGACTATGGTGAAGGATTCCTTTGTGTGGTTGGTGCTAGCCTCTGCAGCCTGCAAGGGCATCCTGTTTCCCGCCTTTGAGTTGTTGGTTGTATTTGTTGAGGGCTGACTTGAAGGTGGCTCGGTCTTATCATCTCTGCTTGGGCACCATCTTCAATATAGTTGCTTGGTGGTGTTTCATTGTGCTGAGTTCCTGAATATACCAGCTGCTTGTTTGGTTGATCTGTTAGTTTTGGCTGGTTTGATGGGGCAACTTTGGTCGGCGGCATTGCTGATCCAGGTGTTGATGTTCTTGACTGCCTGTTTCAGGTTGGGTGGTGTTGAGGGCATCTGTCCATTGGTTTTGTGTCACTTTAGTTCAGCTGTGGAAGGAGTTAATAGGAGGGTTGCGGGTGGTGCGAGGCAACCCTGTGATGGGGAAGGTGATGATGGAGTGGTTGGTCCAGGTGAGTTCTGTGGTATGGCTCTGTTGCGCAACATGAAGATTGGGTCCTGCTCTGTGTGTGGGGTCTGTGGCCAACTGGGTGAGGCCGATGTTGTCCATTCATTCCAGGAGGTTGTTAAGAGTTTGTGTCAGTGTGGTCATCCAGGTGAAAGTTGAGGTCTCTGCTGAAGATGTAGCTCTTGGATTCAATAGTGAGTGGAGTGATGGTTTGGGCATTGAGTGGGGCGTTCTTGAAATCAGAAGTGAAGATAATATGAGGGGGAAATGAAAAAGAAATATTGAGGAATTTATGTTGATAGTTGTCAAAATGATTACCAAATAAGACCATATTTATGTGTTCTTTTCTCTCAAATCAAGAAAAAGAGAGTAATATTGCTTGGAACTATATAAATGTGCAGACTCCATGCTTTTATAAGGGTAATATCATACCTGAAAGTCTGTGAAATCTTTTATTTCCTATTGATCTTGCTGCCTACTTCAGGTTAACGGTCTACAATATCTCCTGGCTGTTAACATGTCAATCACAAAACCCTTTTTGTAGGACGAAGCCTTCCAGACAACGCACCGGTCTGGTTTGCTCTCTCCTCTTAGGAACTTTTTGAAAGCTTCCCTGCCCTTACCAGTGGCATAGTTCACATTTGCTTGCTTCCTACTTGCTGACTTTATTTGTTTTAGGGTGTCCAGCACGTCTTTGTCCCTTATGTGGAGCATCATCTGTTCACAATTGCTCCTTGTATTCTTCCACGAGTGCTCACTATCTGTAAGCAGTCCCCCTTTTTATTTTTTACTTACCTTATTTCAATTGCTACCACTCTTCCAGAGCCCAAATATCAATCTCTTGAGGGAGCTTAGTTATTACTTTTCTTTCTCTGACTTAAAATTGAAAGGATTTAAGTGATAACCATGCTCGGAACAGAGGGTGTGCTGGGTGAAGGCTGTACAATGTTATTTTTTCTAGCACACAAAAAATGTAAATATTTGTAAAAACTGTGTCAATAATTCAGAATTGGGATTGCACAAATGAAGTATTTTTGTAATTCTGAAATGTGCTGGAAACAAATATTTGAATACGATTGATACACTTGGTGATACCATTTCAACACATCATTGTGTGTGCACTGTGTAGTTTTAACAGCAAAACTGAATGTCTGTGCAAATGTAATGTTCATGTCAATTGAAAATGTGTTGTCTGGAATGGAAGTGCACTACCAAACCATGCATACTCCTCTTCGCTCTATGCCACTCAATGACACTCCACTCTCGCAACTCTGCCATTCTACCACCGCATAGGCCACTCCACTCTAAAATACTCTGCGCCACTCTACTCCACACCAGCACCACTCCACTCTACGTCACTTTACTCCACTTAGCTACACCACTTAACTCTGCAATGCTGTATTTCACTCTGCAAAATCTAATTTTATCCCACTCCATTATGACTCTTAACACTCCACTCTATGCCACTCAATCCTACGCCACTCCACCCTACACAACTCCACTATACAACTACTCTGTTCCACTCTACTACACTCCATGCCACTTTATTTCACTCTAACACTTCACACTACTTTACTCTACAACACTGTACTACACTCTGCAACACTCCACTCTATCCTACTCCATTGCGCGGCAAGCACTCGACAGACACATTTGTTTCGCTTGGAGGACCATTTTGAATAGGCAAGCCTTGCGATAGAATGCTTTACATGGTACTGACACTGCGCTATGAAGGGGACTGCCACTGTGGTGGGCCTTTGATTTAATGGTTGTAGGGACTGTAATCCTCCGTACCGCTACTCAATAATAAATCCAACCATCGGACTAATGGCTCTACTAAACCCACTAATATATCCATCTTCCTCATTAATGCTCGCTCCCTGGCCTGCCACAGGCAAGATATAGCCGATTTAATTGTGGACCATGCAATAGACATCCTTTTTGTAACGGAAACATGGATGGATGATTCATCCGAGCCCGATTTACAGGTAGCAGTACCAGACGGCTACAATGTGTTTAGGAGGGACAGGCAGGGGGGAAAAAAAGGAGGAGGCTTGGCAATCATTAGCCGAGATATTTTCCCTGTCAGAATCTCCCCTGTGCCATCGCTAGCATGCGAGGCGTTACATTTCACTATCAACCTAAACCCTTTACACAACCTTAAAGGAGTGCTCATATATAGACCTCCTGGCCCCCGCGCAGAGTTTCTTTCCTCCTTTACTTCTTGGATGGAACCCCTAGCCATCGAGGATTGCTTTATGGCACTGGGAGACCTAAATTTTCATTTAGACAAGACAGATGAGGTTGACACTCAAGCCCTTCTAGCTGAATGTCACACACTGGGTTTAAACCAGCACATAAAGGCACCCACTCACGAAGCAGGACACACCCTGGATGCCATCTTCTCTAACATCAACGAGTTGGAGGTTTCCAATATATTGCCACTGACATGGACAGATCATCATGCCATTGGGTGTCGCCTACCGAGTAAACGGATTAACCCTGTTAAACAGATCTTCTCTCAGAACAAATTCAGAGTATGGAAGGACATCGATTACGATTCCTTCAAGACGTCCTTGACCAATACTCGCCCGGAAATTCAACCTAATCCTACTGAAGCAGTAGGTCAGTTTCTCAATTGGGTAGGCAACGCGGTGGAAAAGCATGCTCCACTAAAAACTATCTCGAAAAATAGACAAGTGCCTTCTGCACCGTGGTATTCAGAGACCCTCAGAAAGCAAAAACAGATCTGTAGACATGAGGAAAGAATATGGCGAAAAACTTATGATAACACGAGTAAAGCCAAGTATAAAAACGAATTAGTCACTTACAAAAAAATGATTCAGGAGGAAAAAAAGAAATATTTTGAGCAGCAAATTGAAATTTCGAAAAATTCAAGCCGACAACTGTTTGAAGTAGTCAAGACTTTGTCAGGGAAAGTGCTAGACTTGAGTCCCCCCCCCCCCCAAACACAGGAATTCTGCAACAATTTAGCAAGCTTCTTCTTCTCAAAAGTCAATGACATTTATTCCGAATTTTCGGTGACTGCATCCAATACCGACATGCAACCAAAACAACTAAAAAAGATCCCGGATTGCTCATTTGCTAAATTCAGGGATGTGACGAAGGAAGAGATAATAGATATCATGAGACAGGTAAAAACCGGCTCATCTCTAGATCCTGCCCCCCTAAAATTCTCATTCCAGTAAATGATTTGGTTAGTGAAGTCATCACTCCAATCTGCAACGCCATGTTCCATTCCGGCATTTTCCCAGACAAGTTAAAAAATACACTACTGAAACCCCTCCTCAAAAAGAGTGGTCTAGAGAAAACAATCCTTAAAAACTACAGACCTATCGCCAGCTTGCCTTTTTTAGCCAAAATAGTGGAGAAAGTTATGAATAGCCAATTAGCCGAGTATATTGAACAGAACAATCTCCTGGACGAGTCCCAGTTCGGATTTCGCAAACTTCATGGAACTGAGACCGCTCTTATAAAGGCTGCCGATGATATTAGAACCATCAGGGACCAAGGAGGAACAGCGATACTGGTCCTGCTGGACCTCTCGGCAGCCTTCGACACGGTCAATCATGCTGTCTTGATTGACCGTGTCGAAGAAATGGGCATCTGCTCACTGGCCAAAGAGCTTCTGGCCTCGTTTCTGTCGAACAGGACGCAAGCAGTGACCTTGGGCGAATTTCAATCCATCGAGCTCGCCCTCCCATGTGGCATTCCGCAAGGCTCATCCCTAAGTCCGACACTCTTTAACATCTACGTGTCGGACTTAGCTAGGGTAATCAAGAACTACCGGATGAGCCTTACCTCATACGCCGACGACACCCAACTGGTGATCGCGATTAAGAACGACGGTGAAGAAGTAGCTGCTAGTTTCCAGGAAGGTATGGTGGCTATTAAGGATTGGATGGCTGAGAACTGCTTGCGTCTCAATTCAGATAAAACGGAGGTAATGATCTTCGGAAAATTATCCCCACAATGGTCCAATACATGGTGGCCAACTTCGCTTGGAGCCCCCCCAGAACCGGTGCATAAGGTTAGGAATCTGGGAATTGTCTTTGATGACAATCTCAGTTTGGCTAACCATGCCAATCAGGTCGCGTCTTCTGCCTTTTACAAGCTCAAGATCATTAGAAAAATCCTCCCCTATTTGCCCGAAAGTACAAGGAAAACAGTGGTGAGCTCCTTAGTACTCATCACTTGATTACTGTAATGGACTCTTTGTAAACGCGCAGGCAAGGGTGGTGGCCAAACTGCAGCTTATTCAAAATGCTGCTGCAAGGCTGCTATCGGGCATCCCCAAATTTCAGTCCACCAAGCAAGCAATAAGAAACTACCACTGGTTAACGGTGAGAAACCGCTTCAGATTCAAGACCTTGTGTCTCACCTTTAAAGCTCTCAAGGGTCAGGGCCCAGCGTTTCTTAAACAGAAACTATGCCACTACCTTCCGAAAAGATCTCTTCGATCGGAACAGAGACTTCTTCTGGTAGTGCCACGAACCAGGACTGTTAAATGGGGCGACCGATGCTTCATTAATTCCGCAGCCAAACTATGGAACATGCTTCCAATGGAACTAAAACCGGCACCCTTATTACTTCAATTCAGGAAACTGGTAAAAACTTGGCTATTTGACCAATAATCGTTCAGTACAAATATTCCCTAAGGTAGATACCTTGATTAACCAGAGACTGCTAGCTTAAGTCACAGCGCCAAGACACCCACGGGTATATGTTGCGCTTTATAAATGTTTAAAATAAATAAAATAAATAAATAAATAATTTTTTTCAGGTTTTTTGTCTGAAATCCTATGAGTGACCGTGGTACTTTACATTGGTCCGTGAAGAGGTCGGGTATTACGGAATTTTGACACACTCCATATCCTGAAGCTTGAATACTTATACAGGTCTCTGGGTGTTATTTAATGACATTTTAAGTATATGGGTGATTGATTTGGGACTTCTCCTGGAGGAAGTTTCATACTCCTTTTATGAACTGTGTGGATTACAAAATGTCTTTGCCCTGAAGACGCCCATGTGGGTGCAACACGTTGGCTGCTGTGTTTTATTATATTGAATAAAAAGAACCCAAAACGGCATCATTGTGAAAACACCACTATTTCTGTCATCGCAGTCTTCTTCTTCTTGTGTGGGATTTGAACCCTCTGATATTTTGCTTGGGATCCAATGCCTCTCCCACCCTCTGTGTTGATCTACGTCACTTTACTCCACTTTGCCACACCACTTAACTCTGCAATGCTGTATTCCACTCTGCAAAATCTAATTGTATCCCACTCCATTATGACTCTAGCACTCCACTCTATTCCACCCTATGCCACTCAATCTTTCGCTACTCCGCCCTACACAACTCCACTATACAACTACTCTGCTCCACACTACTACACTCCATGCCACTTTATTTCACTCTAACACTCCACACTACTTTACTCTACAACCTTGTGCTCCACTCTGCAACACTCCACTCTATCCTACTCTATTCTGACACTCTACCACACTCCACTCTAGAAAACCCTGCGCCACTCCATAGAACTCTGTGTTACTCTGTGACACTCCCCTCTAGCCCACGCCACTCTATGACAATCTGCCACTTGACATGCTACCATGCCACTCCACTTTGCACCACTCTGCTACTCCACTCTGCCACTCCATTTTAATACTACACTCTATGCTACTTCATTTTGACAGTTTATGGTACTCCACTCTGTGACACTCTGACGCCCTGCCACTCCACTTTGCTACACTCCACTTTACTGTACTCTACGACACTCTGTGCCAATCCACTCTACAACACTCAACACTAGGACACTCCACACCATTGTTCAACACTTTGCTCTACGACACTCCACTCCACACCAATCTCCTCCACGCCACTAACTTTTAGCTATGTTGAACAGCAGCCATGCTGGTTTACAACATAGCTAAAACACATTGGTAAAGTCAATACATCTTGCATAGTTGAGGCCTATTGGCTTTGCCTTGTTATACTCCACCAAGAAAGCAATGCTAGCTCATTTCTTACTCCATCTTAATGTATAGTTCTCTGGTCTTCACCCTTCACTTAATGTAATGTTTGTGATTAAACGTGTTTAAGTTAAAGGAAGGTTAATAGCTTATGCAAAACATACATTTTCACACTCCACAGAATGCAAATCTTTTTTAAAACATTTCTTTTATTAAACGGAGCACCTCTGTTATTTGAGGAGGTCTGTCAAAATAAAACATCACATTAGTGAATTAGATACCTAAAAAAAAAAAGGTGTCATATTTTGCAAGTTGGGGCAGTTTTAAACTTGTAAAGACATGTATGTTTTGCAAGGTATGGAAGACAGCGTGAAGTTGAGATTTTTGCAGGCAATGTTTGTTTTATTATGGGGGAAATCAACAGTAAAAATCAGCCCATCAGACTATAAAACAGGCACACAAACAGCTGGAAAACTGGCCCATTCACTGACCTGTCAGAACAGCCCGTCAGGCACTGCCTGATTAACCTATAGGCCAGTCTGACAGTACATTTCAGACTATACACCTTCTGGAGTCATTCTTCTCCATAAAGACGTAGGCCTAAAAAGCAACATGGTACATTATACATTGATTATGTATTACCCTAAAAGACACTGAAAGGAACAGGATATCATAAAAAGTTTGATAAAGCTCTGAATGTTGAGTGCCTGCTTGAAACAAATGCTGCTTGCATAACCCTGTGGTGCAACCAATACTTGGCTTTAACAGTGAAACAAAACCTTCTATAGCCAAGAAGGAACCAATCTATTAAACCTATTTGAACATTTTAAAAAGAAGTATGGGTTTCCTTCGTCCATCAACCCCTTCCAAATCATCATTTAGCAATATTAATGCTGTCTGGGCACCTGAATTAAAAATTCAGGCCAGACGTGACCAGTTGGATTACATGAAGGGTTGGACATTGCATTATCCTCAGTATGCTGGATTACTAGTGAAATTGTATTCGTTTGAGCTGGAAACAAACTAATTTGTGTATTAAATCTGCAACTAATTCCGTATCTGTTGCGTTATAAATCGAGCGAGATTATCACTTCTGCACCCCAAAATGCAGCGGAATCTCATAATTCCAATGGTTTAAGATCTAGGAGCAGGATAACATGTAAGATGGTCTTATCAACTTTGGCAGTGGCAGGTTACTAAAACGCAGTTTTATTTTTTTTATTTTCTGTAAACCAGTCTGTCGGGTGCAACAGTGTGCAGGTGTAAAAAGTGTCAAGCAATGGTTTTTAACACCTAAAGTCTGGTTTTGGACAGCTGTCCTGAAACAGTAAATGGGTCATTCTTAGAAATGGAAAATCTAGGGTCCATAGAGAAATTAATATGTTCAATAGGCATTTAACAGATTTACGGTATGCTTTTACAATTGCAAGATGGTACCATGCAGCGAGCAGGTCCCACAGTCCTACATAAAGGTTGTGTACTTGGGCCTTGATGACCATGGTAAGGGAAAACGACAAGCTTTGGAGTTGGCTGAGAACTTGGATTGTCTGACGCTGGCTTTGGCAACGAGTAAAATAAAGATCAATACATATTTCATAGGTTCAATGACACAAGTTGTAGTATACTTAGAAACAACCTGTAATATATGTTAGATCACTTCACCTTACTAGAAAATCAATCCACCACGTTGACCTTTACTAACTAATGATTTGTGTTCTTGAAAGATCATCGATTCTTCTCTTACTCGGAGCTTGTGGTATCTAATCCATTAGATTCACCATGCACATAATTTATGACAAGACATAAACAAAGTTACCCTTGTATGCCTTCAAGAGAAGTAAGTGTTATTGATCGGGGAATGACCATTAAAGTTCCTTTTTTTTATCTGCTCGTGAAGTTGACCCCGAGTGACTAGAAAATGATGATGCATGTTTTACAGCATGCTTATCTTACCGACTTATTTTGTTATCAATGAAACTTCACAACAGGCTTAAGTTAATGGAAGGGTTGCAGAAAATACCCCAGTGTGGTGGTGAATGTTTAAGAAACAGTCTTTAGTGTTGGAAGTATGACCTGACAATGGGGGCAGCAGTGTTTTTTCAGAGAAGGTCTTGGCTTATGATATGTAATGGAGCTTTTGAAATCCAGGCACAAATACAGTATATCTCTTTGAAAGTGACAAATGTATAAGTGTCTAGTGACATCATGCTTATTTCATAGAAGTACCACCACACAGACTGGTCATGCATAGATTTGAGTCCACCAATAGGTATCCCTTTGCCTCCCTTCCATGCCTGCAGTGAGCCTAATCTCCTCTAGGATACATGACACATCTCCTGTATTGAGAAAAGTCAAAGTCAGACACATAAGGTTGCAAAGTCCTGTTAGCAAAGAATGGTATTATCCAAAACTTCAAGCCTAACTCAAAATGTTCTGCGTTACTGGAAGAAGGCATTCCCCTTGGTGTTAATGCACGGTTTCTTACCGGAGACAAAGCATCAAGTTCATGAAGAAAAGTCCTCTATTTGCATCCATCGATTTTATGTATGCTGATATGCTGTTTTTTTAAATATTTCAGTAGTATACTCAGACAGCTGCTCCACTTGTAGGATTTCAGGTGCTCTACTGGGAATGTTGGGTGACGAGTCGGAGAGTCCTGTTCCCCATGCACGGAGTTTAACCTAGTCGAATTCCACACGGATTTGGGTAGAGTGGAAGTAATTGTGGAATCCTCTCTTACTTCCTCTGATGGGAGGTCATTTTCCCCATGGAGAAAGTCATTCCCAGCACCCCCATTTAATTGATGTGGGTGGAGGTGTTGGAAGGGTGATCATTTCCTTTCCCAAGGTAGTTACTCTAGCCCGAGGCTGGAGTAAATCTCTTCATATTTCCACATTGAGACCGGGTCAAATTGGAGTTTTGGAATGACTACAAACGTCCGGGTATGTGGACATTTCCTGACTTCCGAAGCACATCTTGGAATGCCCTTTCTCTCCCCCTGTTATGGCTATAAGAATCACTTTCTGGATTACTGGCGATCCTGAAAATAGTAAGTTCGTCTGAAACCTCGGTTTATGATTGCATTTTTCTTTGTGAATCAAGCTGTATCAATATCACTGAGGTAATCATGACGATTTCTAGGCCCACTAGTGGTACTGGATTATCCAAAACCTTTAGGTCGTCTTCATTCCTATGTTTTTATAATGCACATCGATTCTTCTAGACCAGTGATACTCAAAGTATGCCCCTGGGGGCCGCTTGCGGCCCTGTTGACCTTCACATGCGACCCTCCTGGTGAACAGCAGCATGAGCAGCTGTTAGTTGCTGAGGACTAATATTGAGGACATGTTTTTTAAAATAAATGGGCAAGCATTTGTTAACCTACAAATAAATGTTTGCCTGTTTGTTTAACATTTTTTCACACCTCCTTACACAATCCCTGACCCACCAGAACCCCGTGCTGCCACCCTGCTGGCATCCGTGTGGCCCTCGGTCACACTACAGAGCTTACTTTGTGGCCCCTGGGAAAATGTTTGGGAGTACTCCTGTTCTAGACAAACCTCCTGGCTTGATCCTATGCTTGATTATCCTGAGTAGAGGGCCTAAGGATTTCACTTCCGTTTGTTTCCTTTTTTAATTTATTTATTGGGTAGTCTGGATCTGTGATGGCAGATATAACCCATGGTGATGAACTCCTTATTATATCCACCCTTTCCTGCTAATGAAATGTTTCTTGTAAGATGTTAACATTATAATGCATGCCCTTATGTTGCGAATGGGCAGTGATTTTTAACATACTAAGGTTAATACGGTATTAAAAATATTTTAAGGGTGAATGTTGGATTATAGCTGATCGCTGGGCAGTCCAAGTGGAGAAGTGACTGACCTCTCTCTTCTGACAAAGTATTTCAAGCTAGGTCTTCCAAAGCTTTTGCATTTATCTTATGGATGCCTCAAGTGTTCTTTCCGTTCTGGCACCGCGAAGGAGCATCCTATATCTGAACACTGATTTTTATACTGGGAATTGTAAATCTCAAGTGGCTTTATGGAGTAATTCTTTTCCTGGCTGCCTACCATCTGATAGTACGGCACTCTTCCCTAGGAATCTAATGTGTAGAGCTAGACAGAATTTCTACCTCATGCCAGAAGACCAAATCGTAGCAAGGACTTGCTTGTTTTAACAAAGATGTGTCTATTCTTTCCTTAATGGATTATCAGAATCAGTGTTGCCCCTTGGGATATCTTTGATTTGGCTTTTGGAATATTTGAGAAACATCAATGATGAATCTTATGTTTTTTACTCACTCTGTTTTCTTGCTGTAAGGAAGAAGCCACCGTTTTCTTATGCAGTTAAACAAACACAAGGGAACCCAAAGATCAAGATTGACCAAGGGTACAGGAATGAGTCTAGAACAACGGTCCCTAAGGAACAAATAGAAGAACAATACTCTGGGAGAAAAACAAATAATCTCCAGGAGTAATTACAATTAATATATAAAATGCAATTTTTATTTTTAATAAACATAGGTTAATTAAGGAAAATTCCCCCGCCGGTATAATCATCACGGGTGTTTCAAAACAAGGAAACCGGCAAAAAAATGAGTGACCATAATAATGTACTGTAGTGGTCACCTATTTATTGGAAAAATCACTACTACACCCATAGGTCATATACAAAATTGTCAGTGGGTCAAAGTGTTTTATGGTCCCCGACTCTTCAATTCATTAAGAATATAGGATCCTCCTAATCAGGACCACTATATATGCCTGATAAATATATTATCTTGCTATAATGTAAACACTTAGCTCAAAATGGACGTAACAGCATAGGAAGAGATGGCTCCTGACCAGAAAGTCGTTGGTTGATAGATCTAATGGTCTTCGCTATCATGCATGGCAACTGGTGCGATCCAATACGGTGTGTAAAGAGGCATCTTTACACACCATATTGGATCACACGAAGTGTCTACTATTCTAATTTCTTAAAGCCTCCTAATCTGGATGTGTTCTTGGTTTTCCCTTTGAACTATGGGTACTCCTGGCGAGGGGACTCGCTTTCCCCAATAATCACCATGCATAATAGTGAGGACCACAAGATCTATATGACAATTTTACTTTGTTATGTTTGTGAGCAGTGGGTAACTGTATAGTAGTAGTGCAAGGACTGCTGCGGCTGGAAAGCAGTCCTTCACCTGCCCAACTACCTCTGCAGTCCCTTGATGACTGCCCCGCCCCCCCTTCAAACCAACCACTTATCTTTAGTTTTCAGGGGAGGCATTTTAGTGGCTGTCCTTGACATGATCTGGCCCATCAGGGCCTGTGGTGTCCATGTGACTTGCTGTATTTAACTAAGACTTGGCTGGGCACATAGTCTGCATAATTAGCCTGCTTTGCTGAAGCAAAATCTTCTGATTATGGCTGACTGCCTTGCTGCACCCCAATTGCGTATGACCTGCATTGTCCACTGTGGAAAGCCTTTGTTATATTCTTTATAAAACCTAAGCTACATCGGGTCCCCTTCTTAAAAAAAGAATACCTGCACAGTTGATCACTACAACCGGATAAAGTAGATTTTCAGGATTGGTGTAGCTTGGTGCCCAACTGTGATACATGAGTCTTCAGAATAACAGGTCGCTTAGCTATGCTGTTTGATGTCTTAAAATGGGAAGGGCTGTGTGCCCTAATAACGTGCTTCTGGTGCATTTTTTTTATATCCTTGCTGGATTATCAGGGTATGGTCCTCACCAAGGTTGTTTGGTAGGCTATACCCTGGGAGTTAGCATCTGTGGCTACCAGGGACCCGTATTCCCTAGAGCTGTGTATAGTATAGAAAGCACGGAGTTGTAAGGTATGTATTTACCAAGAGCCCACTGAGTGTTTTTAAGATGCAAATTATGTTTACTTTGTTCGTGTTGAGATGCCTTCTGGATCCTTGGCTTTGTACTTTATTTTACTTTGTCCATTGGATTCATTCTTTTTGTTCTTTTTTTTTTTTGGGCGCCATTGTAGATTGCAGCAGTAGCCTGCTTGAAACATATATGAATATCTTGTCAGCTCCACCTGTCGTGTGTAGGAATAGAGTTCACATTCAGATGACGCATTACTGTTTATCACTGAATTTAGTGTGGGGAGAAACCTTGGTTTGAATCCATTCATACAATTTGATCTATTTGTGTTGGAATGTTTACGGAAGAAGCAATATTCCTTCAATCCATACTAATCGAGTTCCAGGTATATGTTGACTATTCTCTTAAGATCATATTTGTTTATGCCATAAACCTCTTCAGAATATCTAATCGTGCTGTTCATTCACTGTGTCTGGAGGCATACATGTTAGGATTGGAGGTCAATCTCCTTCTGATTCGTTGGGTTATGGTGTTCAAGGGTATAATGTGATCTACACTAGGGCAGTGACTGCCTGAGATAATGACTAATCGACTTTTGACCTTAGACTGCTCCGACTCAGTGTGCAGTTTGAAAAATGTTGAGATAATCTTGTGGTTCACATGAATGAAGACTAGGGAGTCTAATGGTCTTCTATGGCATCTCTTTGCGTGTTGACAATCTGGAGCCTGCATACTTATTGTAAAGTTTGATGTTCTAAATTCCTGGAATTATCTCTGACCCCTTTTTATATCGTTTTTGCTATGGAATGGAAAATGAGATGGGGCAGGATGTACCCTACGAGCAGTTTTCATTAAGGAAGTGAACAGTGTTATAAAGTTTAGTACCTATTGACTGCAAAAGGGAAGTGTGATTTTAGAAGAAATTGTGAAAATATTCCTTCATGCGATATGTTGTCCAAGGTTCTAACAGCAGACAAAAGGCTTAGTTTAGATTGAGCTTGTCTTTTTGCTGTTCCTGTAATTCGTTTGAAATAGCCTATTTTGTTTTCTTGTTTAATCGGTGATCTCTATTTATCCTGGTAAGAGCCAATCCCATGAAGTCAAGAGTAGCCATATATCAAATTAAAATAGAATGTCTGGGGAGCCTTGGGAGGGCATTCGTGAGAAATTGCATGATTGTGTAAAGATAAACTGATGGACCCTGTTGTATCCCCGCATTAACAGCACACTTCTTAATTTGCAAAGCTTGGATAAGTCACTCGAGCTTGGCACTAAGACATTAAAGCATAACACTTGCAATATTTTTTGTTGACAAGGGGGGCAAACAAGTTGCTATAAACATTTCTACCCGTTAACCTAGACCTTTAAAAACAAGCATTGGCATAGCCAATAGGTCTCGCCTTTGGGACCTTATAAGTGTTTAGTTATCCAGCACAATATCCTTGGTGCAACATCAACAAGTGCTGTATGGCTAAACACTTATAAGGTGCCAAAGGAGAGACCTATTGGCTATGCCAATGGTTGTTTTGAGTGAGTGGCTCATGCAGGTATGCCACTGTGAGGTAGAGATGCTGAAAGTGCTTTAACAGGATCCCCTGTGACATTGTGCCTCTTCAAAATGTATCTTGGGTCTGGTGTAATACTTCTAGCCCCTATTGCTGTCTTGCACCCAATGCATCCTTAAATGTCCCGTGTACAGCCGGGGTTGACACTCCTATTACCCCTGCCCTCCAGTGACACTTTATCCATCACAGGTGGTGGGGGAGGTGGTGGTGGTGGGGGAGGTGGTGGTGGTGGTGGAGGAAGTGGTGGTGATGGACGTGGTGGTGGTGGTGATGGACGTGGTGGTGGTGAATGTGGTGGTGGAGTACGTGGTGGTGGAGGACGTGGTGGTGGTGGTGGACATGGTGGTGGAGGACGTGGTGGTGGTGGACATGGACATGGTGGACTTGGTGGTGGGGGGACATGGACATGGTGGTGGATGTGGTGGTGGGGCATGTGGACATGGTGGTGGGAGACATGGACATGGTGGTGGGGGAGATGGTGGTGGAGGTGGTAGATCTGGTGGTGGTGGATGTGGTGGTGGATGTGGTGGTGGATGTGGTGGTGGATGTGGTGGTGGATGTGGTGGTGGATGTGGTGGTGGATGTGGTGGTGGATGTGGTGGTGGATGTGGTGGTGGATGTGGTGGTGGATGTGGTGGTGGATGTGGAGGTGGAGGTGGAGGTGGAGGTGGAGGTGGAGGTGGAGGTGGAGGTGGAGGACTTGGTGGTGAACGTGGTGGTGGTCACGGTGGTGGACGCGGTGGTGGACGCGGTGGTGGTCGCGGTGGTGGACGCGGTGGTGGTCGCGGTGGTGGACGCGGTGGTGGACGACTTGGTGGTGGTGGAGGACTTGGTGGTGGTGGAGGACTTGGTGGTGGTGGAGGACTTGGTGGTGGTGGAGGACTTGGTGGTGGTGGAGGACTTGGTGGTGGTGGAGGACTTGGTGGTGGTGGTGGAGGACTTGGTGGTGGTGGTGGAGGACTTGGTGGTGGTGGTGGTGGAGGACTTGGTGGTGGTGGTGGTGGAGGACTTGGTGGTGGTGGTGGTGGAGGACTTGGTGGTGGTGGTGGTGGAGGACTTGGTGGTGGTGGTGGTGGAGGACTTGGTGGTGGTGGAGGACTTGGTGGTGGTGGAGGACTTGGTGGTGAACGTGGTGGTGGTCACGGTGGTGGTCGCGGTGGTGGACGCGGTGGTGGACGCGGTGGTGGTGGAATTGACTATTAGGTAGGAGGGTGCTGGCAGAATGTGGAAAGAGAGGAGTATCTCGAAGGGGTACATGGGAGAGCAGAAAGAGGCTGGGAGAACAGAAAGAGGCTGAATATTAGAAACCAGCCAAGGCATTGCTCTGGTTGATTGGGAGGGGTGTTCTGTGCAGAAAGACATTACAGCACTCTTGTAAATAAATAAAACCAGCGCGGTACTCTAAAGTGAAAGCAGCCGCGTTTGGAGCTGAAAGTGCACGATGTGCTTAATGAGCCATGCCGAGGGAGGAAAGCCGCGCTCGCTCCCGCGGTCCCTAGGCCAGGGCAGAGAGAAGGCCGGACATGCACCCGCCTTTGGCCAATTGCGTGCTGTCTTTCTTAGAAAGACCCTTGCGAAGGCCAATAGCGGTTGAAGAAAACACAACCACACGCACGAGCGTGTGTTCCAAATTTTAAAGCCCTTACTAAACGTCTCACAGAGCAGCGCATGTGCGCTGGCTCAGGTGAGACCTAAAAACAAAGTACATATTCAGAACTATTGCTTGGTAACCTCTTGCAGAAAGTAACCTCACCTGTGCCAAATGGGGCTTTTTGAACAAATGTGTTTAGGCTTATATATTCTGGCTACTTTTAAACTGTAAAATAGTTAACAGAAGCCCCTGGTGGAGAGCCTCTGGCTCATACCACCAGCGTCAGTTCTTATGCAGAGTGAGTGGTGATAAAAGTTTCCTTGAAACATTGGACCCTGTCAGAGTTCAGAACATTTCTCTCTTTGTCTTCCCCCGCCAGCCCGTCCCCCCCCCCCCCCCCCCCCCCCTGACGAGTCTCATTTCACATAGATGTTGGTCGTGTCCATCCCATTTAAGTTTTCTCCCTCGTTAAAATATTGATTCTGCTTTTTCTGTTTCAATGCAGTAATAACCCAGTTTGAGTTATGATAGCCAATCTGTCCGTCCTCTGATTTGGGAGTTAAGGAACCCAAATACTGACATTGGCTTGAAGTTGATAGAATGTCCAAAATGTCACACTGGGGTACTATAATTATTAGCATTGCAATAAAGCTGTGATTTGCTCCTGGGTGTGTCCAGGGATATTCAAAATACATATGTAAAGTTCACTTTTACGAAATAGCTTGCTAAGCAATTGATGAAGGTCATCTTATAGAAACACCACAAAGGAGGAGGGCAAAGTGATTTATTAGGTAACCGATTTTGATCTGTGCATCATATGATCAAATTAACCACTACACACAAGGGCCAGTTCTCTAAAAGGAATGTTATCCTTTTGTGTAAAAATCTAATTGATCTTAGTCCAAAACGTTTGACTCTGGTTGTACATAGTTAGCATGCAAAGTTAACACTATTCCTTTAGGGTCAATTTAGTAGCCGTCGCAAAATCTTCTGGCTCCTCGGTGTTGAACACATTTGATTTGCTTTTCAGTTTCTTCACGATTTATTTCATCCTTTACCACCATCTATACTCAAAGTTGACATTAAACGGATGTATTGCTAATTAAATTCTCTGTGCAATACAATAATGGATGTTGAAATTTGAAGCTAAGCTTTTCTAAAGGCTAGAATTGATTTTAGCGAAGGACAATGAATATGTAAATTCCAACTGTGTCGCTATGTTTTCACTTGTGAATGATTAAGTGAAAGTTTTCTTTTTCTGATGGAAGCCCATTTTTCTACTTCTCAAAATTATGCCCATTTTGCTCTGATTTTGACTGTAGCAAAAATTGTTGACAACCGCAAACTTCAACGAATCCGCCTAGCCGAACCTAGTCACAATAAAGTGGTATATCCATTCTGTGAGCACTATTTCCTGCAAAATAGACTTTGCAAATTTCATGTTTTGGGGAGAACTTTCAGCAACTGATCGTAATGGTGTACTGTAGTGCAATATTCAGGTGTGCAGTGTATAATTCTACACTTTCTGGCAGTTAGCTGGACAAATGTGTGATAGGTGGCAAAATTGGAATCTTTCTCCACTGCATTCTACAATGGTCCCCACCTTTTTTCACCCACAAGTGGCCATATTATAGATAGTGCCCCAGTGGCTCAATGGATGTGTGTGCATGGTCTTTACACACCTGGAGCACTATGGTATTAAAGTAGGAGCCACAGATGCTTGTGGGGCCCACTATGTAGTATTGATATGCTTGCATACTTATTGTGCCAGGTCTATCTTCAAACCTTATTATGCACATGAGGGAATCACTTTGCCTCTGTGCCTATTACAGATGCGGGCATAGAGGCAAATGTGCCCTGAAAAAGCACACTTAGAGTGCACCACAAAAAGGTGCCAATACAGCCCATTGGAGTGGGGAAAAGCTGGTATGCTGGACCACCTCCATCGCCCTCCCTCCAGAAATCTTCCTGCAGGTGGGTCCAGTCACTCAATGCACCTACCTGTGGGGGTGATATGTAACTCCTTGTTAAAGTGCAGGTAGGTTGCCCCGTGCACAGAGGAACACAGAGTGGCTTTGAAGCAGCCACTCTGTATTTCACTGAATGCACTGCCACCAAGCAGCGCGAGTTATCAATTGCCCTGATGGCAGTGCATTTGTTCCAATAGTGCGCACTATTGTTTTGCTCCTGGCGCACCTGCTTAAAGGTGCACTGTGGCAAAAACATGGACAGTGAGTCCTATATGTAATTTGGGCCTATTGCTTTGCATTAACATTCGTTGATTTAAATGCATTTTATTGCATTGTGCCCTTGTTCATTCAGCATGCCTCTACGAATATAGAGCTATGTATGGCAAAAATGAAGATTCATTGAACCATGCAAATGTTTAGTGCTTGCAATACACATGGACTGTTACTAGCACTATTTTTGACCACCTTTTTTCTTTTTCTTTTTAAGGTGTGGTTTAAGTATGCAGACAACCCAAGTTTGGAAAATTGATTTCAGGGACACCATGATACAGAATGGTTAGTGACTATTTAAATAACCCTTTTTTGCCCCGAATGACTTGCCTGTACACATTTCCATGAGCTTCACATTAACTGTGTGTAGTTGAGGGCCGTTTTGAGTGAAGTATTCACATTTTTCACGGAGATGTGGTGCAATTTAACGAAATTATAATGGTTCAGTGTCACTTGAACTACCAGTAAATTAAAAATTAGTTAAGTAGAAATGTGTGTTTTGGTAGATTTCAAGAGCCTGAACGGATTTATTTATACTCCCAATACTGCCCTTCATTACTATGAAATGAAGTTCAAACTTTTTAAAACGTATTATTTTGGAAAGCACCGAGATGTAGGAAGGAGTGGTTAACTCACTGAGTGACATAACTGTAATTGTTTCTTTACAATTTAAACAAACTAGTAATTTAAGTCGGTTAATCACAGATACAAAACTAAGCCTCTACTGACCAGGTGGGCCAGTGAGCTGCCCTCTAGACTCTAAATGACCCCTTTATAATGAGAACTTCAAATACTGAGGAAGGAAAATTGGTATAAAAACAGTTGAACTAAATGAGTCGAACCCGAAGGAACTTTGTACTTGACATTAATTAACGGTGATTTATAGGAGTAACTTTTTGTATGAATAAACCTTGTATTAATTCAAAGTTTAAAAATATAGTCCTGTCCAGTCCACGTGTCTAATGCTCTATGTATGCAAAGATCCTGACCCGCAGTATTTGTTTAAATGTGTTTTTAAGCATCAATACGCAGGGAGGAATTCGTATGGGTACATCTAATAATGTGAACAATGATTACGAAAAACTACAGAAACATGCATTTAAAACGAATGCCTCGCTAGTTGAACAAGGAGTAATGTTCAAAATAATAATACATTCTGGGCTACTCATCATATCTGTAATTATTGAATTAACACATGTTGTGATCACCTGAGCAGTTGTGTCCTTACATCTGTTTGTTATAAACCACATCGGTTTTTTTTTTTGCAGTTGATTAAATGTGCTGATTTAGGAATGGTGAGAGGATTATAGAAATCTATATGGGTATAATTTATAAGCACTGTCCATGGCTCTAAAAAATGGATGATCAGAAGATCTAAATTAATTTGTACTAAATATGTATATTAAAACATCTTTAGACCAATATCAGTAGCTGGTAGATTTAAAGGTTCTTGATAATGCATATCCTCTTGTTTTGATTGATCATTTTGCATGAGTAAATAAAAAAAATTATGTAGACCTCACATTAAGTTTATCAGATATGGTAGCATTTATGTATTCATGTGTCCTGAAGAAACTTACAGGCATGTTTCTGGGTGGGGGGGGGGGGGGGGCTGAAATGTCTGTTATTTGCATCTTAGTGCTGCAGTATCAATATTTCTTATGGTCAAAATATGACCTTTTAATTCAGCCATTACTTATTCATTGACTGAAAAAATGTGCGTTTACTATTTTGTATCGTGTGTTTAACTACGAATGTGTCTCATGTGTACACCATTGTGGTATCTATTCGCACTTGACTTTAAACTTTCCCTTGTCCTCTGTGAGCATGATTTCATGCTGTATTTATATGATCAAATTAAAATCTTTTTAAACGTGTACTTCAGTTTGGGGTTGACTAGATGAAGTGTTCAATAATTGCACATGTTTCATATTGTATTTGATAAATATATAATTCTTAAAGTTTGAGAAGTTTTATGTGGAACAAACTAGGGCCCCATCCTCTCGTGAATCTAATTGTAAGGACAATCTAGGCAGACTACTACGGTGGTCTTTTAGAAATAGAAGCCTGATGAGCAGGAATAAAGATGTTTCGGTACTTTCAAGTGGCTACTCAGTTGATTCATGGTCACTGTTCATCAGTGGTGTGCAGGTAGTTGTGTGGTAGTCTTAGAGGCTTTTAAGTTGAAGGGTGTTCTCCAAATAGGCTACGTTTTGGGAACCCCTTTTGAGGTAAGGAGGTCACTGGTGGAAGGGTGGTGTAGTTTTAACTTGGTCTGTTACTATTCTTTGATTGAATTCTGCCACCTGGAGAATCTTGGAGGAACAAGTCTAGTGTAGCAGTCACTTGTCTGCTGTGGTCAAGACTGGTTGTGTTTAGAGTGGGGTGACCAATGGAGGCTGCTCATGAAATGGTGGTAAGAGGGGGATATAAGGGGTAAATGGTCTAAGAATGTAACCTGGTTGTATATGTATAAATCAGACTTCTTTAGCACCTCTAATTTCATGTCCATGCAAGACATGGGATATGTAGGTTGGCTCCAATTCAGAATGTGGAAATCCACTCCGTTTTGGCTTTGTAACCCCTGATCTCATGAAATTGGGTCAATTTATCAAGCACGTTCTTGGTATGTCTGTAGTCTGTCTCTTTGGTTTGCCTGAGAAGGTTTCTTTCTTGCTTCAGGCAATTTAATAATCGTTGGATGTTGTGAAAAACACTCAGAACTTTTTCTAGTAATCTCATTTTTGTAGGATGTTTGGATCTATGTGTGATCATCCTTGTTTTATGCAGTGGAGATAAATTGTGTGTTCATTCAAGTTCTACCTTCTGTTGTGACCTTTCGGTCCCATCTCTGGCTGGTAGCATTTACTATAGTTGCATTTGTAAAGCAGGACATACCCATGATGAGATGTCATAGTGAATTTGTGGCTGCCTAGCATGCTGTTCCTCAGAGTACTATAGTTGGAAAAGTGAGTGTCAATAGTATGGCCTACTAGGGTAGTGTTTCAATGTGTGTGAGGACCAGTGTTGCACTGTTACCGTTTGTTGCT
Organism: Lissotriton vulgaris; assembly: GCF_964263255.1. Classification (NCBI taxonomy): domain Eukaryota; kingdom Metazoa; phylum Chordata; class Amphibia; order Caudata; family Salamandridae; genus Lissotriton; species Lissotriton vulgaris. Next base: position 1,550,489,116 of record NC_141685.1, on the reverse strand, counting down.
ACATCCAGGCATGAAGAGCTTTGCCTTCATATTATTGTTGAACTGATTTACCCTTATGATTGCCTTACTTTTGTACTGTGTAAGAGTAGTCCATAAAAAGTTATAATCTCTATGCCTATGGGATGACCTCGACTTGGGTTAGTGCTTTAGTTTAATGTTTTATTTTTACAGGCAATTATGCTTCAAAAAGGATTGAGAGCAATTCCAAATTGCCACTAAAACTATTTTGAGCAAATTGTTTTGTGCATTAATTGAGCTTTGCCCTTAGCCACTTACTAAACGTGGGTGCTCTACTACTTTTGAATAGATCTACAAATCTGAATCCTATCCTTGTAAAGTCGGGGAACTCTTGATAGATCTAGAGAAATCCGTACCAGCAATATTGGTTACAATCCGCCACCTGGCCCTGCCAAGTTTCCCAAATCCATGTGTGACCAAGCTGCTCCAGTCCAATTTTTTTTTTTAAAATTGTATTCTGGGACCTGTAGTCTCGTTTTTCATTGTAAAACCTAGGACTACAAGTCCCAAAATTGAAATAAAAAAACAGACATGGAGCAGCTCATCGTGCATGGACGTGAACAGCTATGGTGACCAAGTTTGTAAGCCGTTCTGTGTATGTCGAGCAAGTGGTAGAGTTCACTGACTGATGCTTATGCTAGAATGGCATTCACAAAAACGTTTCAGGTATAATTGAATAATGCAGGCCATATCTACATAAGAAATACTAAAACAACCCTTAAATGGAAAAATTGGGGCTTTACAGATGGTTAAACACTGGTATGGCGCACTTTTTTTTGTTTTTGGAAGCAGATATCTGATCCTTGCTCTGCCTGCCGCCTGGGGCGGGGCTCTGCCTTCGAGGGCGAGACCTTTACCTTTATCAGATCGCCGAGACTCCAGCTCGCTTTCCGCCTGATGGCAAGGCAGAGAATGCCTACGCCTCCACAGAAAGGAATTCGTAAAGAGGCCGTATTTTTCGAGAACCTCCGCATTCATACTCGTACACTGAGCCAAGAGCACACGTACGCAGAATATGCCCCCATGGGGGCAGAGGAGGGGCCGCATTCTTGACGTGGTCAGAGTAACAGCAAGCCCATTAGTATGCCTGTCATTGATTGTTTGATGCTATCGCACAGTCAAACCAGCACATAGCGAACGAGTCCTCAGCCCTGCAAGCACACTTCAGCGTGTGGAGACACACGACCAGCCTGCCGTGCCTTTCGCGCGCACTGTCTCTTTGGAATGTTTGCTGAAAACTCCTCTCGGTTTAAAATGGTTTTGCTGCAACTTTGATGTTTTTTATGTCTAGCAACGTGCCTTTTACCTGAAAGTAAAGAAAAATCCAGTTTCACAGACTGGAAACGCTACTCCGAATTATTTCTGGTATGAAATATTGGAGAAGTATGGTTAAAAATAGCCTGCTCTCAGGGTCGCACTTGGACAAATGATCGTCCTGGGCACTGAAATAAGTGACCCCCTTTAGCGAATCTGAAGGCTAAGAGAATGGCGCACGCTTGCAAGTCAGGCCAGTTTTCATCTTGTAAAGACTGCGCACTAGGGGATTTTCCAAGGTCTGGGAGCCTGCACTCATTGTGTTTATTGCAGGCTTTACTTGTGGTAACATCGGGGAAATCGATAGTAAAACCAGCCCACAAGGCCATAAAACAAGTCCACAAAGTGCTAAAAAAAAAAAAAACTGCCCACACACTATTTCGGACCGGCCCATCAAGCGCTGCCTGATTTCATCCCAGGCTAGGCCGAACTGGCCTACAGGGCAATCTTATTGGCAAGTTTAAAATATAGCATTGCTTGCTTGCGTTTGGGCAGGGTGGACAGAGGGTTAATTGCTAAACCTCAGATCTATGTATTGACATAGATTTTGACTGGAGAGGGTTGTTCCTGTTCTCAAGCCTGTTAGAGACACATTGTAACATCCCTTTTTAATTACTATCAGGCTCTATGTTCGTGTCCTTCGCTAAACTGGCAAATTACACTGTTCGATTTCTGAACAATTCATGTAAAAATAGTTAAGGTAATCTATACCTGCGGTATATTTCCTGTTTATTTCTTACATGTTTTTATTAATCTTGCACAAAAAGCCAGTTGATAGAAACACTAAGCCGTAAGCGATACCCTTATTAAAGAGAACACGCCTCTTTAGATACCCCCTGATCCGACTTTTTGTATCAACCTAATACCCTGCTTGTTGGTAATAGATCAGTGATTTAAACATGGTGAAGCCATGCTTTAAAGTAATACCTAGCACTGTTCTGAAGAGTGTGTGTATAATATATTTCATTTTAAAGAGCAGGCAGTGGTCCATGGGACTACTGGCTGCACTTTAAAAGAGGAGTTTTTGGTTTGTTTTTGTTTTTTTTATTCTCAGAGTAGGGCCCATTGGGATCCCTTTCCGTTTCCAAATGGCTTACCACCTTCGTTGGACAAAGGGTCAAAAGGGCAAACAATTGGGGAATGCTGGGATTTGCAAATAGCTTGTCTGCATTGCCAAATAATAAATTGTGGTTGTTGCTGAAGGAAATGTGCATGAAACAAGCAAAACAAACTAAAAGCGCATTTGGAATGAATTATGCATGTTTGTTTTCCTTTGACCAGTATCCTAAGAAGCAGATTTAGACAAGGCAGTAGGAAGTTGTAGTGCAAGTATGGCTACACTTTCTACAGCAGATTACTTGTCACCATGGAGGGTCATGGCATAAGCACTGGACAACTACAAATTTCCAGGAGTACACTGAATAACACAAAATATGTGAAGGGACGCTTGTGATAAAGGGTATTCGCCAGATGTTTTTCACTTTGTTTTTGATCAGAAACATAATCCTCGTTGTGTTTCCAACGTACGTACCTGAAAATAGACTTGTACTTTTTTGAAGGTGCATATTTCTGGATGTTTCCAAAATAATAAAGTGAAAAAGAAATATATTTAAAAACCTTTTTCTTCGTGTGCAGGTGTTCCAGATACTTTCCATGACCATACACCTTATTGTGATCCATTCATACACCCTCTTAATGTTCTGGCCAGACCTTTCTGTAGGAGTAAGTTCCTTTCAATATTGATATCGTACATCATTTTTGTTTTACAACTGGAAATATTATTTAATGCTGCAAAGGGCTCAAGTCTGGGTACCACGCGGGTGGGCGCGCCCCTCCACTTATGTTACCGGGAGCTTGATAAGTATAAACTGCAACTGAGTGCAAGCTACCTTTCGTGACGTCACTTCCTGTCATGACATCAGCGTCCCCCCCCCCCCCCACTTCTATTTTTTTTTTTAAGGACTTGTGACCTAATGCTGCATGTGACCAATGTGGATTTGGAATAACTGTCACTGATATTGTCTTAGCCTTACTGTCATAGCGACAGGACTGGCCTCTAGAAAGGGCCATCCACACAACTCTCTTAAGGCTAAATACTTGGTCCCTTATCCAGCACCTTTCACACTCTGGCTCCAGAATTCTGCTGAAGAAGTCCAAGTAGCAGAAAGTTGACTTTAGGTTAAACCACTATTGGAGCTGAGCTTTCCCATGATCTTTTTATTATGCTTTTTTTTTTTAACTGGAGAATAAACAAGCATTTACAATGCAACGGTTTCGCCTTTTGTAAAAGTTAGAGCTATTGGCATTGTAAATGACAAATTTTGTATTTATGTGATGGTTTTGAAAACAGATAAATAAATGGCATTGTCATTTACAATGCCAATAGCTTAATCTCTCACAAATGCGAGACCTATTGCATTTGCACACATTCACAGAGCACAAACACACACACAGAAATGGGGGGGGGGGGACGAGGAGGAAAACCAAGGCCCAAGTGATTGGTTCTTTCTGAAATGATAGTGATGAGCTAAAACGATAGCATGGAATGCACTGCTAGTGATTTAGAGTAATTCAAGCATTTCCACGTGTCACTTTTATTCTCTCCCAGGAATGTGCTGCCATCGTTCTCACCTAAGATCCCGCTACTTGTTAGACATGAGGGCTGATAATCGAAAAAACAGGTGTAAGAGCTCATATGTTGAGTAGTTCTTCTTTTTCAATATGGATTGCGGTGAGTGTATGCGTGTTTGTGCTCACATCAATAAAGAAGGGAGAATTTCGAATATATTTGTAAATTAATCCACCTGCTCTGGCCACTCCCCACTCCTCTCCCATCCTGCATTGTTATGGTGGGCGAGAGGGTTTAGTATTTAACTGACAGGGGAAAACTTGGTCAGCCGACGCCATGAGAGTCAAAGTAGATGCAATGCCCCCATGACTCTCCAGCCGCACTCTGGGACTGCATACCTTTGCTTCGCCCACTCGGGCGACCTCATAGACAGTGGTCATTAGTAACAATACTGTTTGCCAGAAATATCATGACCAAATTATCATTTATAAAGGAATTGTCCAGGCTGCCTGACAAGAGGGTCAATTCCCCCCCTCTGCAGCCCTGGCCTTTAAGAGCCAACATAACTTTCCCAGAAGTACTCCTATAAGTGTCTGACTTTGCCCCAGCAAAATTAGCTTTTGAAAATATATGGCATGTCAGCAATACTCCTGACTTCATAATGTAGAGCACATCCATGACAACTATGTCACCAGCCTAACCAAAGATTCTGTGTCTTGAGGTGTTTACAAAGAATCCAGAAGTTAGCCCGTAGAACAGCTCCTGCACATAAACCTATAAGAGAACATCTTGCTGCTTTGAAGGCCTTTCACTGGTTGCCCATTACAAAGGGAGCCACCTTCAAAACCCTGTTTATGCCACACAAAGCCATGAATAGAACAGCACCAACCTTCCATCAAAAGATCAACACACATACCTGAAAAGATTACCTCGCTGTAGAATGACACCACAACTGGTTTTTCAGACTTACAAAAAAAAAACATTGGTTGCACATCTTTCTCTGTGCAAGCAGCAAAACGATGGTGCTCACTCCCAGTGGATGAAGGGTGCGTTGAAGCTCACCTGACATTTAGGAAGGCAGAAAAGACCTGGTTCTTCCTCTCTCGAATCAACTGACTGTACAAGTCACGCCACAGAGCACCAGAATCAGAAATAAACTCATACAAGATCAACCAACCAAACCTTTTCCAACCACGTCCGGGTTATTTCAGAGGCACCCCCACCAACATGCATCCTGAACAAGCGCCGCATTCACTCAAGCAAAGGTGTAACAAACAAACTAAAAACACATATTAGCCGGTTGCATAAACTCAACCTAATAGTCCGCGCACAGCCAATACTGTAAGCAGCTCGCTCTTCTAATTTCTACCAAACATAACTAATCACTAAACAAAAACAAAACACTAATCACTCCCCCCTAACAGTGAAACTGACTGAGGTAATACACTATTAACTACTAAACATCTTTCCCTAATAACACTGAGTCCCAGTGGAGTAGCAGCTGTCTGTCTGTCTGTGGTTGTGTTATAATATAAACAAAAGGCATTGTGATGTACCAGTAAACACAATTCCTTCAACATGGGGTATAAAATAAGGGTACTGCGATGTACTAGGGAACAATGCGCCCAGATTGTGGTAGACTTCATACAAAGAGAACGGGAATTGCTCTAAACACATTGCATTGCGATATACTAAAGAACATTGTACAGTTTGATGTGGATCAAAATAAATCAAGACTAGTCTGATGTACTACCATTCAAAGGCAACGTCATTGAGTTATACTAAGAAGAAACCTGCAGACTCAATGTACCTCGCTTGATACTGTAAGGAAAAAAATCACAATGATGTAGCAGCGTACACAAGGCACCCTGATTCTGGTACCCAAGGGGCGAACTGAAGAGACCCGTCTGTGGGGGAAGACAGAGTGGGACACGAGGCGGCGGGCAGAAAGAGAGTGCAGATAGGCAGAGAATCAGAGGGGGGTAGAGTAGGAGAGAGAGAGGTGTGAACCCCTAAAGAAGAGGAAAAACAAAAGAAGGGGCTAGGGCTGCAGAGTGTTCTCCTGCTCTACGGGGGTGGGTGGGGAGGAATCCCGTGGGCGCAAAGTTGAAACTGCATCTGTGTGCAGGGGGAGGGTAAAGTATGGAGTAAAGGGGGGTCAGATCCATGTAATAGTGGAGAAGGGAGTGTGAGAACAGAGACCCAATAGGATAAGGGGTGAGAAGCATTGCTGGTGAGAAGTTATGGGAAACACAGAAGGGGTAGGGAAGTAAACAGTGATGACCCGAGAGTGCAAGAGGGGTCACTCACACAAGTGTGAGAAACAAAAGGAAAGCTAGAGATAATCCTGTGTGTTAAGAGGGGCTGGGTGTGGCGAATCGTCCACAAACGAGAAGCAGAAAGGAGAGAGTAAAGCGGAGAGAAACAGATGTTGGAGAGGAGAGAGAACCCGAAGAGAGATGAACTCTACACAGAAGGTAGAGGCTTAAGAGAGAGATTTCATTAGAACATTGGAGGAAAGAGAAAGAGGAGACGAGTTACAGAAACAGAGGGGGGGGGGTCTGTAGGGGAGAGAGAAAGACGAGAGAAGCAGGAACGCGAAGCAGATTGTAGAGAACAGGTGACACAATGAGAGGGACTGCAGAGAAACACATGGAAAGTGCAACGTGTCAGGGGTGGCGAGGTAGAAACGCATGTGAGGGGAGTACAAGAGGGTTTTACAGCGGGAACGAAACAGGGGAAGCCACGAGGAGAGAGTGGAGTGACCAGAAGTGTTACTGGCAGGGTGGGGTAGACAGGGACACATGCCCACAAGGCTAGAGGGAAGGCAGCTCCGCCGGGCACCGGCCATGTTGCTCGGTCTCATACATACATGGAAATGTGTTGCATTGTTGAATAGGATGAGGCTTACTTTTAGTCTGTCAATTAGCAACTCGCCCGCGCTTAGTAGTTCATGCAAGATTTCTGACCCTGTGCTTCCTTCTACTGCTGCTCGTGATCAGCACCGTGGGATCGCCCGTGTGTTTTAGGACAACAGAGCAAGTCACCTCGAGAGTCTCCAGGACACACCGTCGATCCATGGATCAGCCTCGGCCCGAGCCAGGGAAACAGATGAGTGAAGTAGAGGGAGCCCAACTCGGCAAGACAAGTGGGAGAGAGTAGCCTTACCTCCGGGCAGCACCAGTGATAGGCGCACCAGGCAGGAGGTTCGTCTGCAGGGTACGGCAGCAGCCAGTGAAACAAGAGCGCGGCGAGGGCGCCCCATTGGACGGCGCGAAGCATGTATGGGATTTCCAGCCCGGGCAGACAGCGGGGGGAATTTTAATAAGCCTCTAACTTTTTACCCCCACAGTGAAATAAACCGGACTGCGTGGAGAAATGCCAGAAGGCATAGTTCATATATATATATATATATATATATATATATATATATATATTTTGTTTTCCAGTTTTATATAGCGCCCACTCGACCCGAAGGTATTGCTATGGGTGGGGTGTTTCCTCCCATGTAGTCAGCTTCAAGCACGACTTGCTTGGAGTGCACACACTTAATACGCGCTGTACCAACCGGACATCATGAAACTGGACCGTCAGCAACAACAGTAGGACCAAGTGTTCCTATTTAACCAGCACGGTCATTAGAAGGGCACGTCAGACCTACACTGAAAGATCCAAAATAGCGCAAAAGGTTACAGGAAGGACAATAAAAAATTCTATCGCCGACATACACGAGATGAGGCGCTACAGTAAAAGGACGCCGATAGCGACGGAGAAACAAGCTCTGGGCTCATGCGTAGCATACCAAAGTCCCTGAAAAAGAGCACACGGGCGTGACGTCACTCTTTACACCAACACACACAAACACTGAGAATCAAATGCACGAGGCGTGTTAAACTGAAGTATGGGCGCCTGAAGGTAGGCTTATGGTTCCTCTGCACTTTGTCTGCGAGTCACCCACGACGTGAACCCTTTGTGGCACGGCCAGTAGTAGTGTTAGAAACTACTCGTGGGCATCTTCCAAACCAGAGGGTGGAACTTAGAAACCAGGCCGATCTAAGAACAAAAGTCCTGCAAGTCACGAAACTGAAGTCTGAACTAGAGCTTCGAGTGGATAGGACAAAATGCGTCCTTGAATCCAGGCCTTACTAATAACAGAATACTCGCTGTACTAATGCCAATGCATTGACATAACTGCTGCTCAATATTGTGAAATGAGATTACGCTAACGTTTATTTTGTGCAGCATATCCAAGAGACAACTAAACTATTATGATTTAATTTTCTACACAACGCAAAACTGAACAAGTCAGGTCCCGGGCCGCGCTGTGATTGGCTGACGTCACGGGGGGTGTCCCGGGCGGCAGCCAATCACAGCGCGGCCCGGGAATGACGTCACGGGGTGTCCCGGGCCGGCAGCCAATCGCAGCGCGGCCCGGGACAAAGGGGCGGGGCTTAAAAAAAGCACCAGAAACGCCCCCGAATCGCGTTTTCGAGAGAAAGCGCGATTGACAGCCTCTGCCTCCCAATGGCTATCCTCCATTTATGGAGCTAGCCAATGAGAGGCAGAGGCGGGGCCGACATCCATACTGAAGACAATAGTTTTCAAACTGGGAGGGGCACTTCGTGCCCCTCGCCAGGTTCGAAACCTAAAAAGCACAATTGAAAGTACGCCAATTGGCCTTTCAGCTAAGGAACAGAAGGTATGCAGACTCTAATAAATTGAATCCTTCCTTTGAAATGAAAGGGTTCACCCTTTGCATGATCTAACCTTTCACTCTGATTACTTTTGTTAGGCTATTACATAAAATTATTACACTTCTCGTACAGTTTAAAAATATTTTCCAACCGAGGAATCTAAGTAAACTATGTTAAAAATGGGAGTATGCATACATTAGCACAACTCGTAGCCCATCAGAACATGCTCTACAGTGTAAGGCTTTACACCTCCCCCTAACAGTTAAAGAGGACGTATGTTAAAACGATGCTGTGCAAGAGAAATAGAATTGATCCATTACTTCTAAGTTAAAAATTGAGATCCTAGGATTTGTCATTTGAATGATGAAAACGTGTTGCCCATATTTTGTGTGATTTCTATTCAATGCAAAAACCAGTTGTTACCATGGCAAAATTTAATGGTACTTAGTAAATGAATACCAGAAGGATCTATAGACCCAGTTGGCACTGTCAGAATCCAACATGTGACTTGCATGCCACGAGATCTCAGCAGTGACACCTTATCTCTGGGATCCTTCTTCTCTGGATTTTTTTATGTACAGCTTAAGGTAACGAATATTTGATTTGCATATGCGATCCCATAGTTCCCCTTTTCTCATTTAATTTTATAGCACTCATGTATTTTACATAAACTATTTGTATTAGGCTGATACTTTTTACCAAAATTTTAAGAACAGCTCAACATTTCACATGTTTAAATAACATGCTTGTTATATGTGCCAATGTAAAAAGTAAAGCATGCTGCTAAAAGAATGGGTCCAAACACCCCTTCCATTGTTGTAACCCACCTCTTTTGTGATTCATCTCAAAGTAGTATGCGCATGCTCCATCTTGTCGACCATGGCTTTGAGCGTTCCACACTCCAGGTAGGCTAGAGCCACTACAATCACGTAGTAACGTCATTCTTACCGAATCCAGAAGCAAAACAAAAGTATTTTCATAATAAGTCCTTTTCAATAGGAGGTGCTAGGTAAAGTGTGCCATGTGCACAAGGAAAGAGATAGAAGTCCAAACTAGTTGCAAAGTAATTGAGTATAAGAAAGATAAATGCTAAGTGTACTATTATGTGCAATTACAACTTGGTATGTGTGTTTAACATTTACAGATCAGCCCAATCCTATAATACGCTTGAAAGATAATATGCAGAATGATCTGTCCAGTTTAAAACTGTAGTGCAAACTGCAGTACAATGTATCTGCTTCTAGAAGTCAATTGATTTTGCCTGTGAGAAAGGGAAAATGTCTTCTCTCTACTATGAGAGAGCGTGGGGAGGTGTCAGGATAAATCACTGGACCTTTAATTGTCATTCTAGCTAGAACTGAAAAACACAAGGCTAGGATTTCCAGATTCATGAACTGACGTCTTAAGCATAGGTATAGTTCCCCCATGTGAGAACTCTTCCTTCTCTTTCATCTCCACCTTCTTCTGGCCAATACAAGCTTTTTCTTTTTCACTTGAAGCTTTACTAATGGCTTAATATGCCTTGAGTTACAGCCACCCCTGGCAGTAAAATCCACTGCAGGTAGTTTCTAAAGTCTCTTATACTGAGCAATCTGTCCACTCTGTTTCTTCCTGGGCCAACCAAATAAAGAAAATGCCTGGCCATGTCCAGGGCATGGTATAACTGCATATGGAGCCCCAGAGACCTGAAATGCCATAATACACCAGTCTGCACAATGTGGCGATAATGGATAACTATTCTGGAAAACAGTGCTTTAGTCAAAAGTACATTCGGTTGAAGCACTTTCAGCCGTTACTTGTGAGTAGCCAGAGTCTTTCATGAACCCACCCCACACGTAGCATGGCCCAGTACTCTTGGACATGCAATCACAGTGCTCCACCGATTCTCAGTTCTCCCACACCTTGATTTCATTTACCTTATTTGCTCACTTGGACATAAAGGCCTGCTCAAATACAAGATGAACACTCTGAGATAGCTGGGCAATTCCAGTTGAGTTCAAGAAACTGCGAGGACTCTTTTCCACACCATACTATATTGTTGGCCTGCTCTACAACATGAACTAAAATTAAATCCTTAGAAAATGCCCAGAGAAACTCCGATTGCCACTTAACATGCTCTGCTTGTAGACTTCAGAGTAAACAGCCTAACATTGGAGTGGCATGTGTGTTAAGATATACACTTTGCTATTCTCCATTGAGACGTGCAGCTGAACGCTAGCAGATTTCAATGCCATGCCATCACATGGTCATGGTCCTGTTTGAGATCATGATTACTGCTTTGCCCATGACTGTCATGGCAGGGCCTCTGTGAAGGACATTCCCACTTTATTTTGCAAACTCTATACATTTTATAGTATTTATATAGATATTAGCTATTAACGTTGTCCTTTCACTGAAACAATGTTGGCCTTTTGCAAGCTGTACTAACCAGATTGGATTTCGATGAAATTTGTATGCAGCATTTCCGGTTTTAAAGGTGCATTATTAAAGGAGCTTCCTCAGAAATCAGGGCATGGCTTTTCAGTCAACTAAGAGGTAATCTTTTAACTATAGCTGTAACGAGAATGAGCCATGGTTTGTTTGACGTACAGATAGCGTCTGGCTCAAGTCTAATGTTTATTGCAGGTTTCCATTTAGATCTCAGGGAATAGTTATGGCTGAGCAGGCGTGACTGGAGGAGAGTTTGAATGGCCTTTGCTCTGCCAGGAAAATAATTTGTAAATCATTTGTGAAGATTCCTTTTAACACAAAGTAGCTTCTTGAATAACAAGAGTGTGCTCTGCTCACGTCAGATGATTCTTATCATTGCAAAACCTTAGGGCGATGGCCTGCAGCTGGGTGTCTGCTGGCATTGTGAGGATTGAAGCAACCAATGATGGCATTGCCACACCCGAGCAGAACGCCAACTATTTCCTTGACTCCAGTTTGTCATAAATTGCATGCAGGTCTTATTTCTGAGTGGGTGTTGTATCCAAAACAGACCTCCCTCGGCCTGCTTGAAATCCAGAATATCAATGCAATGGATCCGATGGCAGTTTCCTGTGTAAGAATATTGTAGAAGGCAAATCCTGGCCAAAATAGGTAACACTTGTGTTTCTCCGACAAAAAAAGGAGAGCAGTATATATATTGCACAACATTGTGGAGCTGTGCTTTAAGCTTTATATTTTGAGGAACGAAATTGGTGGGTCCCAGACCATGAAGAGTCCAAGAAAATACAAGGGAGTGAGTGATCTCTGGTTTGATGGGCAGACAAGCAACAAACACGGTAACTATGTGAGTGGAAAGATGTGTCCTTTGCTTTTAGTCTGTGTGTGCTGCTGCATTTTGCAGATGTTGAATGTGGTACAAGAGATGGTCTGAGAGGCCAGGATAAATGCTGTTTACCCCAGTAATGCACAAATGGACTTTGGAAGAGAGACTTGAACATATTTATATTTGTCTTGAATCTGCTTCTCTGGCAAGCATTTCTTTAGTTCTGATTCTGAGCTATCACTGAAGATTAGGGATTCTTTTTGGAAGAGGGCAGCATGACTGACATCCAGATTGGTCTGCTTTACTCCAATCAACTTTACAGGCATGTTTACTTCACCTATTGTGGGTCCTTCATATAACTGTCTGTGAATTTGGTGACATGGATGTTTTCATTACCAAGCCAAGAGAACCACTTCCTGAGAGCAAGAGCCCTATAATTCAAGATATTACCAAGTACTAAAATTCAAGGAGCTTTTCTTAGTTTGCTTCAAAAGAAAGTTTTGGTTATGCACAGCAACCAAATGTTACTTCATTTGAGAGCAAGAGTCCTCTTTTGAAATTATGAACATTTGTCCATGCAAAAGTAATTCACAAAATTCAAAAGTTGGATGATTGTACACGTCCACAAAAAAATCAACTTTAGGCAGTTGTGGTTATAAGGCTTGACCCATTTTGTTATTCAGTTCCTCTTCACACCTCAAGCTCATGTACTTTTTCTCACTTTTACGTCTTTAATACAATCAAAGATAGTTTATGCTACGTATACAAGTTGGAAACGTGTATATAAGCAGCAACCTCCCAGCTTGTGGCAAACTGTATATCTGTAGAATGTTGTCAGACCTTGAATGGGCTATCCATGCTTAAATATGAAAACTTGAGACTATGTTCAAAAGTCGTAGAGTAAAATACTAGGGCTATAATATTTAATGGCAGCCTATAAATGGCCGTCGTTAATTATTCCTTCAATCTGAATATTTATAAAAATCTTGAAACATTGACTTGGTCTAGAATCCTTTGAAGTACTTGTATTTGCACAAGTAGTCTTTGTCCTCGGGTGTCTTGGAATGAGGCGTTGTTACCTGCCCAAAATGATATAGTTATTACTGCAAACAATCTTTTTTTATTATTTTCCTGGCTTTCTGAATTGGGAAACTTTTATATTGCAATATGTTTACACTAATTGCATAGTGGACCATCCTGATTCCATCAAGTATGGATACTACTTATTATTTGAGGAAAAAATACACCACACTTACACAGTGGCTGACTATGTAATGCGAACCAGTCGCCATTAGACCCACATTTCTGCACCTCCACAGTTTAATTTTGTTTCAAAGAAATGTGCTGAGAGTGCATCACAAAATCCAGTATTACAGCTATCCAATACACTGTTATTTCTGTAGTCCGCATTTTGCAGGGTATCTTTTTGGGACATTTCCTCCCCATTGTCACATGTGCTATCCGCACCGTGTCTCATCTCCGCTTTGATATGTATCACAATAAATTATCCAATCTTTTTGATTTAGATTTGTTCTTTGTTGGTGGAAGTTAACTAAGGTGGATGGTTTAGGGGCAGAGAGTGGAAAGGGAACTATTCCTGTTAAATCGGGACTTTGGTTACATTATTTCTTTAGATTAAGCATTTGTCTGCAGTTTTAGACATTGGTGCTTAACAGTACTTTCTCCAAATACATGTATCCATTATATCAAAGTGCAGCAATATCTTTCTAATAGTTTGGTTGCACTTCAGAAGAAATTATACAGAGAACATCTAGCCTAAATATCCTGTCCAAACATTTGTTTACAAAAGATATGGTCCCTTTGGGTGTAGCTTATCTGGTTACTCATGTGCAGCAATTCTTTTTATTTTATTTGGTAAGCGATATTTAGGGCACAATATTTTTGTCAACCGATATTCTGGTACAATCCTTTTCAAATCTGCTATTATTTGCATATTTATCTTCGCACAATAACGACACTCCACACATTCTGTTCATAGCATAAAAGGTCACTTTATTACTAGGACAGCCTCCGCACCTTACATTTATTTATTAAAACACCAACCTTTGTACCTTTTTCCAAAACCTTTTCCCCAACTGTTTTTCATCACCATTCCCCAATGATTTCCTCATTTTTCCAAAAACTCCAAAACCGTTTATATTCCAACCAAAGTTTTTCTTACAACTTTTCTTTTCCTTATCCACCTACCCTCCCCCCCCACCCCCCAGAGAGAAAGGATATGTCCGCTCTAGACTATCCTATCCCCCAAAACACGCCAACAAACATATAACATAACAGGAGCACTATCCTTGCTGCCCTAAAGTGACATACCTTGTATTTTATTTATTTATTTTATATTTATTATATATTTTTTTTCTTTTCTTTCTTTTTTTTTTTGTAACAGAAAAAAACACAAAAACTGACACACATACACAGAAACGTAACCGACCAACCTACCAACATAGGGCGGGTGGGTGGGCAAAACGACAACGCCGCCCTCCTCCCTCACAGCGGGTGACGACGTATTCCCGCTCCCACCCGAGCGCGTCTAAGCCCCTCCCACAAGCCAACCTACCAATCCCATCCTGTGGGAGCTCGCATTGTGCGAATAATCCCAGGGGGACACTGGCCCGTGCCAAGTCCACCTGGGCCCCATTGGAGTGAAGTTCATGTAGGTGTCTTTTCTCTCACAATGTTAAGACTGGCTATCGAAGAGTCCTTTTAACAGCCAGCAAGTTTTTGTGCGCCGTAAATCTGAAGGCAATATACAAATAGCTAATTTCTGGTAGGATTATGATAACCCGGTTTGCCTCCGAGGGAGATTTCAACTCTGGGAAGGTTCGAGAACCCTCGAGGTCTTGCTGTGCAAGGCAAACAGGAACTAGCCTTTAGACGATGGAGATAATTATTCACCCATAGTTGTTAAATTTACCAATATTCCATGTTCACCCTGGTATTGAAGATTGTTTCCGTCAGTTGTATGTGTAAGTGGTGTGGCGATGGGTTGCCTTGGTAACCGCTTGTTGTGTAACGTTTATTCTCACTTCCGGTGTGGAACTTGGGGCCTCGCGTTTAAACACGGGTCCCTGCAGCGCATGCATTATTCAACTGGTCCAGTAAACATTTGCCGTCTATGCAAGCAAAACCTGCAAGGAACAAGGTCACCAGCAATCGTGAAAGAGGGCTTCTGAGAACGCAGAGAGCTCCCGGGCCGAGGTGAGCCTGCAAACAAATAACTGAATGGCAGGCTCATTTTTGCCCTGCGCAAAACCTCTGCCACAGACGGCTCTCCAAATATTTCTGAGCTCCTAGCAACCAGTCACAGCGTTAGAAAGATCATAAACATTGAGAGGGCAACACACTAGTGGGAAGTTTTAGCGAGGGGATTTTGTCCCTTATGTGTCCCCCCTCCCACCCCTTCTTCTGTGAGTTTAATGTTTGCTTCTATGTTTTTCAGTGTGGTGTTAACATCTTGCGTTTGATTGTTAATATTGCATTTATACCAGTGTGAGAAAATATACATTTGTCCACTTTCTTCTTGTTTTACATAAATGCGGGTATTGTCTTGCACAGTCTGTGGCATCTGTTAGTCAGTTCGTCTGTATCTAGTAATTCAACGCATGCACCTGTTTTTTTTTTTTACTTGATTTGGAGCACTATTGCAGGATGGATTCTCTGTTATAGTAACCAGCATTGTGTATCAACATTCGAAAATGCATGGCGTATTCTACGTTTTTGGTAGCCCTCGTCATCTTTTCCGTCTAGCAAAAGGTCGAGAGGCAGTGAATGTATTTCTTAACATTGCAAAATCATTTTAGGAAACCATATATGGAAACCTATTTCTAGTGTTCTGCTGACGTTCAACTGCGTCACAAATCTACCAATAATAGTCAATGTTCATACGAGCATTTATTTATTCATAAAAAAAAATGCATTGATGGATATATGGATCTTAGCTAAGAGTTCTAAACTCAACTTTTTTCTTGGACCTATTAATTATTCCATGTTATGTACTTAATCTTTCGTGAGTTGAGTTACTAGTTGTGGCATTCTCAGGTGTATTTCAAATATTTTTTGCAAACCTTCTGTGAAATTCCGCCATATTTTTTAATGCTTTCTCTGCATAAGTTTTCGCTTAACCCCTCCCCTGCTGGTGACGGAACCGCTCCGTCACCAGCCGCGGTCGCGCTGTGCTGATGACGGAGCGGTTCCGTTACGACACACCTACGCGACGCGGATTCCGCGCCTGCGCTGAGCGTTCTATAAAGCGGGCGGGGGCGTGACGGAACCGCTCCGTCATGAGCACAGCACGACCGCGGCTGGTGACGGAGCGGTTCCGTCACCAGCATGGGTGAGCTGCGCGCCCCCCTGCCCCCTTAGCGCTGCGGCGGAATAGCCGCCGCAGCGAAGGGGTTAAACAGAGTCTGTCATTGGTTGAATAGTTTAACAGGGCAAGATGAAAATGTAGAAACTGGGTAATTTGAGGTTTGTCATTGCTGTTCTGACAGTCTGGGGGTCTAATGCGATTTCTGCCTGCCAAGTCGGGACTGTTAGACCAGATCGCTGAAATGCAGACCTACCTGCAAGGATGCGTACCCACCAAATTGCCGTGGGAAGAAATGACCTCACAGGTTTGGCCATTTGCATCACCGATAACCTTCAACCGCTTCCTGCTCATGGCAGAGGAGCTAGAAAAAGGGGAAGAAATGAGCCCAGATTCAAGCAAATTCTGTTATTGAATCAACCTCTTCTTTTGTTCATGTCATTGCCTTCCTATTCACAGTGGTCTCAAGTTAGCTTGGCGCAAGCCAGGCGTAACAGCCTACACTAAACTGGCGTCCATGAGTAATTGAAATAATGTAACCTAATTCTTCAAAGGATAACCCCCTGAAACGCCCTTCCAATTTATCCACAACAAATTACTATTACAGAAGAGTGCGACTAAAATGGGTCCTATTCTGCTAACCTTTCTTCCTGTATTGACTGAAGCGATGTTTGTGACATCCTAGGTCCATGATGCCTTTTAGAGTAAGGTGTGACTTTGGCTGCTTTTATATTGCGGACTTTCAATATGCAGAAAAAGTAGATGGATGCTATAAGGAGGAACTCTTGCCTCCCAGTTTGGAAAAACCAGATAAAGGATGACATAGCATAGCAGATGCACTATAACGTTTAGATCGGACATCCTTGGAATAGTGTTTTCCAAGGCGCTTTGCCTTCACTCCCCTATCTGTGCTGAACTAGTGTTTGTTGGCATTTGGACTCTGGGCAACTTACCTCTGCTAACCAGTCGTAAGGTGCTTGTGATCTCTACCTTAAACATTGAAAAATTAGCATACACCTGATTGGTGCATTTAATTTACTTGTACGTACTAAATCTACTCAGGGCCTGTAAATTAAATGCTACTAATGGGCTGCAGCACGCCTTGTGCCACCAACTAAAGTAGCCCGCAACCTGTAGTGCAGCTTTCAACGGTTGACCTTGCATAATGTACCTATTGCCAGGTCAAAACCTTCCATTTTAATACATATAAACGCCACGTAAGATAGGCTGTAACCTTTACTGTAGCAGAGTGTATGGTATTTAAGAAGTTGGTTATGTATGTTTAGGTTTTAAATGCCTGCCCGTGAAAAGAACCTGAAGTCGTTTTTCACCATTTTTTAAATGGTTTCTCCCATATAAGAACACTGGGTACCTCATTACTCCTAATACATTAATACCCCAGTTTAAGAATGGACTGAGAAATGCCTCTTCCACTCCTTTTGATTGCAATTTAAAAACCTCTTTAATGGTAAAGTCCGATTTTAAGTTACTTTTCTGAAAATGGCACTTTTAGAAACTTGTCATTTTTCTGCCTGAATACAATGGCTTTCTTCCACTGTCTAAGGTCAAACTACAGTGTATGCCATCCTTTGGTGTGGTATGTTATGTGGTCTTTCAAACAAACACAAAAGGGCCCTGGGTGTAGGGCAGGGTGTTCCTCTCCTGAAAAGTATGTCCCGGGTGGTTGTGCCCAGCCTTCCTGAGCTTCAAAGGGTAGCCGCTCGGCTATACTTAGCCACTTGCTGACTTCTAAAGGCTGGCTACCTGCCCTGCCACTAACAAATGCAGCTCACTATTGGGTCTGCCTGCCCGTTGATACACTAGACAGTTTGGAGCTACACCCAGGAAAGGGGGCAGGGTCTACAAAGGAGGCAATCTCCACCCACAGGCTGGCACTGGGTATACAAATAGCACCTTCAGACCCTCTGGTCAGAAAACTCCTGGACTTGTGGAAGATTCAGAAGAAGGATTTCAATGTTGTCTGAAAAAAGAAGAGTGATCCTGCTCACCTTGAAGTGACTTCAGGGTCTGTCGCTTTACTTGTTTGATCTACAGAGATGCAACAAGCTTCTAGAGGCCTCCTTGCAACTGACCAGCTCCGTTCTTTTCCTTCATCGCATGTCGGAGCACTTGCCGTACACCAGCTCAGCATGTGTGCCATGCAAAAACCTCTCCTGTATATACTTTAATAGACCATGTTGCCCCATCTGTAATAATAAACAACACATTTAAAGTGAAGAGGCATAAATGCGTATACATTCACTGAAACAATCGTGTTTAAAAATATAAAAAATTGTCTTGATTCAGTGTAATACACTAAAGTAAAATGCTTTCCAGAGTTAAAGAAATTGAGTTTCATGTTCTCATCAAAGGCATCTGCTCATTAAACCACACAATACTAGGACAACCTTGACAGGATCTAAACCGTAATGAACAGCGAGAAACAAAGAGCATTCATAGAAAATGAATGCCTAGGGGTGTTTTAAATCACTAAACTGGTGCCTACGGGAGGCACAGAATAAGTGTTGGTTCCTCCAAACAAGGGACAAAGCCATACCCCTGGCACACACGGTTCAAGTTAACCACTGAAGTCTAGTGTCTTGAAGTCTAATAATAACCCTGGTTTATTGTTCTCCATCTGGTAATTATGAGCAGAAACTAATTTTTGTAGGTACTATCCCCACGGCGCAGAAAACCCTGTGCCACTCGGTGCAAAACAGTGTATGTCTTTGTCTCATATCCCTGATGATGCCCCCAGCAATGTTTCCGTCTATGTCCCCACATGACATAAGGCAACACACATTTTCTTACAGATTCCATCTATGGATATTAAATTATGTAGATGAATTTAGTAAAACCCGACATACCACTGACTGCCTGTGTATTGTGAATAAATATTCTGAAGGAGGCTTGCACTGTCCATTAATTCTACCAGATTCTTCTGGTCTCATGTAATATACCATTAGGTCAAAGTCCTTGTTTACTAGGACTCGTGGATTGTGAATAATAGTCTTAGATTTGCTTTATAGTAAAATACTGGCTCGCCCCCAGATTAGCAAAAAGTTTCTGATTCTCGGTGCTTGTTTTAGCAGATGTTTGCAGTTGGGTTTATTGTTTTTCTAAACCTATAATTGTGTTTACTACCTGCTTTTAAAGATTGAGAATTAAACTAATTTTTAATTCACAATTGTTGAGGTTTTGATTGATGCACTGGGGTAGAGATGGCTTAATATTGCACATCAAATTAATGTTCTTATTCCAGGCCTGATAATTCTTGTAACCTCTCAGTTTGGACACCACTTCTCTTGTCTGTAGAAACATCCTATTTGTAATCATTACTTTGAATATTCACTCAGGACTAGAACAAGACCTACCTCCCTAAGGGCCAGATGTAGGTGGCCATTTACCGACCGGTAACGGCCGATTTCGGCCATTACCGACCGGTAAATGGTCATTCCTGATGTAGGTGCCTTATTTTACCGATTCGGTAAATTTACCGAATCGGTAAAATACCGAATCGGTATTTTTACCGATTCGGTAACTTTGAGATGTAGGTGGGACTCTTCTGAGTCCCACAGGCCTTACCGAATCGGTATTTTACCACCCAATCCTATTGGGTGGTAAAATACCGAATACTGGTGTGCATGCAAATCTGTGCAATGTGACAAACAGACATGCCCTTAGGGCATGTCTGTGTGCCACATGGCACACAAGTCCGGAATTGGGGTGCCAGAGGGTGTCAAAGTGACACCCCCTGCACCCTTGCAACAATCTGAATTTACCGAATCGGAAAATACAGATTCGGTAATCCACATCGATTCCTATGGGCTTCAAGGCCCATAGGAATAAATGGGGGATACCGATTCGGTATTTACTGAATCGGTAAATACCGAATCTTACCGATTTTGGTATTTACTGATTCTGAATTACCTACATTTCCCCCCCTCTAATTTACCACTTCTTAAATACCAAATCGGTATTTAAGAAGTGGTAAATTAGAAATACCTACATCGGGCCCTTAATGTGTTGATTAGAACGCTGGTATTCTGCTGCAAATTACTGTTCTGCCACTGCTGCCTTTCTACACTATTGGCCTGTATGCCTATGGAAGCCCACTGAAGTTTTCTTGGGGAGTTGCTTTTTCTTTGTTACTGCACACAGCCTCTGATCCAATTTATTGTATTCATTATAGTGGCATGCATCCCTCCTTTTAAAAATGTACACAAGGTTCGACAATAAATAGTGACTACCCAGAAAGTATCCCTGAATTGTGCACGCTTGACAATTATTGGATAAATGCACTTTTTGGATCTGTGCTACCACTGGGCTCCTGGTTTCTCCAATTCCATCGGTCACATTCACAGAGTAGATGGGTCTGAGTCCCGCATGGGAACTGATGTTTGTGCTTGGTTAAGAATGGATTCCAAGTAGGGTTCTGCTGTTGTACATATCAAAGCAAGAGGTTCTCTGGATCAGGCTAACAGCACATCTGATGTTGGCCTTGTGATTATTTTGATATTCGGTATATTGTTGGGGAATGAGAAATAACCCATCGCAAATAAATAGACTAGCATTGCTGAATTGCAGATGTGGGTTAGTCTGCTCACTCCAAATTAAATTAACAGTAATAACTAAATCCATAGATGAAATCTTGACTAATTCCCCACTATTGGTGATTCTCTCAAAAAGGAAAGGACGTCACTGCGGTCTGTGATGGACCTCTCAAATTAGGGCTTGAGTGTAACTAAACATCAGTGTTGTGTAGCCATACTAATGACAATGGAATACTCTTAACATCTCTAGCCTATTATAATTTTTGCGCCTCCATGCATTGTTTGGAGGCCTCCTATATTGGGCAGAACAGAATACCTGCATGCCAGCAAGTTACGTATTGACAGGAAGGAATGTAATTTGTTAACGTAATCAAAGACTTTTGACTTATTTTTTTTTTAAAAACACCAATCCGCCTGTTCATGCACTCTAAACTCCTTTTTTTTCTAGCTGCTTCAGTTGTGGTGCTCATCAATTGTTCTTGGGGTGTTCCCTTAAAATAAGCTCCCATTATATCACACTGTTAACTTTAACTTTCTAACATAGCAGTGTACTTTTGTGTTTATGCCCGCATGGTTGTTTTATCCTATGTGGAATGTAGAACTTACTTTTCATATTTTTTTGTTATTGCAGACTTGGATTATCACATTCATATATCTTCAGCTAATCCTATGTGTAACTTTCGGCAATCCATGCGGGAATCCTGTCACTGATGCTGTGAATGATATTGAAAAACTGGTAAGGCTACTTTACTAAAGTGTGTTTTTTTTTGTTGTTGTTTTTTTTCCTTTTAAATCAATTTTAGATTTTATTTTTGATGTACCTTTTGGTGAGGCTTAGGTTATTTTTTTGGTCTTGGCAATAGCCAATTTAAGATGTTTCTTGATCATACCTATTTCTTCCAATAAAGGTAGATGGAGCTGCGTGTTGACCCCTTGCTTGTGACTGGAGGGCTTTGCTATCTCACTTCTCTGATACTGTTACAATGGCTTTACACCATATGTTTGTATTCTTTCCATCTATGAAAATGTTTGTCTCATTTTGATTGGTGGACATGTATGCTTCCCCCCAGTTGCTGCGGTTTACATTAATTACCTTTTTTACTTTCAGTACTCCACGGGAGAACGTGTGTTTTCTTGACCTCTTCTGTATGCGCTGCTTCCCCTTTACATTCTTGCCTCCCAGGTCATAGGTAGCTTTTCCTGGCCTTCCTGACCTATGTGGTTTTTTTCCGCTTTTTTTAATTGGCTCCACCCTGATCTAAGCAACGTTTACTTCCCTGCCATACTATAGCTATACCATACCTCCACTGTCCATTTACCACATCTATTTTTTGAATTGTGTTAATTTTTTTGTGGGTCTGGAAGCTGTGATTTTCTACCGGTCTGATCTCATATTAAAGGGGGCTTTCACATACCCTATTTATTTTTACTGTTCCAAGAAGGGCTAGAACAGTGACTTAAAAAATGCAATCTGTGTTGTCATGGTGACTGTCTAGGAATGGGTTTACTTTTAATAGGCGACCCGTTTCAAGATTACCAGACATATATGCACATGTGTCTTAACTAGGGCCTCTGGAAATATGAAGCAGGGGATGGACCAATTATGCGGCAGGGTTGAGCAAATTATATGGAAAGAAAAGGAATATGATGTTGCCTAAAGCAGTACATTTTGTGATCGTATACTTATTATTTTGAAATTTTTACACTTGCTATCTCTGTTTGGGTATTGATTGCCCCTCATTAGTACCAGTTTAACATCCGTATATAGCAATAAGCAACAGAAAGGTGACCAGTCAAGCCTTTCAAAGGGGCTTCCACTGTGCGGCAACATGTGTCACTGCATTTTGAGTAACTTTTGAAACGTTTGAGCTATAGACCAATATTGTTGTTGAAATATGCAAATTATGAAGCAGATGATGGATTATTTGCCAAATGCAGCACATCCATAATTCTGTGAAAAACGCCACACCTGCACCATTTCATATTTCCTGTGACCCTGGTCTAACCCATATGTTTGCCTGTCAGTGTCAATAAAAATTGGCAAAGCCATTAGCTCTACTATTTACAACTGAGACCTATTGGGCTTGCCATTGCTTGTAATATGTGGTGTTTTTTGCAAAAGTTTTTAAAGGGTAATCATGACCTGTGAACTGATTACAACAGTGTTACATTGCCTTTAATAGACACATTTTACTTCTTGCTGAGGGCGATATAAATGTGTTTATACAGAGAATAGCCAATACAAAGTCAGATAAGGGTTTCGACGTACAGGAACCTTGAAATGACCAAAAGGTTTAAAACCTGTATATTTAGTGCTAGGCACAATCTTTTTCTATTTCTAAGCGCTGTAAATTGATATTGTATCAGCGAGCTATTCGTAATTAATTTACTCACCTCAGTTGGCCGTGCCTAGATTTGAGGTTGTGAGCTGAAGGCCGGAGTAGAAGTCCTCAGTGATAATTTGAGTTTGTGAGCCAACTTGCCAATAGTAGGTTTCGCTATTAACGAATGTATGGTACTATGATTACCTTTTGAAAAGAATGAAAATCTGAGATAGGTGGATATCTTAGTTAATAATTTTTTTGTTTCTTATTATATTGTCCGTGGATGCATTCTTTAATAACCAGGGGTAATCATAGAAAAGTTAACATTTAATAAACCACCCACCAAAACAAGGTTTTGTACTTGTTCATAACCACCCAATACCATTGGCCTGAAAGGCGCAGTTACAGTTTCAAGTCTATTGATTCCTATGATCGATCAATTTGAGGCCGTCAGGAACTGATCATTTATTTCTTCTACAAGCTTTCACATTTTGAGCCTGGAAGGTGAATGTTATGCCTAGACTTCGGTAGTCCAAGCACTTTATTCCTCTGCTTGCATGCGTTTCTGGGGACTTCATGATCTGGCTGTATAATGACCAGATTCTGTGTATAGTAACTGTATGGGTCGGAACAAGTTGTTTTTCCTTGCTGCTTTGCAAATCTGTTCCTTTTGCCTCCCCCAGAAGCACAGATTCTACTCTATTCTGTTGAACAGGAAACCATTTCAACTTCATTACATTGTGAATAGGCATATTTACATAATGTTGGAATCTCGTGAACAATTGCCATTGGAATTAAAGATCTTTTCAGCATCCATCGGGCTTAGCATTTTATTTGCTTCAGAGGAGTCGGTTTTCTTTGAGAAACAGTAGGGAGAGTATTCCCTTTGATGCCCCTATTTCTTCTGGTCTGGGCTGGTCTGGATCTTTTTAAATTGAGGCCTTGAATAATTTCCATTGGCTCTGCAAATGCATCAGTTATCTAAACAGTTGGCCTGGTTGTGACCTCCAGCAGATGATGTATTCTGTTCAGTCGTGAAATCCCTGCTTGTCCTCCCCATTTAAAGTCAGCAGTTTTCAATTATGAATGACTTTCTTGTGAAACAGCAAACTCATTAAGATGATGGACGGAGTGCTGAAACTTTTCAGACGCTCACCCCAAGTCACAGATCTGGGTTGAATCCATCAACCTTCTTCTGCTCACTAAGCCACCCCAGTTTGGACCCAATCCTGTAGCAAAGTGAGCACGGGGCCCACATCTGGACATCCCCTAGCCACTTAGGGTGTACATGGCAAACACATACCAGGCTCATTGTGCCACTGGATTCAAGCTAGCCTGGCTGATGAGGGGTGATGCCCCAAAACCGGTCACGGGATGCTTGTTTCTGGTCTAGGGAGGACCTGGCTTGGCAGTTCGGGCACAACTGTTCCCATGAGGAACAAGGTCAAGACTAATTTGCATATGGCTGCGTCTAAACTGGGGTGGCATGGTGAGCAAAAGGATGATGGATTGAACCTCAAACTCTTTACTTGGGTGAATGTTTGATTTGTTCCACATTCCATACATTATTTGTGTCTTTTGCTTTCTCGTGAAACAAACACCTTTTGACTGGCTGCCTGTAGCTTGACTAAGCTTCAAAGGGATAGTATGCCTCTGACACACAAGCATAGACAAAGATGTTTGTTTGGTTCGTACTATAGTCTCATTAGAACAACTAGAAGATGTTATTTGTGTCCTGGTTACACTTCTTTATGACTGTTTGAGAATGTTTGTATCGGAACAGTCCTACCTGGAGTGTGATTGTTTGAAGGAACAGATCAGTTGATTTGACTTATGCTCTCTTTTTTAAATTCTTTTAGGAATAGTTTCATATAAATGATGTGCACAGGATAATATAGAAATTGTTGATATAAGTTTAACCCCTTCACTGCGGCGGCTATTCCGCCTCAGTGCTAAGAGGGTGGGGCGGCCGCATGCTGGTGACGGAACCGCTCCGTCACCAGCGTCGGTGGCGCTGTGCTTATGACGGAGCGGTTCTGTCATGGCCCGCCCCGCTCAATGGAACGCTCCGCGCAGGCGCGGAATTCGCGCCGCGCAGGCGCTCCGAGCGGGCCATGACGGAACCGCTCCGTCATCAGCCAGCGCCACCGCAGCTGATGACTGAGCGGTTCCGTCATCAGCATGCAACGGGTTAATGAATTTGTGTATATGTATGGTGTTTTATGATTTATCAAAACATTGAATCATGTTTTATGACTGACTGCAGCTGCCAAGAAGCCCTCTGCGGTGCATATTGAACAATAAATCCTGTTCAACACTGCTTGGTATGTGTTCTTTTAATTATCCAAGACATAATAGTTTTTTTGTGTAAATTCGGGGATCAAAATGCTTGTCATTATTAGTACAGTCATTGAGGGACAATTTCTTTAGCTGCTCTCATCCAGTGAACGGATGTAGCTGTTGCTATAGTGTACCTGGAACCTCTTTTATTTGTTTTATACAAGTATCCCAGGGTTGTTTAACCATGATTATGTATTTCTAGCCCATGACCTGGCTCCTAAAATAGTTGTACTCTTGTCTATGCGGCTCTTTGTAGATCTAATCTGTGTGGTAATGGTTAATGTGGTTCTATTGCCACTAAACATCCCCAAAATCACACTGGTACAAGATTTCAACTGGTAGTTTATTGTCCACACCTAGGGCCTTGGCACAGATTCATGATATGGACTGATGAGGTGACCTGAATGTGGTAATGGTTAATTTGAATTCAGATGACACATAATCGCCTATTCTTTCTCCACATGGCCAGCTCATTCGTTCTCCCATCTTTATACACAGGTCTGTCAAAGCATAGTGGTTGGAACTGCTGGTTGTCATGTGGTGAAAGAATTAAAAGCCATCCAATTTTGCCATATTTTAAGATGCCAGCTTCTCTTCAAAGTATGTGTATCAAGACACAAATAACGCACACAAGGCCAGTGGCTTTGACGTTTTGTTGGCAAGTAATGTTTGACAGCAATAGTTGCCCCAGTTGCCCTAGACGGA
Organism: Lissotriton vulgaris; assembly: GCF_964263255.1. Classification (NCBI taxonomy): domain Eukaryota; kingdom Metazoa; phylum Chordata; class Amphibia; order Caudata; family Salamandridae; genus Lissotriton; species Lissotriton vulgaris. The sequence continues at coordinate 1,550,463,022 of NC_141685.1, read as the reverse complement.
CCGTCTCGTAATGAGGGAACCTCTTGGGCTACTAGAATATGAAAGCTGTGAGTATGGCCGCTTTCCTGAACAGACTGCATTAACCGAGTTAAGGTGTACTCTTAATGAAGAGTTTTACTCAAAGGAGTAAGACGATGACGTTTGCATTACAAAAGGGGAACTTAAACGAGCTATGTAGCAAATGTTGGATAATACATACTTTGCACGTTCTTACGGAGTCTTAAAAGCATATCATGTTGCTATGACTTTAAATTAATATAGATTAATTCACATGGGCAATCGGGGAATGAAAATATAATTGTACCAGCTAAGTAAATCGATCAAAGAACACAATGGCTTTTAATTGCAAGATGCATGTACTGTTGTATCTGCAAAATAGCTATTTGAGCCCCATCACCAAACCGAAGGGGACAATGGAACAATCCTCGAAATGCCGTAGCCTTGATGGAAAGCCCAATCCATGCAATGGCAAAAAGCGCATGAGCACCAATGACGGAAGTAGGCTTTCCTAAAGTCTTCTCTTTGTGCTTTTTCTTGTACTTTTTTTTGAAGAATTAATGATTATTGTCTTTCATATTGTCTGTAGCCAGATTTGCCTGGAGTGACGATAAGCAGTACATTTTATGCTTGTGACTCTCCAAACCTCGCTGCTGCTAGTCTTTGCAGGCAAAAGTGCTTGTGTATAAGTACGACCCTTATTCTGTGCACACTAAATAAGTGGTTTTCCAAGAAAGTTAAAGTCCTAAATCCGTTAAAAACAGTTTGTGCCTGGAGTTTAAATTCTATCATGGGAACTAGATGTAAAACATCTAAAATGCATTTTGTACATGTAATCTAGGTCACATGCAGTCAAATAAATTTCTTGCATTGATGGCGACGGTTGACTTGTACCACTGGTTTCACTGATCCCTTGAGGCTAAAATCACCCTCGTTTTTATAATTTTATAATTTCATGTCTTTGTGACCTTCCACTTTTGCACCAGTGACTATACAAATAACTTAATTCAAGAAGCCCACAGTTAACATTCTAAATGTTCTGAAAATTAGTTAGTGGGGTGCGAGAATCTCCTGTGTAATTTCATGGCCCATTTTCTAGTTTAAAATTAGGCAATGTAAATTCTCCATTGAAAATCCAACAAACCTGATTAAGTTCTTTTACTCCTTCTATGAAAGGTAGAAACAAATTCGATGCCTTCTGTGAAGGATTTAGCATGTGGATCCCGGAGATTCCACAAAAGAATGGTAGTAGATACAATTGTGTTTCTCGAGAAGACAAAACTCTGCTCCCAGGTACACTTCCGCCCACCACAACAATGCTCAAAATCTTGCATTGCATTTGGCTCGCCTTGTTGGTTCTGCAATTGTGAAGCATTGACTCCTGCGCACTACGCATGGTGCTATTGTGCCAGATTTGCTTCACTGGATGAAACCTTTGCACCGTTTCCACTAACTCAGATTTCTAACGATCTGCATACGCCTTCTGCAAAGCTGCCATCACACCGGTTTACTCAAACACCTCATGAATACGAATAAATTGCAAGTAGTCGCTATTGGGTTTGTGGTATACTGCTTTACGGACACAATGGGAAGTTTGTTAAAGAGACTGCTTGTTGTGCAATCTGAGGGCACTTTATTATAAATGTGCTACTACGTCAGGGATCCAGGTGAACCAAAGGAATACATTAAAGTTCACATGCAGCTATGTGTTAGGTATTCTTGCTCATTTGCTGACAAGAAAAGTTCAGAAGGCCTGGTGTACTTTAAAAACGTGCATGCCTTGTCACTACAGACCATTCAGCTTGTCAAGCCTGCTTGAACATACTTTGTAAATATATATGCTACACCTTTTTTGCCTCTTTTTGTTGCCGGCTAATCGCTGATTGCTCAATACAGACTTGACCTCCAGCAAACACTCCTAGGTAAACCTCTCCTTCAATATTTAATCATCTTCACTCTATTTTGGAGCCGGTTCAAGAACTCCAATGTATTATCTCAGCAGCTAGCTAAATGTTAATGGTCTGTGAATGAGACTCCACAACCCTTTCACATTTATGTACATAAGTGCAGGTTGGCTCCTATGTGGTTTAGTGAGTCAGAGCGCATTTAATTTTTAATCTGGTCGGATGTCAAGGTTTTCAACAGTTTTAATTCATGGAGGGGAATTAATATGCAGCTGCCTGGCTTTGGCTTTGTAGTTGATCTTGGGCACAGCCCCAGAATGTCCATGCAGCACAAATTAGTTTAGTGGTATCTTAATCCAGAGGAAGTTTGTATATTTTTTAATGAAGTTTTATTACGAACGTGGTCTACTCCTTTGCCAGTGTCATCAACCTTGCGTTTTACGATTGCATATTTGACCTCCCAAGCTGCCCATTGTTATCCCTTGAGTGAGCAGACCGCGTTTCCCACGAGATTTGATGTCTGCGGCGTGGATTTGCTTTCCTAAACAATTTGGAAAAACGACATCAAATGTTGGAGCCATCTCTATCGTGGTTTGAGGCAAATAATGTCTATAGCCTATGACCTGCTGGATTTATTTGATTTTAGTCTTGTAGATCGAGGTGGGTGAGCCAATAAATTGGGATTAGAGAGAGGATGTGGTGTAATGACCTGAGTTGCTCACTTTGGGACTGGGGAACCGGGTTTAAATGTTGGCGCTGGCTCAACATTCTGTGATTCTAAGCAAATCACTTAATATCTCGTGCCTTAAAACAAAGATGAATGTGTCCCTGTGTAATACAGCTGGAGCTTTATGTAAAACACTTCAATCCCTTTGGGTCGAGCTCCCACTAAAAACTGCAAAAACAATAATGAAGAGCTGATCTGAGTGTCTGACTGAATGCTACGAGCCCATGCAGGAGCTGAACCCTGAAAATGTTTGACACATAACCCATGCAAAAAAATCCAAATCTAAATATGCCATGCTAAAGCATTTTATTTTAGTACATCAGATTTTATCACTGCATTGAGATGGGTTTATTAAGTGACAGTTTTTAAACATGAACTTAAACATTCATCCTTTGCCCCCACCATAACAACAATGCCATTAGTGAATTAAGAGGCAGGTAACTTGTAATGTGGACTGGATATGCGGCCTAGATTTTTACATAGAACAACATTATAGTCTCTTCAAATCGGACACGAGAGGTTCTTGTCCATTACACTTTCTGAACTCACCCTCAAATGGATAAAGGAAACCAGCATTTGCAATGCAATGGGTCTCGCAATTGCAAGATTTTGAGCTATTGGCATTGTAAATGACAACGCCTTTTGTTTTTAAAAAAACACATAAATAAAAGGCATTGTCATTTACAATACCAAATCAAAAAAGTTTCTAAAATGCGAGACCAATTGCATTGCAAATGTTTGTTTACAAGCGCCCCATTCTGCGCATTCATGTTACTAGAGGCCACGGCCCTATTTAGACGAGACATGTCTTAAGAAAAGTCCTTGACCGCAATTAAAGTGAAAGTGTGGTATGGGCACTTTTTTTTTGTTAAAGCGCCCCGTGCAAGCGTGCATGGTGGGCTGAATGTTGCAGGAAAGCATGTAGTGCCTGCAGTAGGAGAAACCTATTAAAGAAAATGGTGCTTACAGACTAAATAAGACATACAGTGTAACAACAACGTAAAAGTGCCAGTCCTCATGGTAAGTAACAAATGGAGACTAGGCGGTACTAAGGAGAGACAAGCCTATTAACGAATCAGAAGCCAGCATTTACGAAGGACGATGACACAAGCAACTGACAAATATGGGTGGAGAATGTGCGGGGCTTCAATTCCATACTCCAATGCAACATGACTCGCAGAGCAGCACATGCGCTGCCCAGGCTAGACCTAAAAGGAAGCATGGTGGAATAAAAATGTTACTTCATGTCACGCAAGCTGGTCACCGAGGAAGAGTGGTCGATTCCTAGGTTTCCTGGTTTTGCACTGTGCTATTCATCTACTATACTGCATCTTTCCCTCTTCTGTTTTACATCAAAGGTTAATGTTTTATCTCAAATTCTTGGTGTAATAGGTTAGGGTGTTGGTGGCAGGCAGGAGCCACATGAAAGCTCAGCTAGTTTTGGGATCTAGGGTCCCAGAGGCCCTCTAGCGGAAACAAAGCCAGGCATGTAGATCGAACTTTCAGTGGCTCGCCCAGCTCTACTTATTGATGTTTGTTGATTCCATGCTCAACCAGGTGGATCACTGATGGTAGAACGTCACACGGATTAAGATGGGTTCATATGGGACTCCACAGGCTAGACAGCTGTTTTGGATCAGGATGATCCTATTTGCCTGCATTTTCGTATTTTGTGAACCATAGTGGTATCTTGTTTACAATGCTTTCTAGAAATAGGAGGTGTTAATAAGAGATTCCAATGAAACAGCAATATTTGTACCAGCTAACTTTCCGGTTACATTTCATACCTTGCTCAGAGTCCCTAATGTGTTGGGAATGCTTTTGTAACCAGACATCTTAATGGCTAATGGTATGGGCCTCTTAAATTAGCAAGGCAACCCCCTAGTAAAGATTACTAGACAGGTCAGGGAACAGGGTGGAAAACAATCAAAAGTACAAAAGCAACATTCCCTCTAGACCTACATTTCTTTAATGTATGGCTTCTCAAAGCTCAGAGGTAGGGCATAAGGAACATGATTCTCCACACAAAAGGATAGATCATTATTACAAATTTTATTTAGGTCTAAAAGGAATGTTGCTTTTGTACTTTTAATGGTATGGGCCTCTGCCACCATGAGCCTCAGGCAGCTGTTGATTTCACAAACTGTTAAATTGGAAGTTTCTACCGGTGTTACTTATCCATTTAAAGTATCCTTATCCAATCTGAGGCTTTCAAATTTTAAATTTGCTAACCTGCCGTTCTCTGGTCAGCTGTAAGACCGCATGTTGTTCAAATCTATGGTTTTTGCACCATTTGGGGACACAGGTTGTGGTGATGCAGGGTTACTAGTGTCAGTAATATTTCTAGTTATTTCTAAAAGTTTCTGAAAAAGGGAGATATGAGTAGCATTGCTTTATTATTATATTCATTCATCAACGATGTGTTGGTGAGCGAGAGAAAAAGGGTCCCGGTAGTTGAGACTTAACATCCATTGTTTGAAAGCGAACCTGCACATCTGCCTTGCATGTGGCCGAATACACCACATTTTGGGAATCTTCTAGTTCTCCCTACTTGAAAATTGTAGCAAGTGGAATCCAGCATACTGGAGCTCATCCTTGTAGACTTCAACTGCTGCTATAGATAGATTAATTAATCAATCTCCTCATCAAACCTCAAATCCTGCATTTAAAGCTTTATAGGTTTTACACCTACAACTATAGGCCACCGAAAGCCACAGCTTTGGCCAGAGAGGTTGAATTGACAGTGTGTGTGTGTGTGTGTGTGTATATATATATATATATATATATATATATATATATATATATATATATATATATATATATATATATATATATATATATATATATATATATATATATATATAATTTTATTTTCAGTAAAATGTTCTGCAAGATCTTTAATCCTACCATTACCACTACCTCTATCAAATGGGGAACATCCTTTACAATGCAACTTTTACCACTCAGTGCCTTTGCAACGCAACTATTGCAACGCAAACCATTACAACGCATTGCACTGGGGGGCGCTCTAGGATAGGGAATAGATTTAATTTACTATCCAACACCTTCCCTAGTGTCCACTGGGACTGGAATTGGAATAGTAAATTAAACTATTCACTATCCAGCACCCCAAAGCGCTATGCATTGTAAAGGTTTTCGTTGTAATACTTGCATTGTAAAAGCATGCGTGGTAAAAGCATGCATTGTAATGTCATACATCCCTAACAAATTGGCCTTTTTGTTGAATAATTTTCTTTAGTATATTTTACCAAAGCTTAGTCAATGGCCAATGTTAGTCTTTCGTGTAGTCTCCGTGGCAACTTCCAAATGGCTACAGACTAACCAGTTCAAGCAGCAAAATCCTTCTATAATGTCACAATGATGTTCTAAATTTAACTGGGAACTTGATATATCTGCAACTTCCATAGTGTGTCTTCTATGTCCCCCTTTACACAAAGCTAAATGTTATAAATTCTTTTTATCTCATGATATTAATATCTGTAGATAATCCGACTTGGATGACTTTGATTTCAATTTGTTTGCATATAACTTGTATCCTGTTCTTTAAGTAGACTGGAAAATGGAAGCAGATGTTCCAAAAACAATTCCATGAACTAGACTAATCTTTCTTGTTTTGATCCACCGGTTAATCTTGCTTGGCACTGTCTAAAAGGTTTTCTTTATGCAGGGTGAAGTTAATCAATTTACAAGTTATCCATGGGATGTTCTGGGCAACTGTGTCCCTAGTGTCGCTTTTTCGCCGAATACACCCTTTCTTAAAGGCATTCTAACTGACCTCACTTTGCGACTGTAATTATACAAGCTAGACTGGTTTAACGGAGCCTATGAGCAATAATCCCTCTGCTCACCTGTTGTTGTACCACAGCCAAATTAAAATGTTACCTTTTGCGCAATATATCGTGCCATCAACTGTATTTCCTTCGATTGTGTGTTTCTCCAGTTTGAGAATCATTGCCAAATTAGGGTTTAAAGTGAGCCACATGGAGAGCTTACTTGCTCAACTCCTATAATAGTTGGACACTGCCAACATCTTGTTTGTAGTAACAGTGGGACACACAAGACTGAATTTCCTGTCAGTGGAACATGTAGGTGCGTTCGTGCCAGGAGAGAGGATTTCCCACAGGGGTACTGGCAGTCACAGACGCCATGTCTGCCAATGCCAGTGGCCAATATCACTTAGCAGGATGCAGCCTAACGACTGCTTGAGTGAATGGATGAGCAGGAGAGATGTTGGCAACAGCTACTCTATTGATGTTGTGTGTGCTGTGAGTACGTCTTTCTCAAACATTGCAGGCTTGCCTGTACAAGGCCACTATCAATGGCAGCATGTGTGTCCTTTGTTAACTGTGTAACCTGAATCAATCATTGTAGGTACTTTTTCATTGCTCCCTTAGCATTTGCGGCTGTGGGGCTTTCCGTTGACTTTAGCAACATCTCTCTCATGAAATGTGTGGGTTTAAAAACACTGCATGTATACCAGTTTTACTGTAGGGACGCTTATGTTTCAAGATGTTTGTACCCTTTTTGTTTACATGGTCATTTGTAGATTTTATTATGTACCGGTTATGTTAGAAAATGCAACTTTTTTGTCACATAGCAGCTTAAAACAGTCCAACGAAGGTTATATACAAGGTCTTCCAAGTCTAGGAGCAAATGGAAAGAGGACAGTTTGGGGGCATAGGAGATCTTTAGCATCTAAAATCAAATGTTGGATATGTAGGGGGGAGGAGAGAAGCCAATGTGCGGTTAAGAGTCAGGCCTAGCTAACTTGGTTTGCAAAGAGCAGTAGACACACCATGATGATGGGGCTTGTCCAAGTAGTTCTTTATGAATTACCTAGTTGGGGATTTCTGGGCTGAAAATCAGCAATTCATGCAAGCATTTAGAAATAAAAGAGTTAGTTGAGCGTGCAGCCTCCTCTAGGTTCTTGCTACATCTAAAGCTATAATCAAATGAGCATTCCAACATTTGCCAGTAAACAAAATGAATGTTCTAACAATGATGGCTGGGAGTCCATCTGCAACATAACTAGTAGAAGTGACAGTAGCCCAAATGTACACCTACACCACACACCCACAACGAGCCAAAGGCAGCAGAAAAGACAATATAATATTCTTCAACATACAACTTCTTTATTGACCAGTAAGGGCCAGGCTACACATTAGAGTTTGGACAATGGACACCAATCAGTTGTACTCTGAAACACTGACATGCCCTGACGCCACACAACACCCAAACCAAATGTTAACAATGATGTGGCCATTCACACATGACCATACAGTGCTAAGCCAAATCTGGTTTAAGGCTGCACTAATGGCAAAGGCATGTTGTAAATGAAACGTTCAACATGATTCCTTGAGAGAAACTCGAATCAACCTTTTAGAAGGAGGCACGATTAAGCATTGACATGAGTATTAAGGTGTGTCTGTTTTAACAGCTGATTTATATTGCAAAACCTTTTGCAATGCAGTTGGTCCATCACAGTGTAGGTAAGTTAGCATGCTTACTCTGCAAATGGCTAGTCTCATGTAACCTTTTCAGCTCCTAAGGCGAACTTAAAGTTAATTGTGAACTGGTCTACAAAGATGATAATTAGTGCCAGCACAGACCTCTATCATCAAGCACCCCAGCTGTGAGCCGTTTCAGAATCCTTGCTCAGTTTGCCCTTTTTGTGAGTCTCTCTGCTAATCCTTTGAGGTTTTCTGAAGCTGCACTTATTTTAAGAATAATCCAGTTGGTTTTGCGTGCATTTTCGGCAACATTCTTTGTGATTAGTACATTTTAGTGCCCATTAGTGTGTTCTTGTGCCGTGAACAGTGAATCTTCAACACTTCTTGGGTGTGCCATTCAAAAGTCGACACTGCAATTCCAAAACATGCAGCAATGTTTTATACTACTTGTGAAACCGAGAGTTGCCATGATTTTGTTTTACTGCATATTGTCTAATGATATACAAGTGAGAGCTGTGTTTAAGCCAGGAGATGGATCCCAACCAACACTAGAAAGACACTTACTTAGGCCCTCGTCTCTAGCCGCCTAAACTACGGCAATGCTCTCTATGCCGGCATCTAAACCCAAAGAACAACGGAGAGTTTGCTCTACATCAGTTAGGCTGAGCATTTAAACATAATAAACCAAAAGATATGCCAGAACTGAGATATTGATTTAACCTGAAGGTTTTGTTCATAAGTTAGAAAAACAGATTCCAACCTACGCTGTTGCTAGTTAATAGCAATTTATTCAATTGTTTTCAAAAGAGAATTTTTAAACAGTTTAATACATTTTTTACAACACTACACCAATATTTATACAGCACTCATTCACCTAGTCATCCATATCACAAGCATACAAAATCAGGCATCCATATGTACACGGAATTTCAGAATGATCACGAAGGAAAGATAACGACACCAAGATTAGAAAGGGAGAGACAAAGAAACAAAGGCTGCTCATACAATATTCATCTGTGATATACCATATATCTATACATATATACAAAAATTGGAGATTAATCATAAACAACTTAGATGATGTCACACATTGTATATACACATGTTCAGGGTATCGGAATTCACAGTTGTTTGAATTTTCAGTTTAGAGAGAGCAGCACTCTGCAAGGGGCCTACGCATTTCGAGTCCTATACAATGAAGGGACTCTCATCAGGGCCGGGGAAATTATCTAAAAAGAAAAATGGAATATCTTCAATGTCAAGACCACTGTCGGTAAATTATAAGCAATGAAACCCGTTCCTTCACTCAGCTTACCCTACTGGTCTGCAAGGCCACTTCACAGGTGTAGAACACTGGGATGCAGGCAGTCGCGCTCACTGGGGGGTGACGAAGTTACACTGGGGGGTGAAGGGCAACGGTTAGCCTAGATGCAGAGCAAGTGGCTTAAAATATGCTCTCGGATGGGCAGGTTCTTACCTTATTTATTCCAACGGACCGTGTAGGTATTCTCAAGAGTGGAGAACCCTAGATAGAGCCCAACGGGGTGAGAAGTACCTGGGGGAAGTAAAAGGGCGGAGCATGAGGAATTGAACGCCGCCTAGGAGGTTTGGAGTACCTATCTAGGTAAATGTATAACTCCTACCTCTATCGGTGGGGTTTGGTGCTCAATCAGCACGGCGTCCCACTTGAATTAGGACGGATGCTGGAAAGTTTTCTATGAACTCCTGGAAAAGAGTTAAGAAAGTGTAATTCACCAAGGTGCTTGAGCGTGGGGGTGTAACAAGCAGAAAGCTACTCCTCATGGCGGGGGAAAAAATTGGCAAACCTGAGGGGATTGGTATCCTCGTATCGGTCGGCGTCTCCGGAGCGCTGATCCGTCGCGCATGCGCAGTGGATGGCGGATCCGAAGGGGGAGCCGTTAATGTAGCGAGGTCCGGGAAGGGCGCTACTCTATGGCGCATGAGCGCAAGGCTGGCAAGTGTACAAGGAACGCTACTCTCTGGCGCTGGTGCGCTGGGAAGGGAAAATGATACGGAGGCAGAGTCGGAGCTACGACCTGTGCAACCCAGTTTCTAAAGACAGCTTACTTCTGTTAGAAAACAGTCGCATCGAACAGGCGGACAGGGGGGCCTGTGGGGGACAGCGAGTTACCAGGGACCTCAGAGTTTGTATATTTCTGATAGTTCATTAAGGCCAGTCACGGCCGTGTTGAACTTCACAATTAAGAGTGCTTCCCTTTTGGAGAGTCTGGCATCCCAGTCACCTCCTCTGGGGTCGCGCTCAACCTTGGAAATTATTGTCCATTGCAAGTCCTTGAGTTGGTGACCCAGTCTGTTCCAGTGATTAACCAATGGAGCTGTTTCAACCCGATTTTTTAATCTGGATTTGTGTTGGGAAATCCTTTGTCTTGCCTCTTGGTTGGTTTTCCCGATATACAGGAGTCCACAAGGGCACAGGATCCCATAGACTACGTATTTCGATTTACAATTGCTGTGGGTTTCGTGTTTCCATGAAATGCCTCTGTGCTGGAACAGAGATCCCTCTATCGTGGATTCGCAGCATACACAGGTGCCACATTTGTGGTGCCCTGTGATCGGATTGAGTCCCATCATTTGTCTGATGGTGGGGGGGGTTTGTTTGGGGGTGGCTGCTCTTACCACAAAATTGGCAATGCTTTTATCTTTTTTAAAAGCAAAAAGGGGAGGTTCCCTTAGGCATTCCTCAAGATTTTTTACGAGGTGCCAGTTCTGATTTATCACCTTCTTTAACTGGTTGGCGTTGGGACAGAACGTGGTCACACACACTTGGCGTTTAAGCTTAGGCTTAATGCGTCTCTCCAAGAGGGTCTCCCTCGGAGTCCACCTAGCTCTTTTCATACAATTTGAAACCAGTTTTCTGGGATCACCACGATCACATAGCTTGGGCACCACAAATGTGGCACCTGTGTATGCTGCGAATCCACGATAGAGGGATCTCTGTTCCAGCACAGAGGCATTTCATGGAAACACGAAACCCACAGCAATTGTAAATCGAAATACGTAGTCTATTGGTTAATCACTGGAACAGACTGGGTCACCAACTCAAGGACTTGCAATGGACAATAATTTCCAAGGTTGAGCGCGACCCCAGAGGAGGTGACTGGGATGCCAGACTCTCCAAAAGGGAAGCACTCTTAATTGTGAAGTTCAACACGGCCGTGACTGGCCTTAATGAACTATCAGAAATATACAAACTCTGAGGTCCCTGGTAACTCGCTGTCCCCCACAGGCCCCCCTGTCCGCCTGTTCGATGCGACTGTTTTCTAACAGAAGTAAGCTGTCTTTAGAAACTGGGTTGCACAGGTCGTAGCTCCGACTCTGCCTCCGTATCATTTTCCCTTCCCAGCGCACCAGCGCCAGAGAGTAGCGTTCCTTGTACACTTGCCAGCCTTGCGCTCATGCGCCATAGAGTAGCGCCCTTCCCGGACCTCGCTACATTAACGGCTCCCCCTTCGGATCCGCCATCCACTGCGCATGCGCGACGGATCAGCGCTCCGGAGACGCCGACCGATACGAGGATACCAATCCCCTCAGGTTTGCCAATTTTTTCCCCCGCCATGAGGAGTAGCTTTCTGCTTGTTACACCCCCACGCTCAAGCACCTTGGTGAATTACACTTTCTTAACTCTTTTCCAGGAGTTCATAGAAAACTTTCCAGCATCCGTCCTAATTCAAGTGGGACGCCGTGCTGATTGAGCACCAAACCCCACCGATAGAGGTAGGAGTTATACATTTACCTAGATAGGTACTCCAAACCTCCTAGGCGGCGTTCAATTCCTCATGCTCCGCCCTTTTACTTCCCCCAGGTACTTCTCACCCCGTTGGGCTCTATCTAGGGTTCTCCACTCTTGAGAATACCTACACGGTCCGTTGGAATAAATAAGGTAAGAACCTGCCCATCCGAGAGCATATTTTAAGCCACTTGCTCTGCATCTAGGCTAACCGTTGCCCTTCACCCCCCAGTGTAACTTCGTCACCCCCCAGTGAGCGCGACTGCCTGCATCCCAGTGTTCTACACCTGTGAAGTGGCCTTGCAGACCAGTAGGGTAAGCTGAGTGAAGGAACGGGTTTCATTGCTTATAATTTACCGACAGTGGTCTTGACATTGAAGATATTCCATTTTTCTTTTTAGATAATTTCCCCGGCCCTGATGAGAGTCCCTTCATTGTATAGGACTCGAAACGCGTAGGCCCCTTGCAGAGTGCTGCTCTCTCTAAACTGAAAATTCAAACAACTGTGAATTCCGATACCCTGAACATGTGTATATACAATGTGTGACATCATCTAAGTTGTTTATGATTAATCTCCAATTTTTGTATATATGTATAGATATATGGTATATCACAGATGAATATTGTATGAGCAGCCTTTGTTTCTTTGTCTCTCCCTTTCTAATCTTGGTGTCGTTATCTTTCCTTCGTGATCATTCTGAAATTCCGTGTACATATGGATGCCTGATTTTGTATGCTTGTGATATGGATGACTAGGTGAATGAGTGCTGTATAAATATTGGTGTAGTGTTGTAAAAAATGTATTAAACTGTTTAAAAATTCTCTTTTGAAAACAATTGAATAAATTGCTATTAACTAGCAACAGCGTAGGTTGGAATCTGTTTTTCTAACTTATGAACAAAACCTTCAGGTTAAATCAATATCTCAGTTCTGGCATATCTTTTGGTTTATTAGGCATCTAAACCCAGCTCCTCAGAAGACTCTAGGCCATACCGAATGCTACAGCCAGACTCACCCTGGATCTCCACAAACGAACCAACATCACCCCTCTTCCCCCCCCCCCCAACCCACCGGCTCTCCATTCAGAAAAGATGCCAGGTAAAGTTCCTCACGCACACCTACAAAGCCCTCCATGACCTATGACCTGCCTATTCAACCACCAACCCGCTAGGCACCTGGGCTCCTTTTCACTTACCCTCGCACATACCCCTTCATCTGTTGCAGCCTCAGCAGTGGCTGATTCTTCTCCTACATTGCTACCAAGACCTGGAACAACCTTCCTGTCCAGCTCCGTCCAGCCCCCTCACTGGAAGACTTCAGAAAGCCTTGCGACCTGGCTCTTCAATGGAGAGACTGCGCCCAGCTCCCCTTAGGGGTGACTGTGCTGTACTCCACAAATATTGATTGATAGAAGCCACTGAAAAATCAGATGATGGCTGCTTCATGTAGCACAAGTATTGTTCCAGATCTGTCTATGCAAAAGTGTTTTGAAATTTCCGCCAGTTCCAATTTTTCGTAGCAACTGCTTTATGAACACTGAGACCAGAGGTAATCATGCCGAAATTGCTGCTAATTGAACTTTTTCATCAAGTCTTGGTATCCTGTCAGTTTTTCCTATTCTACTGTTAAATTTATTGATCCTGGGTTCTTGCAATTGATGGTCAGCAACATTTCTTACTGATGTTAGAGTAAAACAAAGTGGGTGCATTTCATCACCGTTTTAGCTTGCATATCCTGTTGCAGATGTATTCCGGCCTCTGTTTTTATTTGACATTGAATTAAATGTACTTAACTTCCTGATTTATGGACTAAGCATGAGGTCTTGTGATATGGCATGGAACCGCAATAGAACCTTCTGTATGCAGCGATAGTGAATGTTTTTTAAGGGAAAAAGAAACGCATATCTGACGCAAGGCTTGAATTTCATGTTGGAGCGGTGCTCCTATTTAGAATTGCAATGGAACAACTTGCTGAAAAGATGGCTTCCGATCTATATGTGGCAGTGCATGATTTTACAAAAGGCATTCAAAACGTGTGCCGGCTCAGATTGAGATGTCATTATCCATTTACAAGACATTTTTAATAAGGTTGCATTTCTTCCAGGTCGGAAATCTCCCAAACGACTACAATATATCCCTGGAATATGTCCCAGATATGCCATCTTTGGTATGTACAGCTTCTCTAACTTGAGCGATTAAAATGGTAATTGTTATTAAAGTAATATTTTATGTGTGATTCATCATCATAAAAGTCTAGTCGCCAGCTATGCTGCTGGTGGATACCACCTACTTCAATTCTTCAAGGTGTACACCCCACGCATAAAAAGCCGTAAAGTGTCTGACTGGGGTGGATTGCACATGGACATTCAGTACAAACAAACAATTTTGTTGCTGGGCAAATAAAATGTTATGTTTTAGCTGTTAAATAGTTTACGTGTTTTGGAATTTGAGTTTTCATGTTTGTTTTTCTATAGAGTTATTATAACACTGTAAAGGATATATATTTCCTTTATACTGCCTATACATTATTATTACGGTCTTTGTAAATAATAAATAGAATTGACAGACAAGAAGAAAGCAAAAGGATGTAGCACTTTGTAGTACAACCATTACCCACAAATTGTTCATGTTCATGGTTGTGACTGAAGAGGTTTGTTTAGATGGAGGGCCTGTGGCTTCAATGTCCAGCACATTTCACCTGCAAAAGTCATTAAATAGTAATATTGTTTATTTTAAAGATTGGCTTCTTGGGGTCTTCTTGGCTAGTTTGTTTAAGCTCAGACAAACGAAGGGAATATTCATTCTTGAGAACGATTTTTGTCTTCTTTTAACTGATGAGACCGCTTCAGTGGTGTCCGTCAGTCAACCTGGTTTAATTCCTAAATTTGACGCAATTGTAAGGCCTTAGCCTTGCTAAAGGTGTGTGAAGCAATATGGTGGATCTTCTTTCCACATTAGATGGGGCAGTTTACAGATTTCACCAGCATCCAACTCCTTATAAGTGTTTAAGTGAATGGTTTTTGGTTTCAAAGTGTAGTAAGTTAGAAAGGAGAATGTCTCCAACAATCTAAAACCTCCTGCTCTTCCCTAATGTATGCAGGTGATTCTCTGAATTTTTGATCAGACGGCAGTATTTCTGCAGTTTGCAAGCAGTGGCTTTTGTACAATTTGTAGAAAAGCAACCCTTTCTTGCTGTTCAGACAACAGAAGTCTTCTTGTCCGGTACACCTTTGCTTTAGTTAACATTTATGCTTTTACTGCCCTATTGATAAACCAGTCTAACTCGTACAAAGTGTTCTTTTCACTGAAATTGATTTCAATGGAAGATTTTATTAGAAAAGTAATTTTTAATGCAGTGAAGTGAAATAGCCTAGAGTCCTCACTTTTGCATTGCTGCAAAGAAGTTACAAAGAGGCTATTTTTATTTAATTTTTTGGGATTTAACACTAGATTGATAAACATGACACAAGCCTAAGGGCCTTATTAAGAGTAGGATGGTCAACAGGACTACTGTACTCAAGGTGGCGGTCCGGCCACCATATTGAGTGTGGGGTCATACCGCCGCAGGACTGCCGCATCCGCCAGGATCCCGTGGCAGTGGCGCAGTGGTCGGGGCAGTAATTATGCTGGCGTTCCTCCTGTGGTCGAAGAGGTGGGGTGCCGCTGGTGGACCCCTAAAGTTTTAATAAGTCCCTAATTGTTTTTGTCTGGTCCTTCATCGAGCGAATGTTCGGTCTCCATGGATGTCTGTCCTGCATTTAAATAAGATGGATTTCTTTTTTCCAGAGGGCATCAAAGAGTAGTCCATTAATGTTGCTTTTGTATTAAAAATATCTGTATTGCTTTAAATTACAATGCAGGGGCGACTTCTCCGCTAAGGTGGAGGAGTATCCACCCACTGCCTTTCAGCATGGCAAAAAAAGGAAAAATAAAATGATAACATTGAGTTATCATTTTCTTTTTCTGTGCTGGGGCAGTGTTGTGGGGCAGGGCTGGGCTGCACGGGGGGGGGGGGGAAGTGTTGACATCCTCCTAAGTGCGCATGAAAGTTTGGCCGTCCCTCTAGGGCCGGCAAAACATTAATGCACACATAGCATGTTCTCCACACAGGCTGCATTCTAGCTTGGGTGGAGAACATGGCCCGGCTTCCATTCCCCAATCACAACGCTGATGGAAGAGAGACGACTGCCAGCCAGCTGGCCGCCAGGTAAGTAATAAAATAATAATAATAATTCAACAACCTGGTATATTTCTTGCTAACTTACTCTGTGCTTACATTAACGTTTGGAAGCTAAATTTATAGATTGTGTGTGTTTTTTCTAGCCCCTCCTGTCATTCCCTGTCTAGCAAATGGCAGACTTTTGCAACTTTAAATTTGTACCCAAATTGCTCTATGGACTTAAATGGCCGGCTAAAAAAACTTGATAAAATATTTGGTGAATTTTGTCTGTTAACTTTACCAGAATACACATGTTTTAAAACCGATTTAAGATGAAAAACTGTATACACTTGCATCCTACTTTGACTTGATTTTCAGTGCATTAACCAGCGTGCCTATTCATCAAATTTGTATACATTTGTGGTTTTTTTTCTGTAACTGTCTTTTTTCCTGGTTTGGCCACTGGTAATGTTTGGAAATCTACATGGTGTTAAACACAAAATTAATTTTCTATAGTATCCTAAAATTGGTTTGCAATTTTCAAAGGTGTTCAATTCAATTTGGAGTTATGGGAAATACAAGATGTAAAATTTGCGGAGTGAAATGTCAAGCTTCCGTTTTTTACTCCGACTGCAAACCTCTGGTTTATTACCAAAGAGCTCACCCACGTTGATGAAATATAGTAATTAAAACTGAACTGTTCACAGTTTAAGTGTGGAATTTACAGAATGCTGTATTTTTCTTCCTTGCAGTCAAAGCAGTGCTGGGTGTATTTGATGGTTCACAAAGTGTCTAACAGCCTCACAAGTTTAATTCAAAAATTTGCAAATACTTCACAAAACTATTCGATCATGAGTAATCTCACAGCAATCCTCCATGGAATCCGAAATTGCCTTGCTCCCCAACTCGAGGACAACGCGGTAATGTATAACCTTACACATTTGTGACGTTTTCAATAATTAGACTCCAACTTATCCATGATTTAAAGTTTTTGTCTTTAAGTAAATATCTAACTTACATACTGGACACTTGTCCTGTTTAAGAGTGCAATTCCACATTTATTTTGTGCATTTTTTTTTACAATCCCATACTAATTTATCCTATTCCAATGGAAGAACGAAGCAGTTGCAATAGCCAACTGAACTTTTCTGCTTTTCACTTGTGGTACATCTCTCTCAAACTTATTATAACTCAATGCAGCCCTTCTCGTGGGGACGTGCCCAGCCCTGGCTTCCCCATTATGTATTTTTTAAATATCTATCTTTGCAAATTCAAGTTACAAAAACGATAAACTCTGGTTAACACATTTGGGAGAGATAATCTTCAAATTGATTCAATTCAGTGTTACTGGCGTAGTTTACACAACTTCCCACACATGAGAGTCACAGAGGCAAAGCTATCTGCCCCCTCCCCACTATGGTTCCTGGACATCTGATATGCTGAAGTCTTTATTCCTCCTTGAAAGTGCTGGTGGGTTTGGTGGTTGGTATACCTGTGAATCACTCCAATCTCCAAACTTGATTCCTACGGTTATTTTCAGTATATACCCCTTGTATGACTGAAAACTACATGACAGTGCAGCAACAGTACTCATTTATGTTAGTCAAGAGCATTTCATGGAATAACACATCTCCCCCCTACTGAAGGGCAGGGTGGTTTCAGTACTGCATTCCTAAGAACCCATGACAAAGAGACAAAGTGTGCTTTCAATGGACTGGAACAACATTTTGCAAATACCTGTCAAACATGTAAAGCACCTGGAAGGAAGGGAAACAAAAGCTCCGCCAAGCAGGCATGCACTGGGTGTCCCCCGCTGAGAATAAGATGGCTAGAGGCCTAACGTTAATTGCCGGCCTACTGTGAGCAACATGCTGTCTGTCATTTTCAGGCCATCGTAAAAAAATTACCTAATCCAGTGGCAGCAACACACACGTCCCTGACCTTAGCGGTATTCAAGTACAAAGCACGTGTCAATCAGACATTCGCCCACTGCCATTCGAGAAGACTGTAATCGTTCTTCGGTGCAATCAAATAAGGGGGAGTTGAAAGGTAGTTTTTTTTTTTTACAAAATATTGTCGTTTTTTCTGTGTAGCTAAAGACGCATTCTTTGAATTGCCTGTTTACGAATAACTTCAATTTCAGTTGTAACTAAGTAAAGGAATGGCTCAGTTCTTCTAACGCACTTTCAACAGAATTATATGGAATTTGTGAAATGTTGAACTCCCTGTTATCTTATAAGATTTATATTTGCTTGATCCAAACTTTAGACTTATACCATTCAGAAGGAAAGTGGGACCCAATTGTGCAAATTAGTAGTGGATGAGCCGTGCCACTGTGAGGTGTTAGTCAGGGCTTTAAGTGGAGTGGAAAAACCGGGGGTCTCGCAGAGGGATGTGGCCGATGTAATTTAGCGCGTAGTACACTAAAAACTGTGCTTAGCTGAGTGTAGTGTGCTGCTCCACCGGTATTTTTCTGCTTCTATCAGTGCATCCAGCTATATAATACAAAAAAAGTAACTTTACACCTACAACAGCTAGTGCTATTGGCTTTGTCAATGGTTGTTTGTTGCATATAATAAATTAGCAACGTCTATGGCTTTGTTGTATATAATATGGAACATGCTTCAGTTCTGAAATGATGAGACCATGAAAGAACTAAACCCGAGTCCCTTTGAATTTACATCAAAGTCTTTGAGCTGTGGTACTGCTGCAGAGTTAAGATTTTCTTTTCCAACCTGAGGGTGAGGGCAGAAATGGAAAGCCCTATAGCAGTAGCGGCCTGTGGTGGGAGTGCTGCCGGGCGGTGACACAGGTGGAGGGATGGTAGGGTGGGGGTAGTAAAATCTGGAATACGGCAGCACAGAAATAAGTAAACAAACAAATGACTAAAACTAAATTTGCGCGCTGCATCACATTTGGTGATGCAGTGCGCGCAACAAAATTCATTTTATTTGTTTGTTTACTTACCTCTGTGCGTCCATATTCCTCATTTTACTGCCCCTCCCCCGCCTGCATCACCGCCCGGCAGTAGTCCCATCACTGGCCACTACTGCCCAATAGGGTCCCGTCCCAGCACCTGCTTTTAAGAACTGCTGGTGCTCAGCACTGGCAAGACTCGGCCCACTTAAAGCCCTACAAATAGTACCAGATGAGACCCTTCACCAATATCTGGTGAACTGCGCTGCGTTTGCATGGAAATTTGTGAATCCGATCCAGCAACTTTCAAAACTGGTGCTGAAAATCAATTTGGTATTGGAGTCCATGGTGGAAGAGCACACACCACCTCCCTTCAGAGCAGCATGTGGCTGCTTTTTCCAAGGTGGCAAGTGCACCGTCTAGACCTCCAATGTGGCACCAGATGCAAATTGAAAGTGGGCTGTAGACCACGAAATGCTGCTTTTTGTAGAGCAACGGAGAGCACAGATCTGTTCTTTCAGTTCAAATTTACAGCATCGAATAGATCAGAATGGGTGTACGGTATGTAACTGGGTGGCGGCAGTCTGCTTTCATTTCCCCTCTGTGCGCTTTTAATCCTGCATGGAGTAGAAATTCCCTCTAGCAGCAAAGCTAAAATCGCTAATTCCTGCAGTACTCCTGTATTTCACAACTCTTATCCCTAGAATGACCAACCTATTATGGCCAGAAATACAAGAAAGGGATATTTCTATCCTAACCTGAACACATTTCAATAAATAATAAATGTCGACCAGAGCGAAGGTTTGGTTTGGTATAAAGTTCAGAGTGGCTAAAATCTGACCTGAACGGTCTCCAATGGGAACCATTTTCTGAGCCTGTGTTCACTTTTGAATGCAGAAGTAAAGGATTTCAATATGTATTCATGCACAGCTGTCGGGCAGTGACCGCTGGCTTGAACACAAACCCACTGATTAAGCAGGAGTCCCTATGCGATGTATATTTCTCCTATCCTACTCGCCTCTAAACTTTGAGAAACACAACCAACAACAATGCCAACAGACAACGTTGAGTTTGATGAATTCGTATCATAGTACTAGAAATGGCTCTCAATTCCAAAAGCACTACAGAACCCTGCATAGAAGTAAGAGGTGTACAAATTTGCATCACCTAGCGTTGGATTCTTCATGTTTTGCGACTGAAATCTTCAAACCTATTTTACCAGTGTTAGGGTACCAAGGCACACTGCCCCAGTCTGCACTATGGTGCACCTTAAATTTGGCGCGCCGGGCCAGTACGCCTTATTACAGTCAATGTGCTACCCCCAGCACAGCTGTAAACTCACACCTGCCCTGAGGGTAGCATTAGTGAAAGGTGGACTGACATTTGAAGCAGACTGTCATCTTTTATTTTGCAGTCAACCAAGCATTCTCCATTTCAAATGAGGTCAGAGATTCCCTTCAGGCGGGTGTAGTGAGTAAGTCCATTCTAATGCTTCTTGGCTTGTAATATGAAGACGTTCTCTTCTCCAGCAAACTGGAAAGTGCAAATGCACAAGTAATGAAACACTTGATGCCTTTAGTTGGAAAATTGGAATTAAGCTACAGGTTTAACAAGCTACATTAAAAACAATCATTTACCGTCTCATCCCACACACTGGCCACCTGTGTCTAGTATGTGTGCTTCTAGGTGACACTTTGCGCAGGTGCTTGTTTCCTTTGCACACATCATGCCCGGTTTTGTTTGCAAATAGAATGCCGGGTGTCGGCAGTTCCATTATGCCCATACTTATGCCCCTTTTGCACATTGTTCGTTGGGATAATAATGTTGTGATAAAGCTATGAAAAGCAGAAATCTCACCTCAAAGTTTCATGAAATGTTAAATTCTCCCAATATGATGCTCATCGCGAGAGGGCTCCCTGCTTAACATGAACATGCAGCTTCCAACCCTAAAAGTGCTGATGATCAAACTATTGGACAAGGTCACGTGTACTGAAGCCTGCTCCACGTATTGGCCCATTTACACACACACTACACATCATTTGGGCTCGTATAGGTCAATCATTTTGACGGCGTATCGCTCCTCAGTACATTGCACCTGGGTGGCCCATTATCCATACCTCACTCCTTGTACGCCATTGAAGCAGACCCCTGCTCCACAGCACTGCCCTCCATGCCGTTATCCCACCTCTTGAGCAAGTGCAGTGATCTCGCTGAAGAGGATGAGAGCGATGGGGAGGAGGGGCTGAAGCTTTGCCTCCAGATTGAGTGGAAAATATCTATCCTTGCGACCTTAAAACTGTTCCAAGGACATGTGTAGATACTTCTAAAAACATTGTGGCAGTTACATTTCTAGCTTTTTAACCACGTTTTAAAACCAGAGCCTACGTCCATGCCCCTTCCCTCGTACCCTAACCCAGTAAAAATGCATTCGCTAGACTACTGGTGTAGATTGTGCAACATTTTAGAAGCAACACAAATCTGTTGTGCTGTCTTAGTGTTTCAAATGCAATGAAAGCTGTTTGTGTAATTCATCCATCTTCTAAGATCTGTTTTCTTCTTTCTTTAGGAGTTTATTGAAGACTTTCCTTTTTATGAGGGTCAGTTTGTCCCGAAG
Organism: Lissotriton vulgaris; assembly: GCF_964263255.1. Classification (NCBI taxonomy): domain Eukaryota; kingdom Metazoa; phylum Chordata; class Amphibia; order Caudata; family Salamandridae; genus Lissotriton; species Lissotriton vulgaris. The sequence continues at coordinate 1,550,441,466 of NC_141685.1, read as the reverse complement.
AAGTACTTTGAATATGTGTCCAAGACAATTCTGCTGTTTACAGATATCCGTCATATTGACCACGAGAGCATTTGTGTGCTACCCACAACTACAGAAATGCCAATGTTGGGTAAGGCTTGATTGTACAATGAGTAGATGGTGCTTTACACACTGTAAACATATTCCCACACCTGCAGTGTTAGGGAGGATGCAATAACTATAGTTATTTTCTAAATACTTCATGCAAATCTAAATTGATAACTTTTCAAAAAAGTGTTCAAGTAGTATGTTTTTAGAAAATTAGATAACGGTGGTGTATTGAGAGAGGAGAAAATATGTGGTCTGTATCCAACAAGTGGTAGTTATGTTTTATAGTGGCGAAAAAGTAACTTTTTTGACAGATGTCTCTATGACTGCCTGAAGTGTGCGATCACCCTCCCAGATTTGCACAAGAAATTGGCTTTGCAGAATGTAAAGCTGTAAGTGGTGCTGTGCATGTGACGTTTACCGACTATTCCTAGGCTGGAGTGTGTTTACCTAGGAGATGGACGTGCTTGTTTCCTGTTTGACTTGAACAATGATGTATTTAAGGGACCGCTAAATGAAAACACATGTTTCAATAAAAACCTGCACAACCATCCAGAGTTCCTAATAAAACCCAATTGCCATAGCCCCTTATGAAGTTGTGCCTTTATTTACATAACATCTTCGACCATTTAATCTGAACATGATGATGCATTGCCCATATTACTCGTGAAGTTACCATCTGGCCCCACATCTCTGCCCAAGATTATTTGATCTGCTTTCAACCGGTTTACTGCAGCCTATGTAAATATATATGTCTTTTAACTAATTAAATCCAGTATCCAGCTGCATAATGTAAATTGGCCTAAAGACGTGGAAATGACTGTGCTTTGTCATGCTGAGTTCTTAGTATGTACTTATGTGATTTTAGAAGTATTTATCTTGTAGCAACTCTTCTGAGTGCAGAAATGTACATTCATGGCTTGGGAAAATAGCAAAGAAAGCCCACAATGAAGTAATGTTATGTTCATTAAGATCTTTTCATCCATTATCTCCAGCTGGCTGTGATGTTAGATATCCAAGAACGGGCCTAAAGCAAAATTCTCATTTGCTTGAAAATTAAAAACCCATTCTAGAGATTGGTGCAAACCTATATGATGTACCACCCTAAGAGAATGGAAATATCTTATATTTCAGAAGAATTCTAGAACCTTAAATACATTTCAGTGTGATGGTATAGATTGTGCTGTTTTATGTTGGAAATGTATGTGGTTTAGATTAAGGAAACAGCCCTACACCCGCCAAGATATGTTTATTTATTTTTTGGGTAAGAAATCAAATTCTGGCAAACACTGCTGGTACTAGTATACAGACCATTGTATCCTATTTCAATATATATATATATATTAAATTCAATCCGAAGCAATCGTTTTTACTATCATTTGCATCTTTTGGTCAAAGTGTTGAGAGCCAAATGGACCTTTAGAACTGCAACATTATTTGTCATTAATTTGCTGGCTGTCCAATAGACTAAACTTGTTACCTCTCAAGATGTCTTACTGAAGAAAGCAAACCTTGAGAAATGATAAATAACAATGGTGGTGCTAGTAAGTTTAAATGTCTGCACATATAAACCATCACCTATTATGGACTCCCATAGACCATGTTCTAATCACCACAGTATTTCTAAGACTTGCCAGTCAAAGTTGTTGTTTTTATTCCTCAGATTCCACTATGATTTAGTTGGTGTTCTTGGGACTGCTGAGGAAAAGTTAAGGAATGTTAAGAGAAATTGTTAAAGTGTACAAATGTAGTTTACCAATGTCCTATAAAGTTTTGGATATTCTGTGCAGCACAAGTATATTCAGCTTTGATTCAGGAGAGTCAGATCCATACAATGTTTTTAGGATATCTACATGGAATGTGCTTGCATACAATTACTAAAAATCATGTAAGTAGTAACTTAAGATTGTAATGAACCAGTTCTTTGTGGCTCACTATTGAACAACCCCAGTGTAGGGAGCTTCCTTTTAGAACCACCAGGTAGATGCAGAAAGCAGGTGTCAGATTGACCAATTCGGTCAAAGGTTAGGAAACCATTTGGCATTCCATAACTAAACTCTCTATTCATAGTAAATGTGTGGGGTTTAAGGCTTTCTCGTGTGTTTTATAGACCTTTTAACCAATGCATCCGTTTTTTTCGAAGCTGAAAAAGTGAATTGATACTCTAGAAATTGAGCAGATTATTCTGCCATTGTTTTTTTTCTTATTGTAAAAAAACAAAAACTCATTGTGTATCTATTTTTTTTCTCCTTTTAGCACCCACAGTTTCCGTGACAAGACCATACGCAAAATTTTCTTTTATGCCTAGCCGTCTACGGAATGCTAACGAAAGTAAGTACTCAAGAAAAAAAACTCTAGTATTTCAGATGCAGTTTTTTTATTTCTTTCTTTTTTGTTACTTTTGTTGATTTTCCACCAGAGTAAGCTACATTGTAGCTCCAGAATGTTCCATCCTGTCAAACATGTTCTTTAATTAGTTTACAACCGGGCTGAGCCATGTTTTACAAACGCTTGCCAGTAGTCTCATCTTTATTGTTATTTCTCATGTCTTCGTTTTGTATTAATAAAAATAGCAGCATTGTTAGACCACTGCAAACCAGTTACTATTTTAAATCCGGGGGCAGCCTTTTAGTTTGGAATTTTACGCTTACCTATGTAAAACGAAAGGCACATTCAAATGTGTTTGTTTTAATGTGGCATGTAAACTAAACTTGTAACGTCAGGTGATTAAAAATATAAAAGACGTTTTCTTTCTCTGGAGGCTAGCTGGATTCTCGTTGTTCCTCGCTTCCATCAGATAATAAGTCTAATTAAATGTGGAAATGTCGTGGTGCCTAGGCCCCAGCAAAATAACTCTTGTTGAAATATGTATTTTTTGGAAGCATACACCTTATTCGAACTTGTTGCTTTATTCTTTAGTTCTATGTAGTCAAATCGTAAGGCAAATGCGATACTATGCTGTGGCACGTTTGCTGGTTTCTTGGTGGATTTTCGAATTGACAAATTGTAGATGATTTACACTGAGTCTAGTTGCTTGTTTACTGGTTTCCCAACATATAATTTAGTGCTATGGAAAAAAAACTCCAATTAACTCCAGTAACGGCTCGAAGCTGAAATACACAAGGTATTTTTGTTGTTGTTGTGTAAATACTGTACGGTTGCTGAAGTAGGTGGCCTTCAGTCCATAAGTGTCATTCTTGAACTCTTGTCAGCCTGCAGCATAATCTGCACAAAGAGCGCATACTTTCCAAATGTTCTACTGTACTGCTCTGAATGGGTAAGCGTGCCTGTTAGTTGTAGGGGCCCAACTAAGGTTCAAAGCGTGCCTGAAGGCGTTGCGCAACTACGACTGTCATTTGGACCAAGCCATAAATTTTCAAGCAGTTTAAAAAAATGTCACTTTTTTTTAAATCAATTTAAGAAGTGAAACAAAAGTATAAGTGTGATATATAGTTTCTTCTGTTGTGAGTAAAAATTAGAAGTAGAAATTTCGAAGCTGTAGCCCGTGCCCTAAAAAAGAATTATTTCTTATTGCAATTTTTTAGTTTTTAAATATTCATCTTCACCCAGTCAAGAAGTCAGCTCCTAGAGTTGCTGACAAGCTGTTTGCATCCTAGGCAAGTGATGCCCACTCAAATTATTATTACATTTTATTCAAATAATTTCGTACCTCTGTAGTTTACATGACATAACATTATTTAAAATATTTTCATTTTTAGTTGATATCACACTTTGTGGTGTACTTCCCCTGGCGAGACGGACTTTAAAGTTATTCACAAATAGGTCTCAAGTTAAGCCCCTTGGTACGCCCATGACCCTTCTCTCCTTTGACCAACTTCGCACTGCTCCTCAGTGTAGAAATAGACTGGGAATTTGTTTTTATATATATATTTTTCTATTATGGAAAAAATAATGCCTATTCGACTAAAAAAATAAATAGTGTTCAATATTCCTTCCTTAGAAATATTTCTGGTTTCTATTATTTTTATCACATATTTGTGGCACCCAAGAAATGCATGAGAACTGTTCCACCTTGTAAACCATACCCCTATGTTGTGCGAGTTCATTCTTCATACTTTTCCAAAATATGCAAGCACATTTTGTTTTTTTAATCTAATGCATTCTCATATTTTCTGGAAGCAAAAGATTTTAGCTGTGCTTTACCAATGGCGTGAACGCTGAGAGGAAACTTTCCATTGTTCTCTTTACATTTCAATGTTGAAAAGCAAGGCATACTCTGAACTAATAATTTAATTGCTGTCCTGTCTCAATCCAAACTACTTTATTATTTATTTCGGGTCCGTTTGAAACCATTTAAATCCTCATTAGATGAATTAAACTAAAGGATCTATAAAATACTCCTGCAATCAGCCAAAATATGATGATTACAATAAATAAAGCAATACAATTAGGCAGCGTCCTTTCTGCTTCTCCTATTTCATTCCCAATATGTGTTGCAAAAACAATTCCAGGAAGCACAAAATGATCGTGCCCTGATGAAGCAATGACTACCACTCGGAGGATGTTGTGGTTCAAATATGTCAGCCCTGCAATGTAGTCAACGGTGTGTGCTGTCACTTTGACCATCTCTTGCATTTTTGTGAATCCATATCAAGGCCATCACTATTCAAGAGTGGAGTGTTTATCCAAATCAAATTTATGCTCTGCACCAAACTCATCATTTTCAGTGATTGGTCCGGCACATTGGGAAGAGAAGAACAATATCGTATTGCAGGGGCTATGGTTTAGAATTATGGTAGAGTCGACTAACCTTTAGTACTTTTAAGCCTTGGTTTGTTATAGGTATATGCAAGTACTCAAAAGGAATAAGAGGTCCATATTAAATATGAAATTAGGGATGTTAGGTGTCCTTATTTCTCAGTGTATTTTAGCGCCATTATGAATGGCGCACCTATGTCCCCCACTTGGGCAGGGGCTGAGATCGTCCCTATTTTTAAAAAGGGTTCCAAGTCCCTACCTTCAAATTATAGGCTGATCTGCCGCATTGACAGTACCCAAAAGCTGTTCAGCCAGGTTATCCTGAATCAGCTGTTTGAGTGGTTATCGGACTAACATCTTAATACCCTTGCAGGCTGGTTTTAGGAACAGTGTAGGAACCATGGATCAGGTGTTTCCCCTGCAACTTTTATATTGGAAATGTGTTTCTTGGTGGAGGCAGACTGTATGTCATTTTTGAGGTTCTCCAGTCTGCCTTCGACCTGGTCCCTAGAAAGATTTTGATGGAGATGCGGTTGCTGGGGTACTTTGTTGTTATCCTCAATAGATTGCACTTGAATAATTATGCTCCGGTTATGTGTGGACGGCAAAGTTAGCTGATGAATCCTGTTCCTGTTTGTTGAGGAGTTAGTCAGGGATGCGTATTAGCTCCAACACTTTTTTTCTTTTATATATTAGTGATTTGGTATTGCAATTGGAGCAATGTGAGGGAGATGCCTCACAGCTTACTGGGGTCAGGATCCCGGCCCTCCTGTTTGCAGACGATACTCATTTGCTATCAAAATCCCCTATGGGGATACAGAATCGTTTTGATTGCTTTAGGCCCTTCTGCAGGCAGTGAGAGCTCGAGATCAACCTCGGCAAGACCAAGTTTATGGGTTTTAACCCCTGTCCAACCACTCGTCCTAACCCAACACTTAATGGAGCGACCCTGGAAAGAGTCCAGGTATTTGAATACCTAAGAGGTTACGCTCACAGTGAGCTTTGATTGGATGTCCCATATTCGGGTGTGTGACCTCAAACTAGAGAAGCTCTGCGGGGGTATTCTAAGGGAGAACTGAGCTCCCTACTTACATCCAGTGTCTCCTCCTCTTGAGATTTACAGAAGTCCGGCTTTAGGGGCTACCCTGTATGGAGAAGTACTTTAGGGTTTTTAGGATTCCCGCGAACCAGAAACAATTGAAATCAATTTGCAAGAAATCTTTGTGGCCTCCCAGTGAGCACCCCGCTTTTCCCTCTGCGTCTTGACTATGATCTCAAATGTATTAATGATGTAGTGGTTTGAGGTCACTCTTGTATAGGCATAGATTGTTGGTCACCACTGTACTACTCTTTTTGCATGGCTGTTGAAGATGTTATAAGGTAAAATAGGGTTTGTTAATCCCCTGGCTTCAGCCTATGAAAGCGAATATTTAATTGTATTTTTTATTTTATGTGACTTATATAGCGCCTGATTCACCCCGTGCGGGGTATCTCTGCGCTGAATATAGCATGTTAAAATGCGTTGTTGAACTTGGCCCTTTTTACAGGGTCATCCCTGAACTTTTTGCCTTCCTCCTGTCTTTTGTCTGACCTGTTTTTGTTGGTTTTATGACTCTGGGCACTTTACCACTCCTGATCAGTGCTAAAGTGCATATGCTCTCCCTATTGTAAAATAATGTATGAATTTGTGATTCCATGATTGGCTGGTTTGGTTTACCTGTCAAACCCTAGTACAGTGCACCAGGAGTGCCCAGGGCTTTTAAACCAAATGCTGCTGGTGGGCTTGCAGCACTGGTTGTGCCACCCACAGAAGCAGCCTGTCAGTGTGTCTAAGGTCTGCCATTGCAGAACCTGTGTGCAGTCTGATACTACCATGCTGACTAGGCAAGTGCACTCAATTGCCAGTCCCTAAACCTTTCCTTCATATCAGACACCCCTATGGTAGGCCCAAATGCAGGGTGCATTGTAAGTATAAGGTAGGACATGCCCTGGTGTGTGTGGCATGTCCGAATAGTGAATTACAGCCATTTTAGTTTTTCACTATTGCAAGGCTACTTGTTCTCCATAGGCCAGAATGGGCAGTTAGATTACATTTTATAATCCTAACTGACTCAGGGAACATGGTAGAAAATCAAATATAGTATGCCTGAACTTAGAATGATAAAATACATCTTTTAGTGAAGTTGGATTTAACATTCTGTGTTTGAAAATACCACTTTTAGAAAGTAGGTATTTTCTTGTCTAACTATCCAAGCCTGCCTCTGCTAGGTTGCGTATTCCTTGTCTGGAGTTTGAGTGACAGGGCTAGGGGATTCCAGGAGACAGGGTGAGACAGCCCAGTGGTAAATAGAGAGATCTGCATCTAGATGGGAGGGAGGAGTTGCGCCTGGGACCTGAAAAGGGCTGTGCCTTCCCTCCATAATGCTGGCTCCACCCCCTGTGGTGCGTCTGATGTCTCTGCCCTGCACTGTGAAAGAAGAGAAGGAGTCATGTCAACAGTACTCCAGGGCTGTGCCTTCCCTCCACAATGCTGACTCCACCTCCTGTGGGGCTTCTGATGTTACTGCCCTGCACTGTGAAAGGAAAGAAGGAGTCATGTAAACAGAGTGCTCCAGAACTGGTTTGGATTCCGCAAAGGCCCCTCTGCCCTCAGAGGACAAATAATTTGGGGGTATAAATAGTGGGACCCTGATCCCAAGAATTTAGATTACTTTTGGAGATCAAGAAGTAACCTTTGCTGAGGAGTGGAAACAGAAGAAACTGAGGAGAGACTACCCCTAAGCTGAAGTGCTGCTTGGGGGATTGGCATGCTGTGTTTGCCTGACTGTCAAAGAAAGGGGAAAGGACTTTGTGTGCACTTAGTTCAACTTGTAAAGGATCTCCAAGGGCTTGATGGAAGAGCTTGCCTCCTGCTGAAGTCTCAGGGACATCAGACTTCACCCCCAGCTCCCCAAAAGTTCTTTGGAAGTGCCTGCTGCTGTTTTGGGCCTTCTGAGGGACTGTGTCGCGAGGTGCTGGAAGCGCCTCGCAACGAAGAAGCGTGTCGCCGTCGCTGCTTCTGCCGTCTCATCGTGGATGTTGCTGCTGTAGCTGTCGCAGTGTACTGCATCAAGAGAAGTGTCTCACCACGAAGAAGCGTGTCGCCATCTCTGCTGCTGCTGCTGTCGCATTGTGGACTGTTGTAGCGGTCTCATTGCACCGCATCAAGAGAAGTGTCTCACCGTGAAGAAGCGCGCCGCTGCTGCTGCTGCCGCATTGTGGATGTCTCCGCTGTAGCTGTCTCATTGCACTGCATCAAGAAAAGTCCCTTGCATCCACGGAGAAGCATGCCGCCATCAGAGCTGCTCTCTTCGCATCACGGAACAAGGGTGTCGCCGCTGCAGCTGACGCATCGAGTCGAGACTTTTTTGCATCATTGGAGAAGCATGCAGCAACAACAAGAAAATGACATCTTTATTTCTTCGCATCAAAATTTCAACGCATCACCATCTTTGCAACACTTTTTGTTGCCCTGCTTGTCGAATCTTAAGGTACATTGACTGTGTCGCATTTTAAGATCTAATGAGAACTAAGCTAATTCTACCTTTTTAAATACAGTATCGTGGATTTTTGTCATTTGTGGTCGTGTTAAATCTATATAAAGAATACTTATTTTTAATATACAACGGTGTGGTGTCCATCTGTAGTGTGGTCACTGGATTACTGTATGTGGTCACAAATGCTTTACACACTACCTCTGAGATAAGCCTGCCTGCTTGTGCCAAGCTACCAAGGGGGTGAGCAGGGGTTATTTTAGGAGTGTACCCCCTTACCCTGACTAGAGGCAAGGGTCCCTATTTGTCACATGTGCCTACCTGTGCCAACTAGAGACCCCCCAAATCTAACCTGCATGCATTCACAACGCTGGAGTTTACAATAAGGTCATTACAACGACTGTTCTTATCATGCGTGCCATTACATTGCTACTCGTATCAACGACTTGCTGTAGGGGTCACGCTGGACTTAGGAATAGTAGAATTTAGTATTCCTACTCCAGTTTGTGCAATAGCATGGAAGGTGTTGGATTTAAAATCCAACACATTCCCTGGTGTTGCACGCCGCCTACAGCAAGTCGTTGATATGACCTGCGATGTAATGGCATGCGTGGTAACAACTCTGTTGTTGTAACGACCATGTTGTGAACTACTGCGTTGTGTTTACAGCATTGTAAACACTGTTTCCCATGAAGGCTTGTTTGGGACAGATTAGGTATTCAAATTTGTGGTCATCTTCTGATGATGGTGGACTAGTCTCCAAATCTGAGCTAAAAAGTGCTTATTTGCAATATACTGGTAACCAAGCCTTATGTTCTGAAAGGGAAGTATCGCTTGCTGATTCTTTTTTAGGCTTCAAAATAGATTACTGTAGGGAAACCTGTTTGATTGAGATCGAACCTCCTCTGTCAAAAACCCTATATGTTAAATTTTGCTTAGGGACTCTTCCCCAACACTCCATCACAGCCAAAGGGAAGCACTTTCTAAGTGAGGGTGATAGTTCTTGTCCATTTTGCCCTCAGGTTGAGGAGCTGGCCATGCCATATTTGTCTGCCCAGGTTACCAAGTAATCAGAAATAAGTGGATTTTACTGGTTTATCATAACTTGGGGACGAGGAAGTATAGGATTACATATAGGATTTTAAGAAGTAACATCGGTCAATGTGTTGTGTTTCCTGTATCCCAATTTTTGATGCATAATTGGAGGTACAGTCATAAACATCGGTTTAGCTAGTGGGTTTTATGTTTTTGGCTTCAATGAGTTTGGTGTACTTATGGGTTATTAGATTTTACTGAGTTTACTTATATCTTCCACATCTTCGATTGTGGATGCACAGTGCGTTGGTTAAAATTGGTTGGACACATTAATGAACTGGTATTTTGTGTACATTGTTTTTTTATTTATTGTACTAATATCTTTTTATTTTATAGATATGTGCAGATTTTTTTTTTAAACATTTTTTGACTACTTGCAAATATGAAATTAATAAACTGCAAATGCCATAAAAATCCGCTTTCATCTGTTTGCCAGAAAATGTATAAGTCCCTGGTATTTTCTAAATTAGACCAACATACTCATTTGTGCCGGTGCGGTTCCGAATAAGGTTTGGTGGTCCATCTCACCCTGGCCTGCTCAACACCTTCATCCCCTTTTGCGATATTAGCACTGGGCTCTCAAATGGAACATAGTCGTGCTAGTATTAAGCATCTGTGCCTTACCATTCAGGTGCGCAGCCCGTTCTGAACCTCTTCTGCTGCTTGCCTATTAAACAAGGACATTTTTATATCACATTATATTTAGGAAGCCATTAACCCCTTCCATGCTCATGACTAACCCCAGCCGTCATGCACTACGGTGCTCGTGTGCTGATGACGGCTGGGGTTCGTCACGGCCCGCCCCTGTTCGTGCTGTTTACAGCACAGCAGGGGAATCGCGGCCGCATCGAAGGGGTTAATACCTGTCCACTTCTATCCATATGAGGGATGTGAGACCTCGAGTTCTGTTACACTCTGATCACAGTGCTCACAAGCTAAAGGCCATTGTGGTCTACAGTATCTTCATGAAAACTCTCAAGGCTTTGCTTCTTCAGAGAAGCTTTAGTTTGTTAATTGTCTCCTGTGCACCTTGCTGTACTTACTGCGCCCCTCCAATCTATCTGGCTCCTCCCTGTGGTGTAGTTTGCTCTATATGTGCACCCTATAAATTCATTCAATTATTTTTTTGGGGGGGTTTGCCATTTCGGGAACTTTTTTTTTTTTTTTTTTGTATGGCTTGCACGTTCTTCCTCAGGTCCATGTTTAGTGTACTGTGTATACTTTCTAGTAATCGGATGACTTACGTTTTATGGGCATGTCAGTCTGAATATGCATTGGTCAGACAGTCTTATTTCCAGACTAAATATATATTTAACCTGCAGTGATATTCCAAGTGCATATTGTGAGCGAGACAGACTTTATGAGCAGCCCAAAGAGCTGAAAACAATATTTCACAGTTGGTCTTAGTAAACGTATAATGGTCAGGTTACCTAGAAATAGTCTAACATGAAGCAGAATGTCAGTTTTGCTTAAAGCTCAGTGAATGTGCATAATTAGAAATGTTAATCATTTATACATGCAGAACGACTGGCGTCATAGCAGATTGAGCTGCTACGGCTGTAAATGATCAAACCTTGCTCAAGTCGAAGTATTTATTTGTTATGCGGAACTTGACTTATCTGAATGACTCATGAAGTATGTGGAATTCAAAATGAAGCCATTGTCCCGCCCCATAAACCTAAACACTCCAAGTTAAGTAAAAAGAAAGGGGGCTATGTTTGGTAAGTCCTCCTTGGGTGCCGGCTCTTGTGAAATGCTTTGTTTCACAAATACATTTTAGTAACTATGGGTCCAGATGTACGATCGTATTTTGCGGTCACAAATGGGAAGTTGGCTTGTTTGTGACCACAGAATAGGTCCGTCCCATATACAAACCCTATTTTGCGAGTCGGTAACCTATTACCAATTCGCAAAATTGGGTTTGCGGCTCGCTATTAGGAAGGGGTGTGCCAAGGGGTCCCTTCCTAATAGCGAGTCGCACTTCGATGTACGATTGTTTTGCAACTACAATTACGGGCGCAAAACACTCAGTTTACCACCTACTTCAAGTATGTGATAAGCCACTCTCGCGGGAAGGTGTCCCCAGGGGACCCCTTCCCCTTTGTGAATGTATGAGAAAATACTTTTCAAGAGCAAGCATGGGTCCACGGACCACTGCATACTATTAAAAAATGAAAGAGAAACGTTGTATTTTTATTTTTTAAATGCATCCTGTTTTCCTTTAAGGAAGCAGGCTGCATTTTGAAAATTTTTAGAACTGCTTTCTTTTAAAAGGCAGTCACAGACTTGGTGGTCTGCTGACCCCAGCAGGCCACCATCCCTAGGAGTGCTAGCCATTCCCAATGGGGTTGCAAATTGCACCTGCCTCATGAATATTAATGATGCAGGCAATTTGCGACCCCATTAGGAACACAAACCGTGTCTGAGACACTGTTGTAAATTACATTTTGTGATTCGCAAATTGTGAGTCACAACACAACACAATTTGCGACTCGCAAACGGTAAGGGTAGTAAATCTGGCCCTAAATGTTCTAAGCTACTTGCAACTGGGAGAGGTGTCCCATTTTGCTAACCAGTTAACTTCACTTGGAAGTGTCCTTCCCTGAATGTTATTTTTCAACTTGTACAAGGCTATTTGGTCGTTTAACTAAGACATTTGCCATGAGCATTGATGTAGCTAACAACCACCATTGTTTTGGCCACCCTTTGTGCTTATCCACTCCTCTCACATATCTTTTGAATTACGAGGGTAAGCGAGCGAGTCACAGACCATGTCCCCGTTGTCCTTGCATACTTTCTGGTGTATGTGATAATGGAGCTGCTCATGCCTCAACTGACTGTGTCTCCAGCCAGCAATGACCTCTGTGTTGCTGAAATGCTATTGTTTAATTATATTGTGGAGGATACCTCAAGATTGTATTCTATTTGTGAATTGAATGCAATTTTGAGGGAGTGCTTTAGACGAATATAGTGGCCCTTGAAATATCTTGATTTCTTAATGAGTATCCTACACAGGCAGGCTCGCAGGCAGGTCGCTCCCCATGCTGCTGCAACGCTCTGCTTGCATTGTTTTTGCCTAATCTAGTATTTTTCCCCTGTGCCTGTACTTGCTTTCTTCCCCAGACTTGTTTTTATTCCCCTGTGCCTACACTTGCTCTTTTGCCTAAACTTGTTTTTCCTCAGTTCTCCTGCGTCCCCCGCCCGTTTTTCCCACCGCTGAGTTCCTGCGCCGCCCCCCCCCCGCAATCCCATTTGCTGCCCTGCTGCCGCCTCCCAGCTGCTCCTCCTTACCACATCCCCTCCTATGGAGGCCGCGCAGTGGCATCCAGAAGGCGCACCTAAGGCACACCTGGACTGCGCCCAGCGCCAGGACCCCTGGACCCCGCAAACGCCACAACGCGCGACACCGCTCTTATGCGAGAACCCTCCATGCACTCAACACCGGATGATCACACACCTGCTTCCTGGCCGCTCCGAAGCACACCCACAGAGCTTTCACCTGCCAGAACTGTAACTTCACAAGCATCCGCCCTACCATGCTGCCAACCAGGAAAAAAAACCAACCACCTCAGATGCATCATTCTCAACACCTGCTCCGCCCGCAAACACGCCATTGAACTCTGGGACCTACTCTACTCAACCTCCCCAGATGTCGCCTTCCTGACGGAGACCTGACTGAACCCCACCTCGGCACCCGACATAGCCATAGCTGTCCCAGAAGGCTACAAGATCACCCACAGGGACCGCACCAACGGAGCAGGACGAGGAATGGCCATCGTCCACAGGAACACTGGCAGTCTCGACCAACACAGACTACACCCACTCTCAGTCTCGACCAACACCGACTACACCGCTGAACACCTGCATTTCCAGATCCACACCGACCCAAACACCACCCTCCGAGGAACCTTCATCTACAGACCCCCCGGACCCCGACCACAGTTCAGCGACTCAATCACCGACTTTGTCAGCACATATGCCCTAGCCTCCCTGGACTACATCCTCCTTGGGTACCTGAACTTCACCTCGAGAACAACCACGACACCAATTCCACCACCCTGATTGACAACCTAGCCAACCTCTGATGCAGACCACTCCTCACAACACCCACCCACTCTGCTGGTCACACGCTTGACCCCATCTTCTCCGCAAGCCCTCACGTCTCCTTCAACCACACCACCGAACTCCACTGGAACGACCATCGCTGCATCCTCTTCACCTTCAAGAAACCCACCACGCACCACCGCACCCACCAACAGATCCCTCGCCGCTGCTGGAGCAAAGTCACCGAAGTTCAGCTAACCACCACCCTCGCCCAGAGCCCACCTGCCGACACCGCCACCCACAACCTCAGACAGTGGATCAACGACTGCGCCAACACCCTCGCCCGATCAAGAAACCCTCCAACAGTCACACCAACAAGAAAGCCAGCTGTTTCACTGAAGACCTCCTGGCCTCCAAGCAAACCTACCGAAAGCTGGAGAAGATCTGGCTCCATGAACGAACACCGGACAGCCACACAGCCCAAAAGAACGCCACCCGCAGACACCATCACCTCATCAGATCCGCCAAAAGGGCCTCTTTCAAAAACCGCCAAGACAACAACGCGCACAACAGCAAAGAGCTCTTCTACATCGTGAAAGAACTCTCCAACCCCAGCTCCAACACCAACGACGTCCCACCCTCGCAAGACCTGTGTGACTCACTGGCCACCTTCTTCCACCGCAAGATCGCAGACATCCACGACCGCTTCAACGCCACGACCGCCCCGACAACCACTGAGCCCTCCGCCACCATCTGCACCAACTGCCTGCTCTCCTGGACCAACATCAATGACTATGACACCATCAAGATCATGAACACCATCCACTCTGGATCTCCGTCAGACCCATGCCCACACCACATCTTCAACAAAGCCAGCACATCCATCACACCCCTTTTCCGGAAAGGCATCAATACCTCCTTCGAGACAGCAACCTTCCCGAAGAGCTAGAAGCACGCCGAGATCAACGCCTTACTCCAGAAACCCAAGCGGACCCCAAGAACTTCCAGCTCATCTCCCTGCTCCCGTTCCTGGCAAAGGTCATCGAGAAGACAGTCAACGAACAACTGACCCGCTACCTCGAGGAGAACAACATCCTGGACCCTTTCCAGTCCATGTTCCGCAGCAACCACAGCACCGAGACTGCCCTTATCGCCGCCACCGATTGACATCAAGTCCCTGCTGGATAACGGAGAATGGCAGCCCTCATCCTCCTGGACCGGTCAGCTGCCTTTGACATGGTTTGCCACTACACACTACGAACACGCCTCCAGAACACCGGGATCCAAGAGAAGGCTCTGGACTGGACCACCTCCTTCCTCTCTGGCAGAACACAGAGCGCCTGCCTTACTCCGTTCCGCTACGAAGCCACCGAGATCATCTGCGGCGTACCCCAGGGCTCATCCCTCAGCCCAACTCTGTTTAACATCTACATGGCACCGTTCGCCCAGTTCGCCCGTCAGCACGACCTCAACATCATCTCCTACGCCGATGACACCCAGGTGGTCCTCTCCCTCACCAAGGACCCCCACACTGCCAAAACCAACCTTCACGAAGGAATGAAGGCCGTTGCTGAATGGATGAGGAACAGCCGACTGAAGCAGAACTCGGACAAGATGGAGGTCCTCATCCTCGGATCCACCCCTTCGACCTGGGACGACTCCTGGTGGCAGACTGCACTGGGAACCGCTCGAACACCCACCCACGGACCACGCACGCAACCTAGGGGTCCTCCTCGACTCCACCCTCTCCATGACTAAACAGGTCCATGCCGTCTCCTCCTCCTGCTTCAACACCATCTGCAGGATCTACAAGTGGATCCCCACTGAAACGAGAAGAACTGTCACCCAGGCCCTCGTGCGCAGCAGGTTGGACTATGGAAGCGCCCTCTACGCAGGAGCCTCTGCCAAACTCCTGAGATGGCTCCAATGCATCCAGAACGCCTCTGCACGCCTGATCTTCGACATCCCTCGCCGCAGCCATATCACACCCCACCTGAGAGACCTGCACTGGCTCCCGGTCAACAAGAGAATAACCTTCAAGCTCCTCACCCACGCACACAAGTCACTCCACAACACCGGACCAACGTACCTCAACAGACGACTCAGCTTCTACACCGCCAGCTCTGCTCTGCCGACCTCGCCCTTGCCACAGTCCCCCCCCCCCGCTTCCGAAGAGCGACCTCCGGTAGCAGATCGTGCCACCAAGACCTGGAACACCCTCCCCATCCACCTACGGCAGACCTAAGACCTGCTGACCTTCAGAAAACTCCTCATGACCTGGCTTTTCGAGCAGTAGCCGCATTCCCCACCTCAGCGCCTTGAGACCTTCACGGGCGAGTAGTGCGCTTTACAAATTATATTATTGATTGATTGATACACCAGCTTGCCAAAGTCAGCCAGCAGCTTGAGTCTGGTATTCACTTATTGAATAACTCAGAACCATTGTGTACCATTTCTTTTGTTGTTGTACAAAATGCATAAAGTCTTAACGTTATGACCCCAAATAGAAAATCTATTGCCACTTCCAAGGTTGTTCAAGGCCCTACAACAATACTGTATAATTTTAGTGTTTAATTTGCAGTGTTGAGTTGTTTGCCTTACAGCTTGGTTCCCAATATTTCCATAGCTGTCTGCTAACGAAGGCTTCAAGTATGAGGTTAAGGGAGACATTGATGTGATGCTGCTCTAGAATGTTGTGTAATAAGTTTAATCCACTCTTCCTGGCACAGTGGCAGGAAAATGACTGGTACTGTGCCATCGGATAGGTAAACATTATGTGGTGAGCCAGAAAGGGACAGACTACTTGTACTTAATTAAACCCACAAATGAAAAGCTCATCCAATTAATATTTACTTTTACAGGTGTGTAGCTGTCATAGGGCTATGTATTCCTTTCGCTATGGGTTGCGTCGAGCTAGTGCTGATTTTTAAAAACTTCCATTTCGTTCTAATTGTAGGACCTCCATCCTGCACTGGTGAGGGCAAGTCTAATCAGGAGGAACCACAAAGAGTCTTTGTTCAAATGAAAAGCAAATAAAATGGCTAATTGAAAAGCCAATAATGAGAAATCCCCTTTTAACATCCTTGCTCAAGGCTATCTTTAATACAGAGGGCTATTCTTTATGCGGCTAGTCCATAACACACACCTCAGTAATTAGACCACCCAGTGTATGTACCCAAGAACTAATTACTGTATGCATATACAATCGAATGACGTAGGCTCGTCCCTTTAAAGAAATGTCAAAGTATTTCGCTCTGAAGGGCTTTTACACTGGAAGTAGGCTCTGTGCATCCGTGCTTGTGTGCGTCTTTGGACTTGAGGGTTCAGGGCAGTGGGTTTGGGGGTGACTCATCGCTGCACCAGAATGCAGTAACGTTTATGCAACCTTTATTTGTGTGTGACACTAAATTCACTTGGAGTAATCCAACAACCCGGCCTAATTTTGTGCACACCAGGATGTTTGTTTTGTTTGCTTTTGGGAAACTGGTGTTACACCAATGTTACGCTTGTTAAATTGTTGTTCAATATCGTTAGGTGTAACCTGTACCCATCTAAATCTTGGCCTTTGAACACCTTCAGTATGCCTTATTCCAGTTATTTCTCTGTTTTAATAACCCAGCACAAAAATTCCCAAACTTCCTGTGCAATTCTAAAGTATAATGAATTTTGCCTTTGACATAGTGTGCTGGCTACAACTATGCAGGTAAGGAGAGGACTAAGGGCAACACACCAGAGTCCCGCGAACTGCCCTTTTTAAGCAATGACATTCTTAGTATTGAGCACATCCATAGGTGGCAGGACCCTAGCCGCCTTCTGGATCTCACTCTGCCTTCCTCCGATCTCTCTAGAGAGAAGAAGGATTATCTGCGAACATGCTGCTTCAACACTAAATGTAATTTTGGGTGCATTTAGTTTCTACATTCCAGTCATTAGACCTCCAGCATGAATGCTTCTTTACAAAGGCGACTCTCCACAAAACATGTTGGACGATTGGACTAAAGATGGGAGACTTTATTCTCATCCTATTAAAAAGACTGCCCTGGATTTCCAAGGCATTCAATGTCCTAAAATGGATTGGTTCTTTTCTGTCAAAACGTTCACAACTGGTTCATACTCCCCCTTTCACTTCTACGCCTAGGCCATTGAGATGGGGCGTTCCTCAGGGCTCGTCTTTAAGCCCTCTTCTTTTTAATGTTTATTTTTCCCCGCTAGCGGATATGATTTCCAAGTCCGGCATTAAAACTACATCTTATGCTGACGACATTCAGCTGCTTTTCACTTTTGAGGATCCGTCCACTTTTTCTTTTGAACCCCTTAAGTCCTGCATCAGAAACATTGCTCACTGGATGGATCTCAATTCCCTAAGACTGAACGCAACTTAGACTGAAGTGCTCTTCTTCAACCAGCCCTCCCCTCTAGATTCTAACATTTGGTGGCCGGAAGATCTGAGCCAAGCCCCCATTCCTAAGGACTCAGTCAGGAATCTTGGAGTTCGCTGGGACCAACAGCTGTCTTTAGGCTGTCAGGTTCAGTCAGTCTCTGCAGCCTGTTTTTCCAAGATTAAAACTCTAAAAAAAACTTATCAATTATTTGCCTTGCGCCCATAGGAGAACAATTGTTCATGCATTGATTATCTCCCATTTGGACTATGCAAATGGACTCTATTTAGGATTACCCTCTGGCCTTTGTCACAAACTCCAAATGGTCCAAAATGCCGTGGCTCGTTTGATTGGGGGTTTCTCACGCCAACAGCATATTTCTCCATACCTCCGCGAATTGCATTGGCTACCCATGAGCAAGCGCATTGAGTTTAAAGCTATGACACTAGCTCACCGCGCCACGCAGGACGAGGGGTCTGCCCATCTGAGATCCATCCTTCGCCCTTACTGTAACCCCCAATTGCTTCGTTCCAACTCTCAATGCCTGCTGGTCACACCCAGATTTAAAAAATCTCGCTCTGGAGGCAGAACATT
Source organism: Lissotriton vulgaris (assembly GCF_964263255.1). Classification (NCBI taxonomy): domain Eukaryota; kingdom Metazoa; phylum Chordata; class Amphibia; order Caudata; family Salamandridae; genus Lissotriton; species Lissotriton vulgaris. Next base: position 1,550,423,036 of record NC_141685.1, on the reverse strand, counting down.
TGAGCTGGTCGCTGCCCAATGCTGGAACAAGTTGCCTCTCAACCTGCGCATGAGTAGTACGGAATCTGAATTCCGCCGCGCTCTGAAAACCTTCCTCTTTTGCCGGTAACTGCTTGTCTCAGGTTTCTTCTGTAGGGACCCCATTACATTCAATTAGCGCCGGGACACCCCGTTGGGGTAGCTGCGCGCTTTATAAAAGACACAATAATAATATTTATTTATAGTCCTGTCTTTTTTCTTAATGAACAATCATTGCTAGTACATTCCCTTATAACCAATGAGTTTTCCCCTCTGGATATCCTTCAAAAATATTTGGAATAGTCTAAGTGACAGGTAGTAATGTAACCTTCAAATACCAATGGCCTTTGCTAATTCACCAGCGCAGACAAATCTTATAGGATGATAATATGGTACACCAACACCTCCAGCACCACACTGTTAATATTACTATTTACATTAATTTGGAAATCATGTAAATACAACATTAGATTGCGTTTGTGTTGGAGTGTTATAAACAAGTGTGTATTGCAATAAAAACAGGTACTTTCTGAAGATGGTGGTGTCACTTCGGGTATGTGATTTGAAATGCTGTCTCAGGGACACTTGTTTGAAGTTTTTTTTTTTTCTCATTTCACTGCTGCTTCTCAAAGTATTCATGAAACAATGCACTGTCGTAGTGCAAGAGAAAAATCTTACTATTGTACTTTCTGAAATTGTTGTCACAGCAGCAATTTAGTCGCATGCCAAAGAGGGTCTCTTGACCAATATTTGGGAAATCTTCGTGAAATTATCTAAAGTCTGGAAAGACTACTATGGTTTAAGTTGTATAACATGTTAACTTTCTTGATGTATAAATTCCTCAGTGATTGTCTTTAGTTGATATGCCCTGCCTTCATTTTATCAAATTAATACTTACTTTCCTGGGTGGTATGTAGGCGGTGTGTGTACTACTGATGATCACCTTGCTCTTTCTACATTGTACATGATTTAATTTTATGTAGGCAAATATTATTGTGACCAGGCACAAACCAAGCATTTGGCCGCCATTTTAAGAGACGTTTCACTCCAGATGAAATTGTTTGAGGAATCTGTTAGGATGTGTGGTCTGGGTGCAAAGAATTAGTCAATCCGACTTGATATAAATAGCTAGCTGTTTGCTTTTTAAATTTGGTAGGAATGGGTTCAGTTTTCACCAGGAAAATTTACTAACATGTTTAAATTGAAGATTGGAACACTTCTTTAACTCTGGAGTGACTAAACTAAATTTCATGAACTTTACTCTTGCGTTTGTTACACAGTGCTTTTATGTGATGTTATTCGCATGTCTTATAGTGAATTTTACCTAGAAACTAACTGCATTTACATGGCACTGACCTTCTCCTTTGGTGATTGGTACCCTCTTGTTTGTGTCACGAGTGAAGTACTTGATTGGTGTAGACTGGTATAAATAACGTTTTTTAAGCATTACCCTCCTACTTGTTCTGCGAGGGAAGTTTCACTAATATTGAACTTTGGTTAAAAAACAAAAAATCTGTTGTGACACCTTTTACAAGCAATTCTGACTTTTGGCACATAAGAAATTAATCCAAATAAATTATTTTATTTGGTTAACAGTTAATCTTGAAAAACATGTTATTCCTTTAACTGTAGGAGGAAATGTGGATTCTAGATTCATGTTTAGGATTAATTTTATTAATAATCCGAAAGGTAAAATATTGTTTTTTCAATAAATCGCTCTGTTCGGAGGGGAGTGGTACTATTCTATCAAGTCTTCCAATGGTATTTGTCACAAGATATTTTTAAAAGCCCCTTCCCATGCTTGATTCTGCATTAAACTTCTTCAATACAGTATTGATTAAGAATACGGTATTGAGTTAGACCTCCGCCATTCTGTTGACAGAAATGTAAGCTTACCAGTATTTTATTCCTTCATCCATGTAGTTTGGCTTGATTAAGTAACTCTCTCAAATGGCTGAGTTCGAAGTGTTGTTTGTAGAGATGTGTGCAACTTGGCAGTTACTTGTTCAAATCCCAGATCTGTGGCTTAGCCCTACTGTAGTGCTGTGCTAATTAAAATTGTGTACCAAACCTGATGCACTAATATCTGGACTAGCTGAATACTAACCATGTCACTTCTACGTAGCCAGTACTACTGTCTCCTGTTTATAAACCGCAATGGTGTTCCTCCCTCTGGTGACAATGTTTCCTAATTCATTGTGGCGTGTGCAATCTCCGCTTCTAACATCTATTGCCCTTTCACAGCCCTCCATATTGACACTGAACACCAACAAGGTCCGAAATGTCGATCACACATTGCGTGTGTCGCTAGCAAAGAAACGTGCAACCCTCCTTTTTATGCTGCCCATGTCAAGTCACCTGAGGGTGAGTCTGCACCCTTTACCCTTGGCAGTGGGTGAAACTGGCATCTGCTGTCAGGAAGAGGTCTGCCTGCAAAAATACGTCCAAGACAATTTTGAATTGGACTATGAAAATGTACAGCAATAAGTTGTTTAGTGGTGTACAGTAAGCTGCGTGTTGGTTCTACTATTAACATAACATGATCCTTCCAGGAATAGGTTAATCTTTCTACAGTGCAGATAATTGCAGTGCTTTGTACATCAGTAACTCAGTCATGCACCGATGTAAGATGACTTTAATTGACTTCCCTGGTGTCCAGAATAAGCATCGAAGCTTTATCCTGCAGGTTTTATTGATCTATAGATGTCTGGGGCAGAGGTTTAGAGCTGCACGCAGTCCACTTACAGAATTGGAAGATGGAAGGACGAAGATGTGTAGGTTTATAATCAAATCTCTTTTCCCCTACAATAGGTGCATTGAATTTTTAAGGAAATCTTCCTTCCTGTAATTGTATCGCCAGTTCATTAACGCACCAGGCAATCAAAAAACTCAAATACTGTGGTCAGACACTAATGGGCATTGCCTAAAAAACGGAAATGTAATATTTCTTCAGTGATGCTCGGCAGCCATTGAGCAGTGATGTATTAGGCACATCTGAGGCGAATATTGGAATAAATCTATAACATTCTACAGCAGCTTGATACCTGAAGAAACTGACACATAAACCTGTTCATAAGATTTTAGATGGCAGTAGGACCAGTGATTTGGGGCTTTTTGTTCATTTTAATTCGATGGGAGGAGCACAGATAACTGATGTTCGCATTTGCGTGCGCTGTCATCCAACGTTCCATCTAATAGTTAAAAGATGCACCCCTAGCCCTGAGGTCAGGAAGAATTGATTCTCAAGCAGGGAAGTTACAATGTAACAGAATATATGGGATACCATAAAAATAATGCACTTAAAGATGTGCTAAGAGCATAATGGGCTAGTAATGATCACCATAAGGGTTAACTATAATTTTGAAAAAAAAGAAAAATCGTGCATTTTCAAGCAAATTTGAGAAAGCAGGAAGGTTAATAAAGCAATTGTGAAAGTGCAGTTATTCCATTAATAGATGGCATAACATAGGTAGCTGCTTATTCAATATAACCACAGAATGACCATGCAAGGTTCTACAGCATATATTCTAAAGCAGAACAAAACAAGTGGAACTACCCCTCCCTTAAGCCATACAAAAGAGGATGAATGAACTAGTCAAATAACAAAAAACAGGAGAGGAATAGGAAACCTACATGGGAAAAAAAGCGAAATGACAGAGCAAAATTTACAGTGTGATAAAGAAACCTGTACAATTAATAAAATATCAGATATGCATGTAATAGCAACCCAGCAGCAAAAACATTATTCCAAGATGTAATCTCTTGTTTAGGAAGGATGATCGGAATTCTTCAGGCTGCTCTCCCTCCTAGAGAGGGTAGAAGAACTGCAAGGGCTGGCTACAGAGCCATGGACGGCTCTCCAGAAGAACCAGTGCACAAATCTGGGGGAGACCCTAAGATTATGTGGTTTTAATGCATTCACCGCCATGTATCTGCAGCCGAAATGCTCTGGGTCTGAGAGAAGCACTGGCTTTTGAGAGATTTTTTGCTGCCGTCTCTTGCTGCTCCATCATCACAGTCCCTACCAAGACCGGAGTAGCCACAAACCTATTTGCTCTGGGTCACGCCTTGAGTCCTGCACTGCTTGACAGGTTACTTCAGGCTCGAGGACTCTGATTACTGGTTTACATTTTGCATTTTCTTAGTTACATTGAAAATGGTTCCAGCAAGACTTAATGTTTCAGGTTGGTTTTGCTGCCAACTCTATTTTTGTGGAGTTTCTTTTTAAGTTTTGGCTTTTAGCTGACTGAAGGCAGACCTATTGTTTTCAATACATAAAAGAGCTTGCGTTACATTTCATAGCAGACCGCCAAATCGACTAACAGATGCTCTCATCGACCAGTCTCGATGCAGAGAAACGGCGATGCTCCAAAAAGCTATCAAATGGCACCATGCGGCGTATTAGCCAAATAAAAGGCAAAGTAGGGCTGAGAGAAAGCACACTTAAGTTCTCATTACTCATGCTAACCAAGTTTGCGCAAGTTAAAACTACCATTTTGGTATGTGTGCGCTTTCAACCTTTTTTAGAATATTTGATTCTGTGCATATGGTATGCCTTTTTATTGTCGTAATGTGAGGAAGGATGCTGCACACTTAGTCCTCTACTCACTCCAGAAGTTTCGTGCTTTTGCTGGAATTGTGGTTAAATCTGCCTTCTAATAACTGAACGTGCTGTAGAGCACGCTAGTTTCACACCCAAACCTCACCACGCCACCATAGCAGGCTCCCTAGACAACTGCAACACACTGTACCCTGGCTTCAATACTAACCATTTAAGAGACTCAAAAAAAGCCAAGTGTCTATCATGCCCATCGGCCGAATAAAGAACACAGCACTCACCAGGTGACAAGCGTCTATTGGTAATCGCTGAAAGACAGGTTTCAAAACCACCTGCCTCGCCTTCAAACGTGTCAATGGCTCTTCATCCCTCTTTCAAAACAAAGCACACAAATACAGTTGCAGGACCCTAAAGACAAACCTGTATGGAAAAGCTGCTCCTCACTACGTGGCCTGGTTTCCTTACTCTATTTTCTCTCTGTCACTAGAGGCATTTCAGTGATGCTGTGTGTGGTACCCAGATATGTTCAACTGAATAAAAAGATAGATGTGCTTAGAACTCTTTACCGTCCACTAGTAGATTTCCACATCCCCAGCTCCCTCCCTCTGATGTTGCACACAGACCATCTATGCACAAGCCAGATTCATATAGGTGCATGCACAAACTAACCAGGTCTCTTAACCATGCGCACAGTAGCTATACATTAAACTTCTAGTGGAGCAAAAACCATCAACATGCCACCCAATCAGATACAGAACTATCCATAAGTCTTCCTTTAGAAACGCACAAAGTTGTCATGCACATCTAACGGTGCAGGCAGTGTATCGCACAAAGGCCACTTTTTGATAACCGCACTGCAACTACGCTGTGCATCTCTTCTGGTAAGGACCATACAGTACCCATGCACATCCTGCTGATCACTACAGGAACGATGCACATCTAATAGTGAGGGCCACACAGTACCCAATGCACAAGTCTTACACTGCTACTCAGGCAAACACTGCGTTCGCTAGATCTCCACGGTAGAGTGCGCAAGTACTAAAATTGGTTGCCAGCTTGCACCCTAGGTTTTTGGCTAAAAGACTCACATGCACAGTAGCATGTTAATGCACCAGGACACACAAGCCATTGCAAGTAATTAAGAGAAGCTCATGGGTGGACCCAGCCAGCCACATTCACAAAGGTCCATCGAGGCCGAGTGTGCTTGTGTTCATTACCAGACCCAACAGGTTGTGACCATATCAAATTGCACTGGAACGCCAAGTTAGGCATAGAGAAGTGTCGAGATGCTACTGTAACTCCACTTGTCTCGACAATACAGTGCAAGTCAATATTTTGAAGTCTCTATAGGTTGAGATTAATATTTAAAAACAGATATTTCGCCATCATATGGTTACCACCCAACAGGCGCTTAAAGTAGCGTGGCGTAGTTTTTCCAAAATTATACAGCGCACAGCCAAGTTAAAACTGCACCAAACAGACAGAAGGAGTCAGTGCAACTTGTGAGTTCTGAAAACGTGCCTCGTGCAGCCGTGAGCCCACAGCACGCTTCGATATGGGTTATACCAGACAGCTGCACTGAGCCCTTTGATAAACTTTAGACTTGCAGTAGTACCAAGATGGAGACCAAGGGACTGCTTGCAGAAAAGTTAGAGCACACACAAGATATTTAAAGTTTCCCCATACTGCTTGCATGAGAATACTTTCATTTAATGTACAGAAGAGAACGAAAGGAGGATGGGGCTGGGAATTCACCTGGAAAGCGTAGCCATTTCCATTTGGGCGACATGTAGAACCCATTACACATGGTCACAGTCGTATCTCTGCTGCCTGTGCGCGAGGTGTGTGGCGTCGTCACGAGCTGAGCTCCAGGGACCACGACGTCACAGCAGCGCAGTAAACGGAACCTACGCAACCCGGCGAAATGGCCAATCACTGCATGGCTTCACTGTGAAGCCATGCAGTGATTGGCCATTAAGTTGTGGCACGGTGGCAGAGGCAGTGTGTGTGTCACCCCCACGCGCGGCATCCAATGATGGATGCTGCGCGGTGGATCAGCCAATCCTGGCGCTGCATGCAGCGCCAGGATTGGCTAGAGGGGCACATTTGCTGCTCGCCCTTTGTAAACCCGGGCTGTGGCAGGCGAACAAGTACCCCTGGGTCCCACTGGGGAACTTAGTGCGCATGCTTTGGCTAGTTGGAAACCAAATCTCACTTGCGCACTACGGTCTGCTGCAGCCCGAGTGTGTGACTGTCTGTCACTCAAGCTGCAGCAGGCAACCCCTCCTGCGCTCTCTCCGAAATCGCCGGGTGTGTCCCGGATTCCCGGCGGCTGATTACCTGAAATAATGTATTCGTTTTTATGTACATTGTACAGTCAGTAATTTTGCCGGCGGCCGCTATGCGGGTCCATGTGGGCTGGTGGGGCTACGCCCCTACGCCCCAATGGACGCTGGTGAATAGCAGGAGTACCCTTTGAAGGGACTAGGATAGGGTGAGTTTCATGCGTGCATGAGTCTGTCTAACAACAATACATATTAAAATGACAAATGGCTCATGGAATGGAAGGGGTACACTTTAGGGCACTAGTGTGAATTCCAGAGGGACTGGCAGAGCAATTTACAACCTGGTTTTATTGACTGGAAACTTTGATCTATTCAATCGAAGACTAAAACTACTACCATTCCCAAGAAGTGAAAATTAGTGCGTGAAAGGAGCATCAGACCACTGTAGGACGGGTTTACTTTCCTATGCAGTGATGACTATATAGTGAAAACACAATAAAATAAATTAATTACTCTCCCTATACCCCCCTCCCCGCCTGGCCCGATTTGTATGGCTGGGTGGAAGGCAGCGTGGATTCACTAGGGTAGAGAACATGTCTGGCAATTCCATTTGTGATACTGTGTGACGCAAGACTTGAATACTAGAAGAAAGATGGCAAGCAGAGCTTGCAAGAGTCCCAGGTGTATTCACAAGTAGCTTTGAAGGGTTTCTTTTCATCCTGATGCTTGTAGTGCTGATTTTTTTTATAAAGGACAAGCCAGACTACACTTCCTAGAGACAATGATTAGATCTAGACCAACAGAGCTAAAACAATGACTTGAGGTATGGGATGTACTTTGGTTTAAGCAAAACTACTTTTCTGTATTTTCTATATTGTCCAAATGTGGCAAACTAGAATACCAACTGTTGCAGTGACAGGAGAACAAGGGTGTTTCTGGATGCAGTAAATGCAGGAGAGAAGCATGTTCTGAGGGATGAATGCATTTGACTTTTCACTGCCAAAGTTCTTCAATTTTTCAAGGTGGCGAAAGAGAATGAGCATCCCTTAGCAGATGATTCCAAGATCTGAAATAGAAGTGGTTGTTATCGGAGTGGTGCCATTTTGACAAAACCTTAGGATTTGGAGATGCTGTAAGTTAAATGTGGTCTATGGAGAGCTATTGTTCCAGCTATTGGTGGACCAGTGAGGCCATTGGGGCCCATGAAGCAGATGAGCTATTTTTGACCTGGATAAAGGCACTTAATTTCTGACTAAGTTCAGACATTGGCATGAATAGTAAATACAAGTGTTGAGGTATAAGAATAGGTCTGTTGGGACCATATTCTGCAGTGATGTGTGGCGCAGTGAGATGATCAAGCTTCTATTGATACCGCAAAAAAAAATTGGAGGGCTAGTGGAAACTACCAAAATGGTGCAGATTGGAACCCATAATCCTGTTAATCATGATGCAGTGACCTATGTGCATATACATATTCTGATGGAAGCAGAGACTTTGGCAACATTTGCATTCCTCTTCGTATGAACACAGGCAGTGTAGATGAGAGCATATTTCAGTAGAGATGATGTTCTCAAGAGCTCATCAGAAACATGTTTTAAAGGGAAAAGTCTGCTCATCATATGCATGGTTTTATATGTGTAGAATGGAAATTGGGGGCTGGAATCGACACCAGAAAAAGAAAAATGCAAAAAGGTGAATTTGTAGTAGCCACATTGACTAGACCTTGTAACCTATCCCCTACCCTGCCTACACATCAGGACTTGGAACTTACCCCAGACTGTGGAGACCTAGCAATTTGGCTGATGCCCGGTGGAGCTACCATATAGCCAAAGAGAAGATGGGTTGTGGACTCCCCCTCCCTGTCGTCACCTACCCACCCCGACCTTGGGCAGATTTCCCCCTTGTCTCTGCGTCCTGTTTTCCTCCTACCCCTTTAACCTGTCCCCTTACCCTTCCTGCTCCATTCACCTTGTTCCCTATGCTCTTTAAATGCTTTTCTTGATACCTATGTAACTTTTAACTGATGTAATTTGCAACATTATTACTCTTTAATTAAATTTGTTCTCATTTAGTACTCTTTCTCCCTTGGTCTACCTCCCTAGCTCCTATCCACTCTCTCCCCTGAATCTCTCACCTTGCCTGCTAGTCTGCCTAGCCCCCTGTCCTTTGCGCCCTTTGACTAAGCACTCCTTTTCCCATTGTTGGGGAAAGATCCAATATTTATACTCTGGAGTCTCAGCGTACCCGCTGAGAGAGTCCACTGCGCCAAGGGAGCCACTCACAGCTGAGGTATGGTATGGCCCACCTTGCCAAAGCACTCCCTCTCCCCTTTTTCGGGAAGGATCCAGTATGTAGGCCTTGGAGTCTCAGACACTTCTGAGAGAGTCCCCGGCGTAAAGGGAGCCTTCCGCAACAGTGATAGGGATGGGAAAACAATTTTCCCTGGGATCACAGCTTACTGGACTTTGGATGTTGCTTTGACTCGTCTACCGGTTTGTGTCCCCGTCGCCATTCCCCTTTTATTTCCCGCCTTCATTACCTATCTACCTCCCCAGCTCTCCCCCCCCCCCCTCCCCTGAATCTTTCCCCCTGCCTGCTTTTCCCCTTACATATTTGTGCTTATTGTTTATCTTGACCTCACAAGTAACTATGTTGCCATGCTCTAATAACTGTGTAACCTTTGAGACGATGTAACCTGTAACTATGATCTGAGGCTCATGTAAAGCGCTCTGATACCTCAGGGTCTAGCCAGCGCTATATAAAACCTTAAAAAAAAAATAATCCTCTACTGCATATGACGCCAGTAGTTAATAACAATCTGGGAATTTATGGCATAGTCTCGAAGAAGTGGGGAATCTTACTTTATTGGATCTGGAGGAGATTGCGCACGGTATTCATTAGTTCTGTTACTACTTTGCTGTGTCTTTATTTTTGGTCCTCAGAATAAAGTCATTATCTGACATATCCCACTCTCCGGTGAGCTTGCCTTAACCGTTGATCTTGTTTGTTCTCACATTGCAGATGGTGACGCGTTTAGAGTTGCACAACATGTTTTACAGAAAGGCCAACAGGAAACCTTTACTGCAACAATAGATATTCCTTTTCTATGCATGCAGGGCCGGCCTGTCCTTAAACGGCGCCCTGGCGAAACATTTGGCACCTTTCGCAATCCTCCAACTCCTCCCCTTCCCATTGGTGATCTAGTGGAGGGCCCATGCTCATATGTCCCATCCCAGCTGGATCTACCTGAGTAGGTATTCCCTGGGAGCACTCATTTGCCCCTTGTCCCTCCACCTGAATCGCATGTTCAGATGCTGAACTTGAGGTGAGTCATTGGTGGGGGCAAAGGGTGAAAGGGAGAATTAAATAGGAGTGAGCTCAAGGTAACCAGAGCGAGGCTAAGGGAAGGGAAGAAAACACGAATTTATTGCCAGCCTTTGGTAATGAACTGAACCGATGGCTTGGAATGAAGCAAGGTCAGCTGCTCTAAATCTAGGTTCCCATGCCAACGCCGGCCCTGTATGTGTGCATTGTATTTGTTATGTATTCTGCACAAGAAATGCCAGGAGTGAACTTGACTTCTACAGTCAAAACAATACACAACTTGAAGAAAAAAATTAACAATGCGAACAAGGTGTAGTGCAAGCCCTGGGGCCTAGAGGCGATCTAAATGAAAACATAGCCTTGGAGTGGGATGCGACATAAGTGGGGTAATGCTTGCAATGTGGGCGAAAAAAAACACATCCAGATGTACAGACATTTACAAGGGTACCAGGGTGGTATTCAATAATTCGGAGAATTATTTATTTTCAGAGTTTTATATAGCGCGAACAAGATCTTTGCAGATATCAGAGCGCTTTACATAGAAGAGTACATGAGGGAACAAAGTCAAATAGGTAGGTCGATAGTTCACAGAGTACAGAAGGGAACATGAGGGAACAAAGTCAAATACGTAAATCAGTAGATCATACAAAACAAATAATACAATTGGGTGGCTGCAAAGCAGTCAAGTGGGTGATAAGACAGCTCGTACAAATAGATAAGTGGTCAAGCAAGTAATAAAGATCATCGCAGGGTGTTGATAGGGTTCGAGATAGTAGTACAGGTGAATTTAGCCATGAGGATAGCTTTTACTTCTTTTTTGAAGAGTGTAGTGGAGGAGAGAAGCCTGGTTTCGGGAGGGAGTGAGTTCCAAATCCTAGGCGCCATTCCTGAGAAAGAGCGCTTGTATGTTTTCTCCTTCCGGAATCTTCGAGGTTTCAGCAGAAGATTGTTTGCGCCTCTCGTGTTTCTGGTTCCCCCAGAGATTGTCAATTTCTGAGCAAGGTAGCCGGGTGAGTTTAGGTGTACAGCCTTGTGTGTCATGCAGGCTATTTTCAAATGTATTCTGGCTTCAAACGGCAACCAATTCAGGGATTTCAAGTCAGGGGTGATGTGGGAGTGCTTTTTTGACCCCGTGATAAGTCTCGCTGCAGCATTTAGAGATGCTTTTAGTGGTGCGGTTGTAGTTAGTGGGAGTCCGCAGAGGGAGGTGATGCCGTATTCAATTCGTGGGATGACTAGTGCTTGCACCGCTGTTTGGAAGTCTTTGGCTGGGAGGTAGGGTTTAAGTTTCCTCAGAGTATTGATCTGGAAGTTCGCTCCCTTTGTAGCTTTGCTGACATGTTGCTGCATGTTGAGATTGGTGTCGAGTGTTATGCCTAAAGATTTTGCTGATTCCACGATGGTGGGTTGGACATTGAGAGCGGTTAGGAGTTTAAGCCAGTGTTGAGTGGTGGTTATCTTCGCTGGAGGTGCGATCAGAAGGAACTCTGTTTTCAGGGCATTGAGTTTGAGGTGATTGTCGGCAAGCCAGGATTGGGTGCATCTGATCGTTGAGTTCAGGAGCAGGATGTCATTGGGAGATTGCAGTTTGAGGTAGAGTTGGGTGTCATCGGCATACATGTGAAAGTGTACATTGGATTCTTGTAGCAGAGTGGTGAGCGGTTCCATGACTAGGTTGAACAAAGTTGGGGATAGAGAAGATCCTTGGGGGACGCCTAGCGTTACAGGTACTGGCGTGGACATCAGGTTGTTGCTCTTGAATTTCTGCGACCTGTTGCGGAGAAAGGAAGTGAACCATTTGAGGACAGTTCCAGATAAGCCCATTCTTTTGTTTAGTAGTTCTATTAGATTCTCATGTTTAACGGTGTCGAATGCGGAGGAGAGATCGAGAAGGATGAGGAGGCAAGTGTCATTTTGGTCTAGCATTTGAAGTGCGTCATCAATTATGTGAGTCATGGCCGTTTCTGTGCTGTGTCCTGCTCGGAAACCTGATTGGTGAGGGTTGAGGAGATCGAATTGCTCAATGTGTTTAGTCAATTGTAGTTGTGCACATTTTTCCAGCAGTTTGGCGAGAGTGGGGATATTGGTGATGGGACGGTAGTTGTTGAGATCCGCGGGGTCGGCTGTTGGTTTCTTTAGTAGAGGTGTGACCTGACCAACTTTGAGGGAGTCAGGTATGCTTCCTTGTTGGAGAGAGCTGTTGATGATTTTAGTCCAGAGAGGGAGAATCAGTGGGGTAAAGTCTTTTACTGCGAAGGCAGGGAGGGGGTCCGTGAGGTGATTTATCCGTTCCTGTGTTAGTTGAAGAATGTTTTTTTCTCTGTAGCTTTTGAAACGGCTCGGCACTGTGCTGTACATGTGGACTGTTAGCCGCTCCTTCCTAGAAGTGTCGGTAGTTGTTCATAAATCTTCACATACATTCACAAAAGATACACATAGTGCCTGTAATTCAGCAAACATGCCATCCGATTCTATCACTGCTTCCTACTTGAGAATCGGCTCAACTATGCACTTGCTTTCTCAAGTGAGAGTAAGGCATCGCCCACCTTTTTTTAGTAAATTATGTGGAGAATGCTTCTCTTTTCATCTTGCAGATGTGTCTGAAGACGTAACCTGTTTTGTAAGAATTGTGCTGTATGCCATTTTGCAGAGTTCATCTGTAGCAGACCCCATAGCTATCTGCTTCTGATTTAGCTTTCCTTGGCTTCAGAAAGCACTTTCAATTTCACGCCTGTCTTCCGCTCACAAATCTGATACGGATACACCAAAGACATCAAGGATGAGATTCAAGCTGAGGCCTTAGTGCGCCTCTGCCTGCTGCACAAGTGACCACTTAACCTTTTGTTGGTGACGTGTAAAAGAGGTTTGCTTGACACTTTGCTTTAAGGAAACCATCAAAGTGACGCTTGTCACTGGAAGGGCTAACTAGAATTTAAAAATACACTTATTTTTGAGGTAAAATTAGAGTGGAGAAGTTTGGCTCAATGGTTAGAGCGGCAGACCCTGAGGCAGAGGTCTAGCCCGGGACCAGGGTTCAATTCCCCGCCTCGGCGGGTCTTGGGCTCAAAATTCCACGGACCTGATAATTCTTGCCTCGGTGCCTATTCCAATCATGGAGTCCCACTCCAACTCTGGGGGTGCTCAGTAGTGGACGCCTCACAGGGAAAGCCAGGATGGGTTCCACAGCGGTATTCGTACAAGCGCCTTAGGACCCTTGCGGGTGAGTAGTGCGCTATACAAGTATCAATTTACAATTTATATTTAGAGGACAGCTACAGTGCCGTACGAATAAGAATCGGGGAATAAGATTAGATAAACCTTTTGATAGCCGAGAACAAAAGATGGCACAGCAATAATGCAGAAATGGAGGCAGGATATGGAATTAATAAAATCTACTCCTTCGTGAAATGTTTTCAGATGAGCAGAAGCTATCATAGATATGTAAATTGTAAATCGGATGACTTAGCGTTTTTTCTTTGTGTCATTAATTAGGAGCAGATGAGAGGTTGCCAGGCATGCACACTTTGTTCACTGCCTTGCTTCCCACATGCTTGTAGACTGCACATTTCCTATGATGTGGCAATCTGTTTTCTGATTTATTTTTGTTTTATTTCCTCGAAGTATCCATATTTGGCAGGACATGGTACTTCCGGGAAGCAATAGGAATGTATATTTGCTGTTGCATTAATAAGAGTTAAGTGGTAGCAGCATATAAAACATCTCCATTGATTGGAAAAAATAAAGACCTCTTTATAGCTACTACATCTGTGCATGTGTTCACCTTGGAGCACAGAGAATGAGCTATGGATGATGGCAATAGCACCTTCCATTGTAGGGTTGCGTGCTCTCTTGAATGATTGTGGGAGATGCCATGAAAATAGTGTGCTTTATTATCCCATTGGCATTTTCTATCAGAAGACCATATGAGGTTGTATCCATAGTAAAAATATACTCTAGATTTTTGAAGATTATTATGCTGCCTATTTTGTTCAATAATATTTTTGCGACTTCATATCACCTTATGGACTGTAGACTTCCATTGACTGCCTTCTCATATGGAATTTGAGTAGTGTTAGGGAAGGGCACTGCACTTTGAGGTTATGTTCCCTAGTCAATGCTGGAGCCTGCCCACCCTTCATAGTTGTTTAATGTACTATTTTAGCCTTTTGTAAATGTCCCATTACCTCCAGTCCTAAGACGTGGGTCCTTATTATTGGCTGCTGAGTTTGTCCCATAATTTGTACGCGAGGCTTCAAGAGTGTTCAAGATGCACATCTTGTAAGAAGCAAAAGGCAAAATCCAATTATTTTCCTGACTAACTCATTTACTCATCCTCAATTTCAGAAGATAAATGCATCTTAGTGTAACATAAATGTTGTTGTGGTGTGTGGTGTTGTCTTTGTTTTGTTGGTGTGCGCTTGATTTGTCATTGTGTTTTGTAACACTTTATAAGTGTATTGTTACTATAATTCTGTTACACTGTGCTGTTATTGTGTTGTAAAATGGTTTGTGTTGCTGCTGTAACTACACTGCAGTCTGTCTTGTCACACATTACCACCCCAACAAATCTGCTTTCATAATACGGTGGTAAACCAATATTTGCACCAGGCACTACCTTACTTTCTACCAAGGACATGCAGTATGACAGCCAAAAATGTTTGTGGTCCGTTTTTCTTTAACTGGGTGTACCAGTTGAAGACCAGTACAGGGCATCCAGCAAATGCACAGTGCAGGCACAAACCAGAGCTTGCACTGGGAACATTGTATTGATAAAAGTGGACAGGCTGCTTCAAGCTTCTTGTCTACCTTTGACTGCAGGAGCGGACCTGGCCACTCTTTCAAGGCAAATCAGAAATCACTCCATAGGTGAGCATCATGTAAATTATACAGCCTAGAGAGGTATGCATGCAGCATCCCTGGCACCCATCCACTGTTACCAACCTTGTTTTTGGAGTCTAGTCTGCACCTTCTGACAGTTTCTTTCTTTTTTTTACCTCTGTGCTCTTGTCTGTAATGTAAGGTCAAACAAGTTCAACAGTAGCAAGAGCTGTTGAGTTAAGGAAGTGTTAATCACTATGCTATTACTTGTAATCACCCACCCGAAGGATCCGGACCGAGTGACTGCCCGTCTCCTGGGAATCGACCACCACACGTTGTCTGCCTCTACTCAGTTGGAATACGGTGGTGCCACTACACAGTGTTTGCCTACCATTATTGAACATAGACTTCTTTGCTGCGGATGATTATTCACTAAGCACGCCTGCCCTTTCAAATTTCCACTGGATTCTCCTGCCATTAATTACTCTTGCTTAGTTTGGGTCTGGATTTGCTGTGAGTGAGCCTGCATGTTTTCTTACTCATCCGCTTCCTCCGGGTCACCAAATTCTTCATGCTCACAATTTTGCCCTGATGATGATCTCAAATCCATGAGATCGTAACACTCTCAACCTTTATACAACAAAAGATCTCCTTTTAAATGTTAAAATTACAATCTGGAGTTTCTCTATGTTGTCAATGTGATGGCTTGCCGAGAATCACCTCAAACTCAATGCGCTGAAGACTGAAAAATCTCTACCGCTCAAACATGGCTTAAGCACCTAACTGCTCTAAATGTACCACCTACCATCGTAGACTCAGCAAAATCTTTAAGCATAACACTTGACGCCAATCTCAACATGCAGCAGCACATCAGCAAGGCAACCAAAGGAGCGAACTTCCAAATCAATACCTTGAGAACTTAAACCCTTCCCTCCAGCCAAAGACTTCCAAACTGCAGTACGATCTATAGTCATCCCGCACATAGAATACGGTAGCACCGCCCTCTGCGGGCTCCCCCTAACTTCAACGGCACCCCTAAGAGCGTCCCTTAACGCTGCAGCGAGACTCATCACTGGCTCAAAAAAACACTCGCATATTTCCCCTGACTTTAAATCCCTGAACTGGCTACCTTTTGAAGCCAGAATACATCTGAAAATCGCCTGCATGACACACAAGGCTGTACACATGAACTCACCCGCCTACCTCACTCAAAAGCTGACAATTTCCGGTGGCTCTAGAACCACTAGAAGCGCAAACAATCTTCTGCTGAAGCCTCGAAGATTTCGGAAGGAAAAAAACCTATAAACGCTCCTTCTCAGGAATGGCGCCCAGGATCTGGAACTCACTCCCTCCTGAAACCAGGCTCATCTCCTTCAACAAACTTTTTAAGAAAGAAGTAAAAGCGATCCTCATGGCTAAATACACATGATCTATTATTCTGTATTTCTCAAGACTCTGCTCTGTACTACCTGCATGACCCCTTGGACTATTTGTATTACTTGTATTATCGACTTACTTGATTGTATACGTTCCCTCTTTGTATATTTTTATATTATTGACGTACCTGTCTGACTTTGCATACTGTACCTACACCACCTCAACTATTCCTACTCTCGTATTACTGATGCACCTGTGTGACTATGCACCCTGTACTCACCTACCTCAACTATGACTACCTTTATGCTATCCCCAAAAGCATTTTAAGCACGTTTAAACAAGTATATGCTCCTTCTTTTTGTACTTTATATTATTGGCGCACCTGTTTGACTATGCACCTTGTACCTACACTACCTCAACTATGACCTACCTCTTGTATTTTGACCTACCTGTGTAACTATGCACCTTGTACCTAACTACCTCAACTATTACCTACAATTATTCTATTACCCCCTTGTCCTTGTAAAGCGCTCTGATATCTGCAAAGATCTTGTTCGCGCTATATAAAACTTTCAAAATAAATAAGTATATATTTTAAATGTTACCTTCACTCGCCACATCACGCTTGTTTTCAGCTTCTTGTGAGCACTTGAATTATATCTCTCCCAAAAAAATGGCTTTGAAATATTGTTTATAAATAAAAGATCTATGCAAAAGCCCAACTGTGTCCCTACTTATATTTAGAAAATGCTCTATTGTTGCTCCCCATTGCATTAATTGACTTTATATGCTCTATTCTATAGCCATTGTGATTAACGCTTCTTTAACTCAACAGCTCTTGGTACTCTAGGACTTGCTTGGCCTTGCATGAACTATTGTTTAATTATAATACCATTGACTACCCCAGGTTCAAATATTGGGGCCCCTTGTTTTTCAATACGTGTCTGTAATGTGGGACATGTGCAAAGACTGAGGGTCTTGCCTGGGGCACACCCTCATGTAAATAAGGGAATGCCCCTTTCTTATTGCACACGTGTAACATCTGTTCCAGCCCGATCGACATTATACATGGGGTCATACAGGCATCTGCCGCCTCTTCTGTAATACCAAAGTGTCCGGAGAGTGCAAAAAAGCAGGCGCAATCAGCTGTTACACGCCAGGATACGTAGCATAATATGGCTCCTGAAATGCTAAATCTCCAGGCTGTTTTTTCTGTGCTGTTTTGTTAGTGACTTTTATCCGACACTGTTTTTTTGTTTGGATGACCCGTTTGTGCTTAACCAATCTAGAAATATTTACATTTTAATTGGTCAGTTCGTCAAAAATCAAGACCAATGAAGGCTGTTATATTGATGTCCTCTGATAAGGGCAGATGGTCTTTCGAGTCTGTCTGTTCTTTGCACATGGCAGCAAGACTCAGAGACATCTGTGTTGTTTGTGCTTTTGGACCATGTTCAGAAATTAATCCAAGATGATTTTCCTCAGGGTAGTAGGTTTGAGTCATGCTTACATTACAGCCATGAAACTGTTTCAATTACTAAAACTGTTTGAAATGTCCAAGGTTAATAATGTTGGATATTCTTAAAAGCAGACTTGTCTTATGTTAATCATTTGGCTCTCCTTTTCTCGTTTAGTGTGGTTTCCTTGTCATTCAGTTAATACCCATGTATTTAGCTCTTGCTGCTTGATTTTCCTTGTCACATAGTAGACTCAGATCGCTTAACTTGGCAAGTGCCCATTTCCAGTAAACCCCTACCCCTCCCCATCTCCCTGGACCAGCGTGAATGCTGGCACTTTAACATTTGTGCTGTCATATCAGTTTCTCATGGTTCTGCACGGCTGTTTGAAGGCCTTTGTTGTCTGTCATGGGCTCAGCTGCAGTTTGCATATGTGGTTTTATGGCCCTCTCGGGGAAAGATGCAATTGCTAGCTCTGCTTATCTATTCTATAGCAAGAGGCACAGGCTTCTTTCTTGGAAGGCCTAAAATGCGATTGCAGTTATTTTTTCTGGTGTGTTGCAGCATTAAGTACAGTACAGCCCATAAGTGGATGATACTTGTTTAGGCTACCAATGACGAGTTCTTCACATTTGTATGGTCTCAGCAGTAGGTTTTAACTGGTGCTTTTACAAATCATTCATTATCCAGCACATTCTTTCAGATGTTCCAAGCTGCACAGTGCCATTATTGTCGGTCTTGACTTAGTCTTCTAGGAAAGGTCCCAAATCACACTGTGTACATGAAGTGGGCTTACACCCCCCTGAAAGACTGGGCGTCCAGCACGTGGTTGGTGGCTATGGGCTGCCGGCATCATCGGAGGATTTACAACCCCATCCGGGAGTCAGTGGCAGCTTCATAAGCCTTTATTTGTTTGTTGAATAGGGTTAGCTGTGGAAGTGTCAATCCATATGCCCCAATCTGTCTATGGTTGGCAAAATGGTGTTAGGAAATCCCATCCAGACTCTGCCCCTTCAAGCCCGTGCCCACTCTCGCCCAAAAAAGTGTTTTCAAAGATAGCAAACCGATTCAACTTTGATCCCTTTATTAGAATTGATGGTTTCCGAACTTATTGTGCACAGATGTTGAATGCAGTATTTTTCCTGCTTGAGCTCTCTCCTCACACTAAAACATGCCATTATTTCGTCATTTTGTACTTAATTGGTGCTATCACAAGGAGATGTCCTGAAGATGCAGCATTATGGACTCACTGGCAATTTTGAAAATGCATTTAACCCAGCACAGGGTACATGGGACAAACAGTCCTACCACCACGTGAAAGGCTCTGGCTCTTGGTCACAGATTAAAACAGTTTTTTGCTGGACCAGTTATTTGGATCAAACGTGTTAATCGCCTCTAGGTTCTATGTTACATGATTGAGATGGGGTTTTGGTTCTTGTGTTACAAGATTAATGAGATGCTCCATGAGTAGACCTCGACAATTTTTGGAGTTAGTGGACTAGATTATCTTGACCTTTAGCAAGTATGGAGGGATGTTTCTATAGCTAATATAAGCATTACTACTCTTGTTTGCCTTCTGTTGGGGAAAAATGCCATGGTTGAGATCCTGGCGAAAATTTTGAGCTCTTGTGTATTTTCTATATCCTGCTAAGGTACTTCTCAGCCAAATTGTTTGTAGATCTTAAAACATAAAAATATTGTGTACCTTGGCTGCAAAAATTGAGTGGGTTATTCTAAATAGTAGTTAGGTAAATAAGTTTGTGTTTGCAGCTTACACATTACTGGGTTATGTCACTTCTCATTGCATTCAGTTAGGCTCTGCTCTAATCTAATAGATTTCTACCAAATTTTTTTTTGGTTTAAAATCTGCTAGAGGTGAGGTTAATTTAGCTGCCGGTCCTAGACGGTATTTCTCTGTGTGTGCGCAGATCTGTCTCCCCTCCCCAAAAGCTACGGTGTCAAGAAGCATTAGGATTTTATTTTGTTAACGTGTTATAGGTTATCCAGAAATTAAATCGAGGCCAGGGAGTTTTCTTTCAAGTGTGGTATGATGGGATGTTCCTATTCCTTACCCAGTCACATGATTGAGACTTAACAGGTACTTTATACAATATTACTTTAAGAAGCATGATTTTAATAAGTTTTGCTTTTTAGGGAAGCAAGTTTAAAGCCACTTGCCTTTAACTCGATATTCACACCCGGACAGATGTCCCATTTTATAGCCAAACGTCAGCTACTGTCGGTCTCTAACCCATGCTCACTAAATGTGAATGATGATAAAATTGAATCTGGAAACCAATGCAAAATCTTCTAATTTGGACTGGGAGCAATACAGCTAACTCAACAAGTATAAGATTGTTTTTGATCTGCAACCATACCTCATTCACACTTTTTAATGCTCTGTTATTGTAAAGGTTGGAGTCCAACATTCCTTAATTCAAGAAACTACTGCTTTTTTTTTTCTTGAAGAAAAGGGTCAAACCAACATCACAAATTGTGCAACCCCTATTTATTGCTTTGGCAAGGAATGGAATATACTTGTAGATTCTGGTGCTGGGAATAGCCAAAAATTGAATAATCTCATGTCGCTTGGAGGCACATTGTTGGCTCAAATGAGAAAAGGAAGAGGGCAGGTTTATGACTTGAAGTGTAGCAGACTGCCAGTTTTTGAAGGTAGCTAGGACCTTTGTCTAAAAATGCCTTCTTCATAATAAATAATGCTGTGAACTTCTCGATTCCAAGAGGATCCAGTGGATAGCTACACGAGTTGGCCCATTTCTCTGAATGTGCAGTCACGTTCCAGCTACCTGATTTTTGTACTCTTTAAAGTCTGGCAAGACGTTTATGGAGGCCAGTGTATACTACATCCATGGTGGTCCGTTTAGAGAGCTTAAGGATTTTAAAGAGGGGGAAGGGTCAGAAAGTTATTCCTTTGATTGTTGTGTTGGTTTGAGGAGTGAAGTTGCTTTCAATCTGCTGGCATGAGGTGAGAGGGGGGCCAGATTGGAAGGTCAGATGAAGGGCAGGGACTCTGAACCATCTTCGTACTATTTGAATAGATGAAGGAAGAAGTGCAGAGGTTACTTCCTGTCACGCAGAAGACCTGGTGTAGGCACTCTCCAGTGCTTGCAGAATGGTGCAGCAAGCTTGGTCCTCAACAAGACAGAATGTGATTGCATTAATCCCACCCTTAAAGCTCATAGCAAGCTCTTAGCAGTAGCCATAATTAAATCTAAAGTTGTATGCTCAAGCTGTTCTGAGTTGTTCCTCTAGTAAACAGCAGTAGTTGGCGCCAACTACTAACAAATCTAATCGCTAATAAGCATACCATCTGCAAGTATGAATGCAAATGAAGATGCTTATTAAAGCACTAGGACTTCAGGGTTCCAGACTAAAGGATGTGTTTCAAAGAGTAATAGGCAGACTTCAGCATGGATTTGAAGAAATTAATTTGGAGATTGAAATAACACATATTACAGGCAGGCAGTCGCTGCCACCTCCTAGTGCCTAACCACTCCCTCAATGTACAAATATAACTGGCAAGGTGAGCATGCGTTGCGGAGGTTTCATGAGCTGGTGGTGACACGAGTCGGCTCGCCCCATATTAATGCATCCGAATTTAAACCCATTAGATAAAACACAACTCCGCCTTTTCTTGTTGCAATAATGATTACTGCAATAGTTAAAATTACATCAAAGACCAAGTATAATGTAAACCAATTGACATTTCGAGATTGCGATAGCGCAACTATAGAGCTATGCATAAAAAAATATAACGCCATAAAAGGTTACAAATGGCACCTTTAATGTTTTTAAATCGTGAGAAAATCTTTGAATGTTCAAAGAGACTTAAGCAACCTTATACAAAAAAAGTTTTGAAAAAAACACAACCGAAAAGATCACAGAAAACACCCTAACATTTAAAATGTTGGCAAAATCTTTGAATCTTCCAGGAAGTTTACAAACCCTCAAACAGAGGACATGTGCGGATACCCCCACTAAATAGCAAGAAATGGGCAGTAGCTCCAAAGATAAAAACTAATTGCCCACAGAACAGTTCACATCATATAGATTTATTTATTTATCTATCATCATTACTTTTTTTTAAATAGAGTATAAAATGTAGGACTTTTTTTATGGACACACATTTCAAATAATAATGTATAGACTACATCAATATTCATAGGACAGAAAAACAACCCAAAAAGACAAGGTGAATAAGAAAAGCCACACTATACAGAAATCCAGCTAATTTACAAAAGTCCTAAACATACTACATTCACATAACAAAGCTACAGTGTACAAACCCTCTTCTGCATTGGAGTAGTTAAATGGTTAATCACTTTTCTCCCAACAGACTTATTGCGAGTCTTCACAGGGCCCCTCACCATGACTAATCTGGCACAAATCCACCACTGCCCATTTTGGATTCTCAATGCACTTCAATTTTTCCTCATTTCTTCCACACACCAATCAGAACCAAATCTCAACTTCCCTTAACACATTTTGAATATGTCAATTTCACTTGTTCACAATCACCTTTTTCAATCAATACAGTTTTAGTCTCTACCTCTTTTCATCTGACTTTCCCAGATTATATTACTAGTAATTTCAAAATCCTTTGCATATATATTACAAGATTTATCTTTTGATAGATTGTTCATCTAGGCAGGCCTCAAGAAACCAGGAGTGCCCCTGCCCCTGCCCCTGCACCTCAGCTCTGTGAATGGCATAACCCTGGTCACATTGAGGGGTATTGCGATACCACCAAAGAATAGCATGCACCACATTCACCACATCAACGCATTTTATTATAGTTCTCCTTGCAGTCGAAGATCATCCTGTTGACCTTCTCAGTCTGACCATTCCCATGAGGATGACAAAGGCTGCACCTCTTGTGTTTAATCCCTGTTCCCTTCCAAAACATCCCCATCTCAACTGAAACTAACTGCACACAGTTGTCTGATAAAACGTCTGAAGGAACAACTTCTCTAGCAAAGACATCAGTGAGAAACGTTATTACACTTCTAGTGGTATGTTCCTGAATGAATCTAACTTCAATCCACTTTGATAAGTGGTCAATCAGAACAATGGTGGATCGCTGAGCTAGAGGCAACATCTGGAAAGGTCCCATTAAAATCTATACTTACCCTCTCACAAACTTTCTGAGGATTCTCAGGGACAACCATTGATGGAGTCACACATTACAAACCTTTGTCCATCCATTCCTCCACTCCCCTGTCCATCGGCCACTAGAAAATGTCGGTCAGTCTCTTTTAAGTCATTGTCATGCCTAAATGACTCATGACTTGCTCAATAGCCTCGCCTTGACTTCTTTTGGAGGAATTAAATTGTCAGTTCTAAATAGTAACCCATCTTCCACCGAAAGTTCTGTCTGCACCTTGATAAAAGTCTGGAGTTCAACAGAAAGACTACCTTCCCTTTGGCAACCCTTTCCTGTATATTCCACTCCTTCGTTTAACACAAGATCCTGGTCAAAAGCAGATTTCCACACTGTTTGGCTGACACATTTAGTATTTTACCAACATACACTGGCCACCATCCTGCTGATCATCCACTCCATTTCCTCCGGTAATAGGTCATCTGGGAAGACTGTCTGTTTTCCTATTTTTTTTCATCCTGTTTGAATTCAACAAAAAAAATCATACTCCAGAAAATGTATACTCCCGGATATAGCAGTGGCTTTAGTAGAATGTACATTTGTATCATTTCTTTTAGTAGGTGTCAGTGGCTTATGATCTGAGACTAAATCTAGTACCCCACACATAAGCGCTAAATGGATCAACCGCCCAGACGACCGCAAGCATCTTGTGCTCAATGACTGAGTACTGTCATTCAAGTGGTCTGAGTGTATGAGATGCATAGGACCCCGGATCCCCCAGCATGCTCCCCGCTCCCTCCTGATAACTTGTCCATCCACAATCAAATCATCGACAGAGATTCTCGTGGGTGTAAAAACGGCCATGTTTAATATTTGACATTTCATAAACCTGACAAGGCATTTCAAATTCATTATTTACAGTTATCAACACAACTTAATTATTATTGGCTTACAAGATCTTCTTCACAAGATTCTAATCCTCCAGCACTAAGGGGCCTTCCAGCTCGCATCTTCCATGCGGAGCATCCACGCAAGGCAAGGTGCAACCCACCTGCGCACATGAGTAGTGAGCCCCAAACCTCTGATCCTTGTCCGCCCCTCTGTTCCTTGTCCGCCTTCTCCAGGGGGCCACCCTCCGACCACCAGGCTGACCAGGGACCCAGGAGGCTCATAACCTGTCGCCCTAGCCTCCCCAGCCGGGGTCATATTTTCCAGCAGAGAGCTTACCGTCTCCCCCCACAGTGCTAGCCTAGGGAGTACGCAAGGCAGACTCCCGTCCATTCCGTTGGTCAATTTTACTGTTCCAAGGTCTTTCTACCATAACACGCCCCTCCAACCTACTGAGCTAAAGGGACGGGTGGGTGGGAGTTAAAAGGAATCCAGGAAGAACAGAGGGCTACGCTTCTGGGCACCAACGGGTCTGGAGCTGCTGAGGAAGAAGAGACCCGGGTCCCTGTCCCGGGAACCAAAATAGGTCCCCAGTCTCCGCCCTCTGCGACACCGGAAATGTGTCACCATGCCCCGGAAGTGCTACGCGGCCAGTCGCCCTTTGGGGCTGACCGGTCACCAAAGACTAGCTGAGGTAGGGAGCGGGGGCCGGGGGGGCCAGGTCCTAAGTGCGCGCTTCACTAAGCTCGCGCTTGACAAAAGCAACAGTGCACTCATCATCCCCTGTGCCCTAGGACAGCACTGCTCCAAGTTCAACTATGCTCGCATTCACAGTCACTGCAAGTATTTTTATCAGGAGTGAAATTACACTGTAAAAGTGTATTGGCCAAACCCTTTTTGGCCTCCTTGAACTATCACATTTGCAACTCAGCCCACACACATCTAACATTCAGCCCAGACGCATCTGCCGTTCTGTTTTAACAATGCAAGCAGTTCAGAAGTGGTGGAAAAGTTACTCACAACTTTTGCGTAATAGTCGAACATTCCCAGAAACCCTTTTAGTTTTTTGACCAAGGAGTTGGTACTTCTCCAGCGGCTTTAAAGCAACCTGGATACAGATCAATCCCTTTGGCAGAATCGCCGACACCTGCTCCCTGCCACCTCCAACTGCAGCAGCGCTCCCTCAACTTTTGAATATAACTGTCGAGGTGAGCGATGCAACGCACAGGTGTCACAAGCTAGTACCATGAGCCAGCTCTCCCCATATTAACACATTTGAATTTAAACCCATCAGATATAACAGAATGGTTTCCAATTTTCCAGAAAAGTGCTACAACATCTTGAATCCATCAGAAAACTGACCTTTCCAAACAAGATTTCAACTGAAAATTGAGGCATTGATATTAACTCCTTCTACTTGCAGTCACCAAAATACTGTTAGGATATAGAGCAGAAGAATCCTCCTTCAAAGCTCTAGCTACTCCCACCCCAGTTCTATGTGATACATTTGGTCTATGAGATAATCACTGCATTTAAGCTTGTACGCAACTGAAATAGACCACCTTCAATACCATATGACAAGCCCTCAGGAATATACTTTTAGTGTGTACTTTTTTTGTTTAGTAATCTGCTCTTAAACACCCTCAAGGCAGCATTTTTCAGTGTTGAAGGCAATACTAACTAATCCTTATACTTGACTTATGCAAAGCTTAACCTCTTCATTTTCAGTGGTACAGGCACAAAGCTTTCTCAGCTGAGATATATGTCCACTGAACACTATGGGCCTGATTCTGAGTTTGGCAGTACAAGAGCAGACCTTTAGACCGCCCCTGCACCACCAAACCTGTGTTCGGGCCGTTTGCCAGATTAGGAGTTTCCTTCCGTCTGGCCGGATATTTTTTGGTGTTCCCAAAATTATACCTTAAAAAATGGGAATGCCAAAAACAGTTACGGCATGCAGGAACTGTAAAGTCCATGCCATGCAGGAACTGGGGTGCATACACGCAGGGAAGCACATGTGCCCCCCTGCACGCATCCACATGGCATCGGGCACCAGAGGACCCTGTAGGGCCCCCTTTGTTTCCTCTCCTCCACGGTTTTCATGGTGGTGGAACCGCCATGGAAACCCTAGTGGAGAGGAAACTCGTAATATGCTAGGTGGGCCCGGAGCGATCCCGCCAAGCATATTGTGGCCTCAAAACCGCTGTACCACCACCAGAAAACTGCTGTTCTCTTGCGGCGGTCACAGTCCTGAGGCAGTCTGACCACCCATTTCGTAATCGGGTGGTCCGACTGCCTGTTGGGGGGGTAGCTGGACCGACACATCCCCATGAGTCTGGCGGTACTCGGACTGCCAGACTAGTAATTAGGGCCTATATCTGCTAGCAACTGCTTAGTCAGAGCGATGCCCTTATGAGAACTGACCGCTTTGGTTCTTTGTTTCTGCTTGTCAGCCGTACAATGCAATGGAGGTGGAACAAGAATTTGTAACCAAGTTACTCCTGCCCCACATTGTCAAATGATGCTCCTAAGCCGCGCACATCTGTTGCTTCCTGTGGGGATTGTCAGGCAGCCAGGTGCATGGGGAGCGGTAATGGAATATCAATGGCAGGTAGAGTGTAGCTCCTTTTGCAACATGACCTAGATCCCTGCTTCTGCTCCATATTTCTAAATAGTGACTTTGAAATGGATGTACAGATGAGGGAGTGTTATATGGCTTCCTGGTTGCTTTTTTTTGTGTGTGAACCTTAATAACTTTTGACGAGATTTCCGTGATTATCATTTGAGAAGCGAGTGTTTGAGTCCATTTAGTTTACCTGACCCTCTACATTATAGCCCCATGCTACAACTGGAAAGCAGGACCTGTTTACAGTCTGTCTCCATTTTTTGGGGCAGCTCCTAACATTCTTGAGCTTTCATGCAAATATAAAGGATGCATTACCATGGTATCTGGATCTTAAAGATGCAGGAAGACCAAATGCAGTCTAACAGGAAAAATGATGATTGAAATTGAGTTTGTCCTCTACTAAATTATGATTCCTTTCACTTATTACTGAAAACTATTGCCATGCATAAAAAGTCTGGCAGCGCTTCTGCTTATCTGCACTGGTTTGCAGGCACAGTCCTAATGGTTTTACTGAACACAAGGTGTAAATGGGTCGCTAGTCCTTTACTACTCACTAGTAGGTGCGTTTAACATAATTTAAAGGGAAAATGTATGTCCATTGTACAGCAAGGATTGATAAAAATGTAATGCGTAAATGCACAAAGTGCAAAAACAGTTTTGAAATCTGCTCTTCTGTGTTTTTTTTTCCAGCCAGAGAACAGAGGTATGAGCCTTCCAGTAGCCCTGTGCTGGAAACAACCTATGTGGCACTGATAGCAATGTCCTGTCTTGTTGTGGGATTCATCATTGGAGTTGTGTGCTGGAAGGTAAGACCTGACCCATGTCCTTTATAATTGGTATGAACAAGCTGAAAAGCAGGGGGCTTGGAGTAGGCCAGACCTTCTAGTTGGTCTAGTGTGAATAACGGCAATGGTGGCAGTAGGCTTTAAAATCCCACCAGGTATGTTCTGCTACCTGAGCCTGTCTGTATTTCAGGTCCAAAGTAGGCATGTGCGGATTGGCAATCCACGAATTGCGAAAATCCGCGAATCCTCGCGATTTTTTTTTTTTTATGTTCGCGCGGGTTTCTGCAAGTTCGCGAGGGTTTTGTACAATTTCGCAAATTGCGAAATTGTACAAAACGCGTGCGAACTTGCAGGAACCCGTACAAACACAATGTGTCCAGTAGGGTATGTGCCTCTTGTGTGAATAAAAGGTCAGAGAAAGATCAGTTCAGCAGATGAAGAGAAAGAAGTTCGGGTATTGCGCTCGTGAAAGTCAAGGATGCAAAGCCTATCCAGCATCACAGCTGATTTTCCACGGTAGATTTGGGAAGAAGGCACACCTGTCCAGCCTCGACGACGCTCACGATTGTTTTTGGGCTAATGAATGAGTCACTGAATTTGAGCATCAACTAGTTCGAGAGACCATGTGTGTGTTATTACTATGCAATCGCCCCGAAGGGCGCAGGGGTCCCTTGAGTGAGCCTACTCATGCAACTATTTTACAATGGCGCCAGCAAGCTGCCAGCGCCGTTGTAAAATAGTTACAAAGTTAGCTTGCACAGGAAGCACTTCGTTTTATCTAGTGGTTCCTGTGCAAGCTAACTTTGTAACTATTTTACAACGGCGCTGGCAGCTTACTGGCGCCATTGTAAAATAGTTGCATGAGTGGGGGTTCAACTTTTGAACCCGTTACGTTCTCGGATTTTTTTTTTGCGGATTTTGCGGGAAATCCGCAAAATTCGCGGATTGCGGATTTCCCAAAAATCCGCGAGCGTAACGGATTTCCCGCTCACCCCTAGTCCAAAGCAACAAAGATAAAGGTACATAAAAGGGACAGTAGGACGATCTAGCACTTGGGTTTACCCGAGCACCAACATAAATCCAGACAGGCAGGCATACCTAGAACAACAGCCACATTGTACTGATTGCATTTTCAGAACCTGATAGGGACCTTACTCTAGTCTAGGTCTAAGGCACTGGTGAAGCTTTGGTACTAGTGGGGCTCAGAACATGCAGACACCTCGAGGGAGTCTGGCGCTGTCAGTGTGGATACTTCAGCCTGGTGGGGTTCAAACCTGGGACAGGAGTGCAAAAACCATCTGGCGCAATCTCAATCTGGAGATCCTCTTAGGTCTTAATTGCCACTGAGGACCCCAACAGCCTTGTGGTAGCTGATGCCTTCCCTCTCTTTTTAGAGGATACCTCAAAATATTCCAATGGATGCACTCTGAGCCTTATGTAGGAATGTTTCTCATGGCTCCCTCCTGCTGCAAGATATTCATGTCTTCAGCCTCCGTTTTCTCTTTCCTTCCATTTATTTAGCTTTTTGCTTTTCAGTTTCCCCTAAACGTGCATTTCTCGAAGTATCTCATGGTGTAGCTTAATCTACTTGTGAGAATCTTTTCTCTAAAGGCGAAGTGCAAGTGGTAACCAGTTCTGTGATAACTTTTAGTGGCAATTTCAAAATGAATTGGAGACAGGTTGGTGACTGGTAATTTATGAGTCCAAAACTTTGAGCACTTAAGTTTGACATCTCTTACTACAAAATTATCCCTTCCAGCTTGATCAAGATTTCTTTTGAAGCTTTTATTAGGGAAAAAAATAACAAATGTCTCAAATTATTTCACTCAATGCTGCCCTGGGCTCTAGTTTTTAAATATGCTATGCCAAATATTAATTTAAATGTTTGACATTACAATTATCTTGCACTCTCTGTTGAAATTACATGTATATTTTTCTGTGTCACAGGGCAGGACAGTAAAATAAGATGTGTTCCACTGTTGCCAAATTGCCCTCCAGTCCGATTAAAAACTGGGGGCGTAAAGGCTGTCACATAGAGGGTGGGGACTGGAAAATGGAAGTGTATGGGCAGTGAGCCATTGGCTAAGATGCTCTCTCTGAGAGGAGGACATCAATGTGAGGTCAGGAAAGTTCTGACATTGGACACTACCGTTGTCACTGACACTGGGGTAGTAAACAACACTGGGAGAGAAATCTGTATAGGACTGCGAGCCAGCAAGATCTTTTGGCCTATGTAGCACGGCTGAGAGCCATTTTTTTTCGTTTCATTAACTTACTTTCATCCAAGCGCTCTAACTGGAGAACCTTAAGACTTGAGTGGTGTGTAGAACAGACAGTGCTACATTAATACAGACTTTGTAAATTTGACTTGAAGACATGTCTCTGGAGACCGACACAATCATTTTGTCAGGGAAGCGGAGTAGTAATTTTGAGACAAGTAGATCTCAGGACATGTACAAGTTATTGATAGATACCAACTCTGAAAATAAAATTAAACCAGCCCCTGCTCTCATTATTAATCTGGGCTGGCCATGTAAGCGAATCTACCCAACTCTTCTGTCCCCTTCCCACTGGGACTCCCCCCACTTTCACAGCGATCGTCCCAACTAGCAGTTGAGATGCTGATAATTGAGAAAGAAGACTATAGATCGCTCAGTGATTTAAGCATTTGCTGCTTAGAACTCTGCATGGCCATTTGAAGTGAAGTTGAAATCCTGGCTGGACCAATTTGCTTTTCCTTCCAAGATCACTAATGGTGAGACATTACATTAGAAAATGTATATTTATTGTATTCACAATCTTATGAATATGACCAGTAGCATACACTACACAAATAAAGTTGAGATGCACGGAGTTGGGATGGAAATGTCGGTTGTATGACATTACAGCGCATGCTTTTACTACGCATGCCTTTACATCGCAAGCTTTACAACGCATGCTGTTACAAAGCATAGTGTTGAGGTGTGCTGGATAGTGAATAGTTTAATTTACTATTCCAACTCCAGTCCCCGTGGATAGTAGGGAAGGTGTTGGATAGTAAATTAAATCTATTCCCTATCATAGAGCGCCCCCCAGCGCAATGCGTTGTAATGACATGCGTTGTAAAACTTGCGATGTAAAGGCATGCGTCGCATGCGATGTTCCCTGGAAATGTCATATGCATGGTACGTTGGCATGTACCCCTGTCCTGGGTGCCTGACTGCAAGTGAAACTGGTATTCTGAAATATATTTTGTCCCTGGTATTATGTTCATCTAGCATTTACACAGATACCTAGGTCTTTCATTAACAATGCGAGGTCCACAGCCTGTCGTGTGACCTGGAGAGGCAAACCGGTGTTCTCTTAGTAAGACTGTACTATTGTCCCTGCCCTGAGTGCATCACATTAAGTGATGGTGGCATCGTACCACATTTTCAGATTTGTAGTATGACCAGACCTGTGTAAGTGTGACTAAGGCCTCCAACCCCACTAGTGTAAAATTCTGCTATGATGTAAAGCCTCAAAGCTGGTACTGATGTGTGCATGTTGAATGTGCGCAGGTCATGTATGGCGCATATATGGTAGTAGGACTGTGTGTTTTTAGTGTTAGGGGCCTGTTGGATTCATTTGCGATACTCCTGGTTTAGCATGGCACCAGATGTAGGATGAGGACTGTTTCCTGAGAGTGGAATTGCATTGTCTGATTTTCTGTGCTTAGAGGGGAGAGACCAGATACCGAAATGAAGAGAACGGAGTTAATGCTCCCTTTTATAAATTCTATGAAGTCTTTTTTTTGGCAAACAACTTCTGATTAGTTCTTTCTGAGCACATACATTTGTTAGATGTTCGGGATGAGGGATCAGACTTTTTTTTCAAAATGAGGAAGCTTCTAGGCAGGGCCTGCTTTTTCTGTCCATCTCGGATGGCCACTTCACGAAGGCTGATGACAGCAAAGTGTAGAAAACTCACACTTCATTTTGCCCATGACTTGTACCCTTGCTTGGAGCCAGCCCCATCACTTTTTATAAAGGCGTATGGAGAGCAGTCCAGAAATTACATTTGAAAGAAACCCACCCTAACTGTTCTGAAAGCTCAAATTGTGGATCCACATACCCTCTTTAAAATATGTGTATTAAAGTGGAATGCAGAAACCCAACGCTGTTCCAATTTCATGTTTTTCATGGCCAAGGAATGGACGTGCTCCACAGAGTACTCTGTGGACTATTGTGTGATCAAGGCTGGTGTCTTACTAACAGCCATTCTACCAGAGGTGAGGGGGCATCACCCGAAGTCTGCACTTTCTGCTACTACATCGGAGGTGTGCTTAGAAGCCTGCCTACTTAGAGGAAAGGGTTGAGCCTGGTCCTGCAGAAGGAGAAACCCAGCATGCTCCTGATGTGGGAATATCCAGAGAGCAAGAAGAGGCAGGGTAAAAGGGGGGGGGGGTCCTGATCTCCCCTGCTTCATCTGCGTTTTCTGTGCCCTTGTGGATTCTTAAGATTCTTTCAAATCCTTGAAAAAACTGTTAGTTCATGGAATTTGGAGGCAGAAGGTCTCCAAGATTATTTTATTTTATTATGCATAAAAGATGGGTGGAATGGCCCCCCTTATTAAGGGCATTAAACCACGACCCCCCCCCCCCCCCCCACCTCTGGTATCCATTTTCTGCAAGTATCTGTTTTGAGAATACACTGTATTGCTTTAAAGCTAAAATATTATGGGTGATTACGATGTCATCGGTTGGACAGCCCAACGGCCTGACCGACGCATTAGAATACTGGCAGTCCTACCCACAGCAGTCGGACGCAACACCGCCACCATCGCCAAGATCATAGAGCCCGATAGTGCGGCGATTGGAAAAGCGTCCCAGAATGACAGCAGTGCTGAGGCAGGCACTGCCGTCTGGTTTCCAATTGCTCTTTCCGACAACCTTTTCATGGCGGGGACTCAGCCATAAAAAAATGTGTCAAAGGCAACGAGGGGGCCCCCCCAACAGGGCCCCCAGGCATCTGAGCCCTTAGCAACATGTGTCTGGGGGTACATGTAATGCCCCCCACCTCAGCACTGTACTGTGTGCCTTTCCGCAAATTGGTGCATTGCACACGATGCACTGATGTGCTGAAGGCGCTGCACGGCTGAGGCATCTGCTGCAGGATATTTCTATGGCTGCAGCATGCCCCCGCCATGGTACTTCCGACTTCTGACCGCCAGCCCAGCAGTCAAATCGAAATATGCCGGTTTGACCACTAATGCTTGTTGGCGGCCTCCTCACTGCTGCAATAGTGGCTGGCATTCTGAACACTTGGTATTGCAATGTGGCCCTTATTTCATTCTGGAGCTGATTGCCACATATTTTACCTTGGGGCACTCTTTTGAAGGACTACAACGAATTGCATGAATCTTTGAGCTCATTCTGTTCCTGCGCCTTTCATGACCTGTCACGCGTCATTTATATCACCAACATCCTAGCTGTAGTGTTTCAGAATCTTTGAAACATAGGGTTTTGTGTTATCCTTTCAACCTTACGTTTTTCATCCCTTTAATGAAGAAAATGGTGTATGTCCGTGGTGTGCACTTTTTACACAAACAAAAGCACACATTATTTGCCCCTAAATATTTGACTCTGGGATCAGTTGATTTTGATCAGCTCGCATTCATTAAACATGTAGGATTTTATTATGGCTAATAGCTGGCAAAGTTGAGGAGGATTAGGGCATAATTGCAATTGGTAAATACATTTTAACAAGGTCTAGAAGTGGAAAGTGTTATCCTTCATACGGATTTCATTGTTTGGATTTGAAATTAAAACTATTATGCAAAATGCACTCACAAATTCAATTAGCCTTGTGTACTTAGTGTGAGAAGGTGGCTTGGTATATGCTGTCCACTAATTAAAGTGGGCACCCTGTACCAGTCCACACAACCCTTATGATGTATGAGGTCAGATAACCTTTAGAAAGCTATCCTAGTGGTAGCTGTGAAGTGCAGACAACAGGCTTAATCTTGAAGGAATGTAAAGCAGCTTGTTTTACCAGAATATCACCTCCTGAATGACTAAATGAAGGAGAACCACACAGTAGTTCTATAAAAATGTGTTTATTAATATAAAACTCTCTACTATCCTCTACACGAGGATAGAACACAAAGCCTACAAGACAAGATCAATAGAACAGTTGTAAGTAGCACAATACACAGTGGGCTCCAGGGGAGACCAAACCATAAACTAAAATAGTGGTATAACAATCACGACTGGACTAGAGGCTGTGCATAGTGCATGTAGAATCACTGGGACCCCAGGGAACCACCCAAGGTGATGACACACAGAGCCCACAGAGGATGGGTGCAGTGAGGAAACACGACCGCGTGCTCCGTACACCTCTATGGGAAAGTCGCGGTTGCAAAGTTAAAGTTTAAGGACTCTGCTAGGAGGACTACGAGCAAACCCTTTGGAACTTAAGAGCTTAGAGAGCCACCCCACCCGCGGATATCATAGTACCCGAGTTACCTATCCCAGGGTAGCCAGGTGCATAGGTTGAAATGGTGTCGGAAGCCTCCGTTCTCTATGCTAGGGAGTGAAGAAGTATTGCTGTTGTGAAGGTGAAACTGGCCTCGTGGAATTCAATCCTGGATTCTGGATGGAAGGAACCTGAAAGCAGAGGGGACAGAGTCTGGGTCACTTCAAAGTGACCAGGGGCTCAGTACACGAATACCCACAGATGTCTGGTGCTTCAGGTGTGAAGAAGGGACGCTTGACTTTGCAGCCATGAGGACCAGGAGACATCAAGGATGACCAGGAGCCGGAGGTGAGCTTTCCCACAAAGGATGTCGAGTGCTGAGGGGTCTATGTCTGGCTGGAGCACCAACAAGCCTTGGCAAAAGCAACCCACGCAGGAAGGTCAAACAGGTTACGGTGTGGACCAGCAAGGTCCAGGGGACTCACCAAGCAATGGTGAGTGAGCGCACATCTGGAGCAACCAGGAAAGCTCTAGAACAATCAAGATGACCCCCCGGAGGACCCACAGGCCGAATACCAGGAATTGCGAGGGGACCTTGAGCAAGATTGCAAAGCACCAGCCCACGGAGCACTTGATCTGAGGAGGCCTGAGTTCTTTGGTGCAAATAATGCTCAGGGTCAGGAATACACAGATTCCAATGGACAAGCCTGGGAATCTCCAACAAGCATATGCACTTGCAAATGAACACAGTGCACAGGGGTTTCGGGTTATGCAACCCCCACGAGGGGTACTGGCCTCAAACTCAGTGAGAGGGTAGATCAGCCTCAGGGACCCACATTAACCCACCTCCTGTGTTAATGAAATCTTTGGAGTCCACAAGAGCTCAGGAGCAGCAGACCGATCAGTTGCTGTTAAGGTGCCTGCAAAGCAGGGGAGCGATTCCTTCACTCAAAGGGAGAATCTTCTGTTGTCTTAAGTGCACCACAGGTCTTGCACGGAGCCTTGTGGTGGAAAGGCACAAACTAAGCTTCGGATGGAAGGGGTACGAAGTCGAGCCCAGTAGTGGTCCAGCGAAGTCCACCGTGTCCAGACTGCCCGATGGTCAGTGGTATCCTCTTGTAGAATTTTGTCCACATAAATCTAAAGTCTTACAGCCAGGTAAGCCCTTTTGTACCCACGGGAGAGGGTTGGACAGATTCAGGGGACCCTCCTAGCGGAGGGGCATGATAGCTGGGTGGCTACACCCATGCCTCCCAGAACTTGTTTGAGCTGGACTATGCACAGGGACACCAAATGTGCCTCCAGTGCAGACTTTCAGGCACTCAGAGTGCACCCAACCATCCCCAATACACTAAAGCCTGTCTGGGAGGTAGTCGCACCTCCCTGTGACAGGATGCCCATTGTGCTGCCTTAATTTGCTCGAGCTTGGCTCAACAGCAGGAGGGCAGAAATGTGTCCTTGGCCGGCAGCATCCATTTTGTGCTGTCTGGGTCAAGAAGGCTGGCACCGGTTAGACCAGTGACCCCACGAAGCTCGCTTCACAAGGGTGGAATCGTACTAGACACACCAGTTACTGGCGTGGAGGTATGATTCCAAGGAGTTGGATACCAAACACAATATGTTTCTATGCAGCCGTTTTTGAGATGGCATTTACAGCGAGGATATAATGCACCTCTACCTATGTGTCTGGTTGAGTCACAGACAACCTGGGAGAATGTCTCCGAAGTAAGCAGAGGGGCTCTGCTCATGCAGGGGTACCCTCTCACATCAAACCCAGCACCCTGCCTTCAGGATTGTTAAAGCATGCTATAGGGGTGACTTATAAGTTTTAAATGTAGTGACCATTAGATATAGTGAACCTATATCTAAAGAAGAGTTCCATTTTGCATGGCCTTTCATGGGTAGCCTAATACCTGCTTCAGCCAATGGGAGGCCTCTGGGGTACCTAGGCCCTGGGTACATGGGTACCATATACTAGGGACTGACAAGGGTACCCTAGTATCCAATCTGGAGTGTACCAAAGTACATATATGTCAATTTAAGGGCGAAAGTAGATAGACTGGGGTCCTGATTAGCAGGATCCGAATCAGAATAGTCAAAAACCAGCAAAATACCAGAAAAAAACTGTAGTTAACTATGCAGTCAGAACCTACCTTCCTACACTTAGTTTATTTGTTAACACCTGACTTGCAGAGCTTAGTGAATTGGTTGCTCAATAGCTGGGAGTGGTGGGGTGGGTGGGTTGAGTGTGTGTCTATATGTTTAAAAAGGATCACAGGGATGATGTTTTCAAATACATACCTCTGCGAGACGAAGTCCATTTTCCAAAACTAGCATGTCTGGCCAGATTTTAAAAGCTCAGAAGACGTGCAAAAATGAAAACTAATAATCTTTATGGAATGGGATGCAAAGCTATTCCGATTTACTTCAGCCTGATTTGCATAAAGATTTTTTTACATTTATTTATTTATGGTATTACGGAAACGTTCTCTACTTTTATGTGTGCACATTAGCAGGAATGGAACAAATGCAGACTAAACAATTTATTGTGGTGGAAACTGCATAATTTCTTGTTGGGAGTGCATCATAAATAGCGTGAAATCTGTTACGATGACTTTTG
Organism: Lissotriton vulgaris; assembly: GCF_964263255.1. Lineage (NCBI taxonomy): Eukaryota > Metazoa > Chordata > Amphibia > Caudata > Salamandridae > Lissotriton > Lissotriton vulgaris. The sequence goes on along the minus strand of NC_141685.1, from coordinate 1,550,386,724 downwards.
TTAATCCGTATTCCACTTACACAATATATATGTTTATGCTATTTAGTGATTCGATTTTCCCCAAATATATATGCATAGTTGAGGAACAATTTTTTTTACTGCTTTAGCTGTGGCACAAGCAGAATAGGAACATTTGCTCCAATGTCAGAAGTGTAAATGTATGAAATTCGACCCTTCTGTTAAAAAGCGACTCCATAGAACTTGATCTTCAAAATATAGCTGTGGGGCACAATGGGGATCTAACGTCTTAATCTCCCTACCTTTAAGTTCTGTAAGATTTCCTTTACATATCGGTGTAATGAACACAATGTAAGAGTGAGATAAGAACCTTTTCAACACTTTGCAAAATCCACTGTGCGTTTGACCCTTGACTTCTATTAATCTGCAGATACTAAACGTAACAGTTAGCAGAAAATGCCTCTCAGATGCTGGTCTGAAGTAAAGCAGGGCGGCTGCATTCACAATGGCTTAGAGGGGTGGGTGGAGGAGAATGCAAGTGAGGCAATGCAGATTGGTTTTAGGTTCAAGCTTAATCCTAAAAATGGCCACACCTTCCCTCTGTATCTATTTTACTCAGTAATTGGTAGAGACCCAAACAGCAGTGATGGTGGGACTGAAACAGATGAGCCAGGATCTGTTTGTTGTTTTTCCCTACAGTTGGACCCTCAACCCTACTTTTTTGTGTGGAAGGCGCCTTGTACATCACGAAGCTGTATGGCATAAAATGCATGCAGCCTGTGTTAAAACCTGTCATCAAACCTCGCTCGACGCCCTTCTCGGACACTTGATATGCACTCTGGCGCATGTTATTCGTAACAGATGTCCGAATGTAGTGGCTGGTTATTTCCCACGGTTCTGTTTGGACTGTATCAGCTTTTGGAAAATGTCTAACCCAAAATAGTTCAAGCTATGAATAAAGTTTCATTTTTCGTACTGCTTCTCCATGTTCTCTAATGTCTCAGCAGTTTGTAGGCCTGCAGTAGCACGGTACTGTTTACCGTTCCAATGTGAATTCAACTTCGCTGTCAGCCACATTTCACGAGTATGACTTTCAGCCAGTATGCTTTTTTTAGATCGAGCCTGGGCAGTGCATGTGCTGCTCTGCAAGCCATGCGGTATTGGAGTATGTGTGTGAAGACCCACCCACTCTCCGCCCACATTTGTCATTGGCTTGTGTCATTGTCCTTTGTAAATGCTGGCTTCTGATTCGTTATTAGGCTTGTTAGTCCTTCCTTAGTACCACCTTGTCTTAATTTGTAACCTCCCATGAGGACTGGCCCTTTTACTTCGGTTGTTACACAGTTTGTCTTCTTTAGTCTGTAACCATTTCTTTAATGAATTTCTCTTACTGCAGGAGGGTCTCTCATGCACAGTTGCGACCACCGGCTTGTTTGTTTAACTCGTAGTAAACTGGGAGCTCTTCAGTGGCCATGGGAGACAGAAGGGGGCTACTCAGCGATGCCTTCAAGCATTTGAAATGCAATAGATCTTGCATTTACGAGCGTTTAAGCTATTGGCGTTGTAAATGGCAATGCCTTTTATTTGTTTTAAAAAACAAGACCTAGAGAAAAGGCATTGTCATTTACAATGCTAATAGCGTAATAAACTCTTGCAAATGCAAGACTATTTGCACTGCAGATGCTTGTTGTTTAGCCACTACTTTTCTTGGAGTATGTCTTTTGGATCTTGTAAGCCTACGTTGATCTGGAACAGTGAGACTACGAGTCCCAGAATGCTGAGGTCTATGGGCTGGAAAACCAGACTGACTGAAATTAACTAACATGATGGGAGGCTAGCTGAAAGCTTCAATTCCGTGTTTTCCCTTGGCCAGAGTGGTGCTAGACCTACAAGTATTTGCTGTCCACTACAAAAGTTCCTACTGCTTTCAGTGGAAGAACTTAAAAGTACTGGGATGTCAAAACTGACTTTAACAATGTTCTCATGGTTTGATATTTTTTTTCCCAAGAATTAAAAATTGGGAAGGTTAAAATCCTTTGCCAAATGCAAAATAAAGATACGTTATTGTAATAATTTGTACCAAAGGTATTCCTTGTTGCAAGCTCCTTTTCTGCTATGCTGAATGGTTGAGAAAGCTAGTGGTTTGTTACACAGCTGCATCCTGGGCCTCCCACTCTGTCACACACGAGGGTGAATTAGACGTAAAGCAAATTTGATTGCCTTTTTAGGCAAATTCCAATAATGATTATCGATGGAAACCAAGGCTCCAGGCCCTTTGGGTAACTGTAACAAGTGCAAAGTAGGTGATATCTGCTCTCTAATTGCACCGTGCACACGAGGCAAAATAAAGCTCTCGCCTTGAAGTCAAAAGTCATTTAATTGTGGGTCATGTTCACAAGAATGGTTGGAATGTAAGATTTTCGGAACGTCTCTAACGTCTGTTTCAAAAGGACTGCTTTGACAGTAACCCATAGAAATGGCTTTAAACGTGGGCCATGGTTATTGTAACTGGCCACTATCAGACTTAATCCTATTAAAATTCGCGAGCCACCTGTGTATATATACACAGCATATTCCTAATATATTTACTAAAAAAACTCTTTAAGTTAGTTAGGATTTAGCAAAGCCTAAAAACGAACGATATTTTACACTTATGATGTTCAAAGCACAGTACACATCACACCCTGCGTCTGCCGCATTAAACACTTTGCACTGGCTACCAGTGGTCAAACGGGTCCTCTTTAAGGTCCTGTTAATTACCTTTAGGGCCTTTAACTCTCAGGGACCAAAGTATATACATAGGAGGTTCTCCCAATACCATCCTTCGCGCACTCTGAGGTCCTCCAATGTCAACCTGCCGACTGTCCCGACTTTCAGACTCAGCTCGAGGGGTGGCAAATCCTTGCCAGTCCTAGGGTCCAAGGCATGGAATAAACTTCCCCCACATCTCCGCGCCATGGAATGAGAATCTGAGTTCCGAAAGGCACTGAAAACCTGGATCTTTAAGCTCCCTGACCCTTGCGCCAGAGCACTAGTATCAACATCCTGGTTTGACTACGGAAAGCAGCCTGACCAGTGTTTAGATCTTCCTGGTCAGTATAGGCGCCAAGATGCTCCTTGGAGTGATAGTTGCGCGGTATAAATACCTGTTTACATTACATTACACCCCACATCCCCTGCCCAACTTACCATTTTGCTGAAGGCAAGTGTTCAAGAAAAAAGCTGCTGTCAACAAAAACAAACATGAACGAGGCATGCGCTATGGCATGCTTTGTGTGCAATATCTGGTAAATTCACCATTTTAAAAATATAAGGAAATTTCTTTTTATCCCACCCTCACAACCAATCATCAGGCTGTCGCATGTCTTGAAAAATCCAAATGTGATCAACCAAATATGTAACTTGTTGAATATACAATTTGAATCTATATTCTGTACAAAAATGGTAACCCTTCAAGTACTCATAGGACCACTCATATCTCTAAATTACCAGCCATGAAATTCATGCCTTTTGAGTGAAGGTCTACAGTCTTGTCAAATTTGGCACAAATCTAGTAGTGTTTTTTTCCTTATTTTTGCTGTAGCAGTGAGGACAATTATTTCCTCATGGTAGCTAAACTGGAAAACGCCTCTCTGGAACCTCCCCACTTTATCTTTTTCCCCCTTGCATAGAGCCTCCTGAAAATTGGCGTGCCAGAAATTATCTGCATACAATAAGCAAGAGATGAATTTTGGGCCGTTCTATCCATCGGGACGAGAGGTCTAGGCAAATCAAAAAATGCCAGACATTTGTTCTGAATCATATCTATTGAGTGGTGGACATCACTGTGAAATGCAAATGTGTGTGTGTGTGTTGTGTGTGTCTGTATATAACCTGGTGTGTGTGTGTGTGTATAACCTGCTCGCGTGCACCAGTGGGTAGTTCTAGTTAGGACCATATTTCCATAGGAAATGCATTTTTTTGATTTGACTATATCTTTGACTCTGTTTGATGAATCTTAATGAAATTTACCCCAAAAAGTGTGCCGGTGATTCTTATTGCGCATAGAAAGTTTCGGGACGATTCCTCATGCAGGGACTAAGAAGAGTGGGTCAAAAAAAGTGTTTTCCCATGTTAACTTTCAAAGAGGTTTTAGAGGCAACTACAGTCCAAACCGCTGGATGGAATTAACCCATATTTGGCAGAAAGGTAGCTCTTGGTCCAGAAAGAACCCTTTTTGTTATTTGGTGTAAATCCTTTCAGTAGTTTTTAACTTGTTAAAATAAATCAAATTTGTATATATAGGGACGCAAATCCTCCAAGAATCCGACAGTTACTAAGCCAAAATGTAATTGGCTGCCAACACTTCAACCATGGCAGCCCTCCTGGGACTCTGTTTCAACTGAGTTCCACAAAAAACATTTAAGAAAAAAGAAACGGGGGCTGGGTAGAAGTACAGTTAACCTTTAGCTGTGGTCATAGGGTCCCAGAGGCCAGGGCAAAAAAGCATTCTATATTTTATTTTAGCCACAGAAACACGACACAGCTGTGAATCTGTGGCAAAAATTAAAAACAAACCAAGCTTGTGCTCCCAGGAGCTCCTGGGTGGGCCAGGTCCCGGTGGCATTTAAAAAAAAAAAAGTATGGGGGCACATGGGGCCCCCCTCTTAAAGCTCATAAATGGATGGCTCTGGGGACTGCTACCCCTAGGACCAGCTCCTGCTATGTCTTAGGGTGCCCTCTCCCAGTACATAGTTGTTTACTCTGACTTGGCAGGAGATTTGATGGCTCATGCCAAGTCAGAGCAAACAGGGAAAACTGCTCTCAGCAAGCAAGAGCCTTGACACCACTCCCATTGCTGAGGGTTAGTTTTCATCTGCTTCCCTGCCCGCTTAACAGCATGTTTAGCAACTCATGTTTAGCAACTCCCCATCTGAGAGCACTGCCGGATCACGAGGTGGCTTAGAGCTCGCAGGGACCACCTGTGTTACCCAATGGTGGTGACTGAGTGCCCTGGGTGGGCTCCAGGGCACCAACAATCAAGAGGCCAGGCCCCAGGGTGGTTCCCGAGGCCGAAATCAGCCCAGGGAGGGGGTTCCCGAGTAGTGTGGTACCAGCCAAAAAGCGTTTCAACACCAACAGGGGTAGCAAGTGCTATATATGTGCAAGCCCTCTACTCTTCGATCATTCCACTATCTTTTTTCAATCCAAATAACAGACTAACGTCCATTGCTCAAATTAGTTTCATATTTCCCTGTACTAATTCACCACTAATCATTTTTAGGTTCCAGAGTATCGTGCTACTCACTGAAAAAGCGATTTGAGGCCTCATAAGGGCTTACAACCACGCACTCATACTGCCATTCATACACCCACTAACTCGCTCATACAGCTACTAATGCACCCACTCGCCCACCAATAGTCACTCACACATCTGATCATACAGCCACTCACACACCCACTCACTGACACTTGCAGCCACTCGCACAGACATTCCATCTCAAACAGCCATCCATTCACACCCATTCGCCTATACACACACACTCAAACAGCTGCTCTCTCACTCATACAACCACTCTCACAGCTATTCAGTCACCCATACAGCCACTCTCACTCCTATGCAGCCACTCACACAGCCACGTGCTCCTCCATACAGCCACTCATACACCAACTCCCTCTCCAAAACAGCTACTCACACAGCCACTAACACATCCATACAGCCACTCACATACCCACTAACCTCTCCATATAGCCACACACACCCACTAACCCATCCATATAGCCACTCGCACACTGATAGTCAGACTGCCACTCAGATGGGATATATTAGAAATAGTATGACTAATTACAAGTACAGAATGAATATTCATTTAACTTATGCTGTACCTTAGTATATATCTTTAAGTCTCAGAAACGTTAATGACACACTTAGTCATGGGATGATGTCATCAGTGATGTCACTGACCATGTCACGAGTAATGTAATATGTGAGGTCATAAGTAGTGCATTTATAGTTCTCTTGGGAAAATAGAACTGCTAAATTTCATAGGTTTTGTTTGAGTGAAATCTGAGCCTAATTATAACTTTCCTGTAATCTTTGTGGGTTTTTTTTCAGTAAAAAAAAATATATAATAAATGCTATTACAAAAGGCTATCTTGATTTGTGTACTTTCAGTAGCATTTGCACCAATAGGACAGAATATTAGCTTTCTCATATTATAAATAGGGACACAATGAATTCAGTTGAACCTGTAATCTCTGTTGCTTCAAATTGACTTCCTTGTGTGAACTCTGTTCATTTATCCCACAGATCAAACACAGAGAGTCCGGTTTGGAATGTGAACCACCTGTACACTGCCCCGAAATACGGAAGGATGCTGAACAGACAAGGTACATTAACCATTGTCTATATGGCAGTAGTTATTTCGTCTGTCTGTATTAATATTGCTGAATGTATTAGGAAAGAAATACTTGGACACATGGTGCAAATGCTAAACTTGAGCTGCAAAACTAATTATAATCAATTTCTTGGAATTTGGACTATCCTGGGCTTCTACTGAGTACACTATTTATTGACCTATAATTATTTACCTGTGCTGTTGTAACAGTATTACACATGGTTCTGGGAAGAGCAATGGCCTGTTTCATCAGTCAATGTGCCATCATCTGTGGGATATATGCTGTAACTATCTGCGATCGCATGCTTTTGACTCAAATGCAAGAGGCACAATCTTCTCATCTGAGGAATCAATCCATTCTTATCATCATCCTTTGGTGGGACATTATCCTAGGCTCCATCACCTGGCTGTGTTAAGGGACAATGCTGACTTTTGTTACTCAACCTTAGAGCACAACATGCCTGGCTTAAACTTTGCTGTCTTTATGAAATATGACCAGATCTAGTAGCATCCTATTCTATATATATATATATATATATATATATATATATATATATATATATATATATTTTTTTTTTTATACCTTTATACCTACAGCAGCGGTTTTTTTTCATACCTACAGCAGAGGTTCTTAACCTGTAGTGCACGGATCCTTTGGGGTCGGTAGCACTTACTCGGGGGATCCTTTGCTGTATAGAAAATTTAATAATATTAGCAGATTGATAAAGTATATAAAGGTGCAAAAGCACAATTAAAAAATTCAAAATGGTACGTAAAAATGAAGGTATTTGAGATTGGAGGCAAAACATGATATTGATATTCTGGTATTCTTAACTTGATTTGTGGGTGCAATGAAAGTACAGTAACCAGAATCAAGAGCATGCGATTGGGGCCTCAATTGAATCATTGGTATGCTCTAACCAAGGTATTCGAAGCTGAAAAGATAAACTGATATCTATAGTCTAGCATATCAGTTTGACTTTTAGAAACAAAGCCACACTTTGAAAAACCCAACCTTCCCTTTAGAATTACGATTTTTGTATATTCTTGCACATGAATAATATATTTATTAATTTATGTACTTGTTTGATGCATGCTTATTTCTGTAATTTTGTTGACTGTTTTGAGGTAAAATTAAAAACTGCTTAGACCGGGGTCCCCAAGTTTCAGTGGAGAGTCAGTTTGGGTCCCGTTAAGTCCGAAGGTTGAGAGCCTCTGGCTTACACTACTTAGCCAGTGACGTAACATCCTGCCTATGTAAAACAAATAGGCTCCATATTACTGCACGGGCAATAAGAGCACAATTCGCTTGCATTCACATTGGAATGTTATAGAAATGTTTATCATTAAATTGTGAGTTAAGTGTTCTTCTTTTTTTTTTTTCCAGCATGTTAAATCAACCCGCTAAAGCAGTCCATTTGGTGTAGCATTCTTATCCACTTTGTTACCGCTTAATTACTCGGTGAGTTTTTTTTTTTTTTGTGAAGCCTTTCATTCTCATAAAGCTTTTTCAAGTTTTACAGAACAGGATATACAGGTTTTTTGTACATTTCTAGGTATTTACCCCAAAACAAATTGTCCCTTGCATTAGAGTCTGGAGTGGTGAGACCTGAATAAGAGCAGACTGGAGGACAGCCCATCACATACATGCGTCGTAGGCTAACCAGCCTCCTGCTCCATGCTTAATTTGAGCTGGTGGTTGTGTGTGGATGCCACCAGCTCTTATTTTTGGGAAAAGGAACTTATTTTTCTGAATAAAGTATTTAGCGAGAACAGGAGAGTGGTAGAAACACACAAATCTTAAAGCCTTGGTTTTCGGTGCACTGACATTTAATTGCATTGGCCGCAGGCTTCTAAGCAGAGCTTCAGTGACTGTCACCCTTTCTGTTAGAAATCAGGCACTGCTCATGCTGTCTTTAATAGTCTAATGCCCCTCACCTTCGTCTGACCAATGCATAGACTAATATTAGTTCATCCCAAAAATCAATTGGGGAAGTGTACAGGAGATGATAGAATCACCCTCCTGAGCTAGACTTGTAAACAATGGGATTCTACCAATGTGAGTGGTGACTAATTTTATATGATTTTGTATATTTCTCTAAACTCGTGAATACACTGCAATGTGAAAATTAGGCCTCTCTGCGGGTGGCAGAATGAGGGCATTGTGTGTTTTTTTAAAATACCCCTCACACACTATGAATCCCATAGTGTCATTCTCCCATCATTGGGGTCTTCCCGTCCCTCTACGGGGCGGGGCGTGCTTCGACCTACGAGTGACGCGGGAGCACTTATATTTTTAACAATAGGCTATGTGAAGTGATGAGGATAGTGATATGTGTTAGGGAGTGTAGGGACCTATTTACGTGAATGGTAGTGTAAAAAAGGGTTAAAAATTCCCTGGCTAGTCGAAAAAATTAACTTTAATGGTTTTGCAAGCTGGGAACATTAAAAGGGGGTTAGTAAGTATAATTACAAGTGTGGTCTACTTTGTCGACATGACATGTTTCATAGGCAGACCCCTCCTGCCTACTCATCAGGACCTTTTTTGATCCCTACAAAAATACTCAATTCTAAACTAAATGTTAAATGCCTATGGTCCTAAAACTTAACAGCAAAAATTGGCTGCTAGGTTTAGCCTCGGGGCTTGAGTTGGCCCTTAGTGAGGCATTATCATGAAAAATTACCCAATATGGTCTATTTGAAGCGTGGTGATAGGGCCTCATGAGCCTGCATCTTAGGGTGATTAGTTGACTGGTTAGTGACCGCATGCCTAATCTGGCTTTATTCCATACCCTTCAGCAGCTCCGTAGACTAATATTGGTTCATACCTGTTAAGTGAACATTTTGCTTAAAGTTGGAAAAGGATCCAATGCTTCTAAATCGCCTACCCATTGTCTTCTTGTTGCTTCCTATTTTCCTTACTGCTAGAACCTTGTTCCCGACCCACCTTTTGTGAGTCTAGTGCAATAGATGTACCTTAATTTTAGTGTGCAGGTTATCCCACTACCATACATTGTATAAATAAAGTGTGCTCAGTGTAGGATATGTGATTCAACTAGATACTTTTTAGACCAATCTTTCAGACCACTCACATTGGACCAGGCATTACTTCCATTTAAAATTCCCGCCGTAGATGTGCATTATGGACGCACAGCACTTGGATTTAACAAGGACGGTGTAAACTGTTTGCAGGCTGCATTTGCTTGGGGTATTACCAAGCTTTGCTGGTTAAATGGGTTTAACCTATTACCGACAGAAGAAACGAGCATAAATGCGGTATTTAAATACTTCTCCTTATTTTATTTACCTTACCCCTGTGCATTTAAAACCTTCTACAAAGTACACCAGTTTACAATCCGGTAAAGTCAACACACAAGTGGGTTTTAGAAACCTTTTTTTCTACCCTATAATATTCTACTCCACATGTTTTTTCTTTGACAGTCGCTCCCCGGCCAAGTATAAACTAAGATCTCCATCTGGTACCATCATGTTCATTTGGTACTGCATGGTGAATGGTTACACTGGTACAGGGGCCTCCTATGGGTAGTTCTGGAGCTACAGATAGCTCACCAGTACACTTGAAGGGCCTCCTCTAGGTGCAATCCGCCTCAGTTTGTAATTGAGGGTGTAGTCTCATTGAAGAAGACACTACTACTTATTTTTGGAATCTTGAACTAGCAGCCAAGCAAACCCATTGTAGAGCCACACGCTTGCATACCAACTCACAATGTGACAGCCTGCAGGACTTGCAATATGGCCGCCTGTCTCCACTCTGTTTGCAAATGTCACATGGATATTTGTCACTTTGCAAGCCCATTCTGGCAGTGACCCAGTGTGCGTGAAAAAACAAGCTGTTCATGGAGGGTTTTTACCTAAAATGTAACGGGAGTTTTTGATAGAAACATTTGTATTCTGAGAAAAGGATATGCTGTTGTTTGAAAGCAAAATGATTGAAAATCCAAAGCATGCGTTAAGCTTATCTTCGAATCATACATAGTTTATGCTGTATGTGGGAGATTTATGGCTGTTGGCATTTCGTATGTGCTACAGGACACTCTCTGTTGGGGCTGCTATTCATTAGTCATGTGGACTAATTTTTTATTGATAAAGCTTTTGCCGACATTGCTGTTGGTAACCCAGTCTTATGCTTTGAGGTGTTTTTCTTGCCATCTAATTTTTTATATTGAGTATACACAGGATATCGCCACCATCGGCACAAATAGCCAGAGTACCCAAATGTGTAAATCGGGTGCATACAGCACCCTCCCAATCACTCTCCTCACTGTCCTTTTCCCATTGCCTACATGTGAGCCACATGAAATAGGGCTCCTACATGGGCCCCCCAGCCCCTCAACAACCAGGGCAAATCCATTGCTGTGCATGAGGCCCTTATCAGCTGTTTTTCTCAATTGTCCTTTGGGTACACCCAGTGGTACCCGCGTGCTGCAGGCAAGCTGCCATATAATACACCTCTATATCTGGTCATTCCAGCCATCCAACGAAACAAGGCCTCCTGAGGGTGTAAAGACCCAGCCTCACATGCTTTCCAGCCTTTAGTAGTAAAGTTAATAATGTATCTATGTCCACAAAGAAGCCGCAAGGGTCTCGTGCAGCGAGCCCTGCACAGCACTGCAATACCACCATTTTCATCAGGGCCACCCTGCCCATTAGTAACAAAGGCAATGTTTTTCAAAATAGGATAGATGCACTCAATCCGTCCACCACACAACCTATATTCAGGGGTGATCGATTCTGCTGCTGTCTGTGCTATCTTGATTTCTAAATAATGTACATGCCAAGTTTTCCAAAGCATGTCTGTGTCCGGTAGATGCTCAGGAGCTGTGACACGAAGTGCAGACTTTGGTTCATATGCAGCTCCAAAATGTTGCCGAACTCTCCCAAAAGGGTGGGCATCTAATACTCTGGCTGCCTGAGAAAATCATCATATAATGTGACCATTGGTCGCTGTTCTCCCAATGGAATACCCAAGGGCTCCATCACCCATCACAATGTACTCGCCATGTGCTCCATCACTGGTGCAAAAAGGAGCAGAGACAGGGGACAGTCCTGCCTGGTCCCTCAGTGCAGCGAGAACCACTCAGACGCCATCACTCCTATCTGGAGGCTTGCTCCGAACTTGGCATAAAGTAACTTCACCAAACCTATATACTTGGGACCCAACACTATATTGTCAAGACCATCCATAGGTGTTCCCAGTTTAGAGTTGAACGTTTGTTCAATATCCAGAAATACCATCACAAACGCATCCACCTCAAGTTGAGGGGCATGTACACGTAAGCAAGAGGTCTGACATTACAGAGTGTATTATGTTTCAGGATGAACCCGCACTGATCCAAGTGCACCAGGCAGGGCAGATGCTGTAACAGTCATGTAATAGTCTCGTCGCCAGAAGCCTGTTGGAATTGTTCCCTCCCTCTCGATGGCCCAGTCTGCAAGTTTCCTAAGGTCCGTGCGCAGCAGGTAAATATCAATGGCCACTGATCCTGTTTTGATCACCATCTTCCCCCTTGCGCTACTGATAGTTGCCATCAGATCTGCCAGTGTCAGGGTACTTACTCCCTACTCTCCAGCCCCAGCTCTCAGGGCAGAGTTCCCCCCCCCCTTTCCCCCTCCCCCCACCCAGGGGAATCAAATGGATGTAGTTCACAATTTTGTTTGTGCTGGCTTTGTCAATTTATCCTTTCACATGCTGCAGCCACAGCAGTTCTATATGGGCCACAACCCCAACTTCCTGCAGCAAACAACACTGGGCCTCACCCAGTCCCATGGTGCCTCTCACCAGGAATGAAGGCCATGACAACCAGCACCCATGAATTTCTTGTGTCCATTCCATTTCTCCCATACAGTTACACCATGGGTCCGACATCCACAAGAGGCCCTACATGTAGTTCCCAGTAGTAGGCTCAGTCAGGCACTCACTGGGTACCATCGGGCGCATTCTTCATGATGTGGCAGGTATTGGGGCCCTTCAGGGCTGCTCTCTACCATGTAGAAGTCTAGATGGCAGTAGGTTCAGTGCAGCCTGTTCAGTGCAGCCTATCTCTATCGCCAAGGACCGCATAGGTCTCCTCCTGTGCACTCAGATGTATTTTTGCCAGGCCTCGTAGCCCCAGGAGGGTCATTCTGGACATGCCAACAGCCTCTGACACACAGGAGTCTTCTCCCCCACTGGTCTTGCCGGGTCTAAAGCAGGAAATTATCGAAATTGTCGAAATTATCAGCAATGCAGACGCAGCTTGTCAGTCTCCAATGCTCCCCAGCAGCCGTCCCCATGCCAGCAGGCTTTCTCCACTCTCTCCTTCGCGGCCATTCACCGGGGGCCACTCCAGGCACTGCGGTCCCCCGTTGCTGGCAATCTTACCCCAGCCACCAAAGCATTACGACTGGTCCGGCTGCAACGTATCCTGCACCTGACTCCATAATCACTATAATTCCTGTGACATCGCCAGTTACTGCTGTCAGCTGGTTGGTGTTCTATCACCGTACTAAGTCTTCGATAATGTCCTGATAAAATACTGTATCTAAAATAACGGAAGATGTAAAGTCATGACGGTATACTATAAGCATAGTCTTATTTACATTCTTAGCTCCAACTGTTTGTCTTGTAGATGTATGTATCTCTATCATGTGTTTGTGCATTATTATGTGTGCATGTGTGTGTTCGTGTGTGTGTGTGTGTATATATATATATATATATATATATTTATATATATATATATATATATATATCTGCTCCAACGTCATCTGTTAAGCTAAATGTTGAGTGAGGTAGCGTATTGGGTTTATGTACTATTACCAACAATACAATATGAAGAACGTGGCAACCCCTAAGGGTTGCTTTGCCGATCCACAGCAAGATTACATAGACTGAAACTGTATGTTTTAGAGTGATGAAGGTGCTACACAAATCCGCGATTTTGACTCAAATGCGGTTGGAGTATGCACACAATGTGTGGACTGTATTTACAAGATGGCGCCCATGGATTTTCAGAGAGCGCGTAGTCCCTCATTTGTGTTACTAAATTGTTGGTTGCTTTTAAGATGTCGCCCGAGCAAATGTTTGACACAGAAGAAGGGAGTTCCTCCCGAAACGCATCTGTCTAAGGCGTGAATAAACCCACCTTTTTGATAAACGTTCCCGTGAGTGCTGTTTGTTTTCTCAGAAGAGATGAGAGGACGTTGGAGCAGGCATTGATATCGCGGGCACGCCACCGGGAATACAGCACCCGCTTATTGCAGTGACTCGTTTCCTGGCGCACTTTGGAGCTGATATAATATATATATATATATATATATATATATATATATATATATACACATACAATATAATCCAGTCACTGAAAAAAACAAAGGTTACAAGGACGTTATAGTTTGGAAATAGAATTTTATTTTAAAAAAACTTAAATTAACTTAGCAAACATAGGCTACAGGGACTTTATAGTTGGGTTCATATTTTACACACCGATAACAATAGAAAATAGAAATCCAGCAGTTCTAGTCCTACTCTTCTCAAGAAATGAAAAGTTATGCCCTAAGGTAACACAAATTTGCGCCCGTGCCATGTACAGCTTTCTCACCAATCATTTTATTGCGAATGTTACAGTTCTATTATAAATAATATCATGGACGATCTCATTACTGATGTAATATGTGGGATAAGTAGCAGGTTCAGAGAACTCGCACCTTCGCCATGCAGTAACTATAACATCCCTGTAACCTTTGTTTTATTTTCAGTGGATTTGTCTGGTTTTCTTAACAATAAGTAATATTTAATTGCAGCACGTTACACTAACCCACTGCACCCCCTCCCCGTGCCGATTTGTGTCCCGAGGCAAAGCCACTTAATGCTGGGTGCTCTGGCCTCACCCAGACAACACAGAGTGCACTGTTGGGGAGCACGTGGTGGTCCCAGGGCCATAAACCACTTCGGAGGGGTGGCCTCATGTCCCCCCTCCCAGTGAATAAACATTGGTGTGCCCTGGGGGGTGGCAGTCCTCAAGGCCTTAATGGGCCCCGGAGGTGGGTCGGTGTGCTCCCTCCTGTAAAAGATAGGCCTTACCCCGGGGAAGGTGGCGGTCCCCGGAGCCAAAATCCTCCATGGGGAGGGAAGACGCATCTGTTTTTTATATTTTTTATTTTCCCAAGATTTGTGTATCTGCCGATTTCTGTTCTGTAGTAAACTCTTTGTCTTTTTTTTTTTAATTAAAATTATTTTTTTATAAAGCTTTTGGGCTCACGCCACCATGCCTAGGGGAATCTGGGTATACCTTCAGTGGTTTGGCTGTAGTTTTGTTAAAAAAACCTATGGGAAATTGCATACGGAAAATGCACCCCTTTTTCTCTGCCTCTTATTTACAAAACACCCTGAAACTTTACAGACAGTAGCTGTGGATCGGCGAGATTTCAGTCCATTGCCCGCCGTATTAAGGAGAGGGTTATTTGCCGATCCACGGCAATATTACGTTGTAAATTCCTCGTTGTAAATATGTGAGGTTTTTAAATAATGTGTATCAACATTAGTAATCACTAAATGAATGTGTTATTTAATCTTAATCATGCTACTGTAAGAATTACATGCACTAGCAAGATGGCGCTCATGCGCCAGTCCCCTCTCTATGCTTACCAACGAGAGTTGTTTGTTATTTTGAAATAAAATGGCGCCAGATCGCGCATTGCGGTGTAACAAACATTGAGGAAGGAAGCGTGGCTTCCGAAACGCGTCTGTGCAAGTAAAGTTGCTACCAACGAGAATTCCCGAGTGTGCTGTCTTTATTTCCACCCGGGACCGGGAGGGAGAGAGCTTTCATATTTCAAGCGCGAAGCTCTGACGCGCTCAGACTAGCACCCGCTGCAAGAGTGCCCCGAAACTTGGAGCAGTGAGCATGGATATATATATATATATATATATATATATATATATATATATATATATATATATATATTTTACTTGCTCTTTAAGGTATAAAGAAATGGAGCTAAGAACCATAAAGGACTTACATGATTTTCGTTATTTAGTATTCTGGATAAGAAAATTAAGCACTCAATATTGTGACATACATCTGGTGCAAAGTCTGTGCACTGTTGTGCCAATATCTGATGTGGTCACTGGTCACTGCTACAACAATGTTTAAAGGCATTAGTAGATCAGGACTATTTTTATTGATCAAAAGTAACTCTCATTATGGAAAAGGTTGGAGAGCCCCAGCTCCATTAATCACAATTTATCATGTGCATCTCATGATTATAACCTTCATCTTTATCTCAATAGAATCTCTCACACACATGCATAATCTTACTATCTGCTTACATCTGCTCTCCTTTGATGTTATGTACCATAGGAAGGGCATGCCTGGTATCTCCTTTTATGATGTACAAAGCTGTATGATTTCCATCATCTACAGCAATGTAATTGACTTGCGTGTGATTGGTTGAGCATCCTAAGTGTAGGCGATGTCGCATTTTAGTCTATTTAAATGTAATTTGATAATGATCGACACAATCAGAAATTTTAGTACAGTCTCATTTATCCTTTTTTATTTTTCTCTGCTTCACAGGTAACAGTTCTCACATTTTGCTTCACAAATGAAGCCATGTAAAGCACACCCACATCGATCTGGCCTGATACTGTCTTCATCGGATCCACTGCGACTCTACTGATCTTTCTGAAGATTAGGACTCATCAAGTGCTCGCACAAGGAAATCAAGCCATGAGCAAAGTACGGGACGTGCGTATGTGCTGGACAAGATTACTATTTATGCACCCTTTAGCCTGCTGTGCCAACAGATGTGGAAGTATCTGGAACTGCATGCAGGACAATGATGTTGGCAGACAAGAGCATGCATCAGGAAGCGCCCAAAATATTTGATTACAATGATAAAAAACATCTAATGAAATACCTTTCAGCTAAAATTGCCTTCCCTTTCAGCATTGTACCATGACAAGAAACTGAGCGAGTTATAATGGCTTTGCATTTACAAGCCCAGAGGATACAAGTGTTCAATGTTTTTCATATGTACATAGAGACTTCATTGAACTTCCTTGCTTATGCACTGGAAACTGCAGATGTAGATGAGTTGCCAATGTATGTGGCCTAAGAGTGAAATGTGTTGCGTGGGTTATGAGCGAGTATTCCAAAACATAGTTCAGTGTTGCTCCTCCAGTGGATCCAAAGATTCATTTACCCACTTTGACACTTTATTTATGCACCATTGCCATGTTTAAAAACAGAAAATTCCCCCAACCAACTCTCCTTCCCTGCCTTCTTGTTGGGTTGACGCATGAATAAAACAGTGGAAGGCAGTATTGTGCAATATGTGGAGATCAACGGCGAGCTGGGCTAAAATGTGACCTAAGGAGATCATTTGTTTTGTTTTCCATTTCATGGTGGACTATGGGTTAATCAGAGATGCTCCTCTCTATTGATCTGCCCCGGACAGCTACATTGCAATTTGGAATGGCCTATTATCTGCTTGGGCTGATTGGATTTCAGTGGGAGCCCCATGGAAGCGGCTCTGAAAGACCTTGCTGAGTGATATATTTTTTTTTTACATGGTTCCGTGACATAATGTATGTTATTTTTAACCAGTGCCATATGGCCTCTTTCTTGAACAAATCTCCCTTTCCCTCCCTTTTTAAAATCCTTGCTTTTGTAAAGTATCTTAATTCATGCATTTTTATATTTTTATACTGGGTACATATATCTGTACAGAGAGAATTTGTTATGTGTGTTGTCCCCACCCCTCAGCTTAAATGTTATGAGCAAATGTAAAAGAACATATTCTAAATACCGATTTCGGTTCCAAGCCACAGCTCACATGGTTTGTGGAGGATGACCAAAAGCAATGCAAAGGCATGTCCGCTCTGGTGGGAGTTTCTCTCCACAGCTGACGAAATAATGAAGCCAGTGTGCAATGGCTAAAATAATGATGTTCTTTTTTTGGAAAGACTCCTCTAATAAAAAGATTAGTGGACCGGAGGAAGGATGTGTTCCTGTTTATTCATTTATATATTTGCACGCAGTGCTTTATTTTGGTTGAAATAAAATGGGTTATCCCAATTGGCTCTCCATTTTTAACTCCAGCAGAGATTAAAAAATCAGCGTGCTTTGAGTTTTGACCAGACAACCAATTTGAATAAATTAAATTGACGCCACGTTTTGCATTGGGTTCAGAAGGGAAGGTTACTTAGAAGCCAGTGAGACCAAGGGAGCAGATTCCAGTACTAGGCAGACAGATATCATTCTAAAAAGAGCGTCTGCTGACTGTTTTGGACAGGAAGACTTACACCACCAAAGGT
The DNA here is from genome assembly GCF_964263255.1 of Lissotriton vulgaris. Taxonomy (NCBI): domain Eukaryota; kingdom Metazoa; phylum Chordata; class Amphibia; order Caudata; family Salamandridae; genus Lissotriton; species Lissotriton vulgaris. The sequence continues at coordinate 1,550,369,072 of NC_141685.1, read as the reverse complement.
TCTTATTTCTAAACAGTAAACTTAACCAACAAACAAAAATCTGGCAAATGTATTGTTTAATTGGCATTGCCTCAATTATGGTTTTCCGTGGCATGTTATGAAATTGTGCAAACCCGGAGGAAAGGGTGGAACAAAGGGCTATTGAAACAAAAACTACCTAAAGACAATCCTCATGTGTGTGAAATGTATTTGGTACCACATCACCATGCTCTTCACCAAGCACCCATCTTCTCTAATGATTTCTGCGTATGTTTCTGGCACAATCATGTTGGGGCACTCGTGATGTTATTTTGTGGGTTAAGTCATTTCTCACAAGGATCCTTTTGTGCATAGAGCCACTTCAGAGCTACAAATGTGTTCCAAGATGCAAATGTCTTTTATAGATTCATCCTTTTAGCAAATGCGGCAGAGCCTTCTGTTAGCACCCCTTGCCAAGAGTTATAACAAATTTCAATTAAAGCATCCACTGTGGGTCCCTCTAAAGTACATGCTGCTCATCTTATAATATGGCAGCATTTCTATATCCTATTTAAAGAGCCTTGATTTTTCGTGGAGGTCCTCGAAATTGCTACACCTATGTTTTCTACTCACAAACTGCTGTGCTCTGGTTTTATTCCGCATCCTCTCCCTTTGCTAAAATTGCACCTTATTGATAGTTTTTTATGTGACGCTTCGAAATTCCCCAAACGTTGTGCAAAAGATTAGAATGCTGCACAGTCAAAAAGCAAACCCGATTAAATGCTGTTGTCTAGTGCACCCAGCGGAGTAACACCGGTGTAATGGGTCTTAGCGCAAGCATGCGAAATGGGCTACCTACCCCAGATTTAGGTAGGCAATCTAGCCATTCTTGGGGTGCAGAGAGCCACCTTCTGGCCTGAGGGTACAAGAAATACCTACATACCCTGTGTTCACCCAAAAAAGGAGAGAAGTCGTTTTGGTTTGCAGAGGAATGGAGCAAACATGTTGCGATGTATGCCATTAAGTTGTACAAGCTCTAAAAATGGAAGCAATTGTTGCTTTTTTTATCACTTGTGAAGCAAACTAATTTTGCTTCATTTAATCTCTAAGCAGAATAAATAGCAAACTTTAATTTTACTCTTGTGTTCTGATGCCTTTCTTTATGGTTAGTGGCGCATACTAATTTTGTATACACATAATATATTATTGAAAATGACTCCATTCTTTGACACTACTGTAGGGTTGATAATAGAGACCACTAGGCCCATGTCACTACCAATTTTCAGGTCCCTTTGAGCACTGGAGTGTTTTTTGTTAGTTACCTCTCCTGACATCCCTCTTGTGACCACTCCAGTCCTTTATACTTTCTTGGACTGACACGTCTCCCCCACTCATGCTGAATATCAATTCCATGCATTTTCCTCGTTTGTTTTAGGTGCTCAATCCTATTATTTCTGAACCTCCACTATTGGTGAATCATCAGTTTGTTTGAATGTGTGCACCTGGTCTACTGTTTACTATAGCCTTATCAAAGTGACTCAATCAAGTCTCCCTTGCTTGCTCTCAGTTTGCACCACAATAGTCCTTGTTGTCCTCCTTCATAAGAAACCTGTTATATACTCCTAACTGAGTCAATAGCTTTTTCTGGAGTGTCTTCAATGTATCTCCTTTTGCAGAGGGGACATCCTGATCTGTATATTATGTTTCGATAAAGGTCTCTGCAGTGATGCCCAAGTTTTTGTTAAAATGTCCTTTCCATGCTTGTCATACTTAACCCGCTGCCCTTCCTGGACCCAAGAATTTCACAAATTGCCTTAACATGGTCTTTGTTTTTTATAAAGTCATTGGGTTAGTTAACCCAAACGTTCCCTCCTGTCTGGTGATCTGTACTCTCCCCTCATCTCTTATTGCTCCTGAAGCTCGATCAACCTCAAATTGACAACTTTTCAGATGATCCTATTAAATCTCACCACTTACCTATTACTAACTTCCAAATCTTGATGCAGTTTGCACAGAACATACTTGGACATGTCTAGAAAAACCCTGTCACACTTTTTCCTCTCTTTTATCGAGTCCTTGGTCACGCTGTCTGGAGGTAGTGCAGACTGCCCACTGGGTACTTATCACAACCATTGGTGTAAAAAAAGCTTTGGTCTAATTGTGCAGGAAACTCATGGAGTGGCCAGCACTGATCTGCACCCTAATTCTAGTGGCTAGTTAAGAATGAGTGAATTCCTGTATGCTCTATAATGATTTTGACAGTGAGCATATCTATACAGCAATGCAGGTTGCCATTTCACTGTAACCTGAATAGAATCTTAAGAGTTTTCAGTATTATTCCATATCCAGCAGATGACTCATCACATGCACGTGGTTGTACCTTCTGCAAGTTGGTTCATCTTAAAATCAAACTTCAACATAAGAAAGTAGGTGACTAATACTTGTGTGGAGACATATATTGTGCCCGAACTATTGCAACTTCTTATGCTACTCGTGATGCCACTTAGATACGATGTGTTTTGTCACCCCGTAGACCTAAAAAATCAGCCACTGGTCAATCAAGGCTCGGAAACTGCTTGGATTGAGGTGGGAAGGCTATATTTGTTTTTTGCTGAAACGTTTAACACCCGCAAGTCTCCATACTGGTTTATTTAAACCAGGAAAGTAATGAATCTTTGACAGTTTTGTTTATGGCCAGTTGTGTTTTAAAACCATATCAAAAGTTCTTTTTATTTATCCGTTTGCATCCAAAGTCTGTTTTTGATGTTTTTTTTTCTAATAATACATAGTTATTTGAATATTTATTAAAAAAACCTGACTTGACCAGCATTAAAAAAAAAAAAACCTTCCTGTAAGATTTTAAACTGTGCTTCTTATTAGTTAAATTACGTTATGCTGGGTTTAACATGCCAATGTTACCTTGTCTAACAATTAAAACCAAAGATTATCATACCAACGTATTTTTTGTGCACTGGAATACTTGGAGTTCATCCATGTAATCAAATGTAGGCAACTTCCTAAAGAACAAATTTAAGTATCTCTTTTTAATTTATTTCTTTGCCATGTTGCATAATCCCTGTGATATCTAACACCTACAAGAATGTAGGTTGTTCAGATTTTATTTGCAAATTCTGGCTTTTTTTTAACTATATAAATATAATGGGGAAATTAAACACTTGCTACAAACCTAAACATTCATTATCCTTTATGCATAAGAAATTACTGCTCTGCCATAATTACTGTTGCGCCAGGCGGTAACCTCTGCAGTATTACAAATACGAACTACTGCAGGCAGTGTGTAATAAGTCAGTGTTCAAAATATATCGACCAGTCCACTTATTTTATTGAATTCCAACTTCTCCTCAATGGCAGATGAAGTAACACTGCAGCATAAAATTACACTTCAAAACTGAAGTGCTTCATTAAAAAAAAGCATTGCTTAACCTTCAAATTATGCCACCTGCTAACATTATCAATGTTAGGAGCAGAGCTGGTCATAAGATGGACAGAAATTTCAACCATTCGCGGTTAGCATTTAATTCTGTATCCTGTGCTACTGGCAGTAAAGCAGTTGCATCTGATGGCGCATTTACACCAACAACAATCCTTTGAAGTGAAGTTTACTTCTGGATAGTATTTCTCCCCCTTTAGGAATAGGCAGTATTTTACTGCCCTAGCCATGGTGAAGCCTATAATGCCGTTTCGCATTATTGTTCTCTAATGTGTATTGTTCTCTGCCTGGGTTCCTCTCTGTGCTCTTTTACATGGATCTCAGTTGCAGAAATGTCATTACTTCCACTGTAATGTGCAAAATACTACTCCTTTCTGCAAGAAAGGCAGTTTCTGAACTTGGTGGCATGTATGCAAATTTCCAGTTATGTCTAGAGTGTTCTTTCTGTAGTCATTCCAATAGTTTTCTTGGATTTCTGTGCATTTAGTTGAGACCATGTTTTTAGATTCACTGTTGTATATTATTTATGTCTGCTTTTCTGTGCTCCTAACAGCCGGTTAATGGTACAGTACACTGCAGAACTGTGTCACGGTATAAATGTCTATTTAATAATAAAGCCTTGCAAGCAGATCAATGGTACTGCACCTGTCTTTTTATGTAAAGGATCTTTTTTTTGTAGAGGAGGTTAATATTTTCAAACCTATTGTGTAATTGCAATATACTAAATAGTGTGTTTATACATATAGTTGGGTGGAAGGCAGTTGTATTTTGTTGGCCTCTCACTTTTGTGCATCAGACACGTAACCTAAAAGATCGGTCAATGCGAATACAATGCCCCCACCCCAAAGCATTAATATATTATAAACCATATATTCTAATGCAAACACTATTGTAATACAATGATATTCATTTTCAAAGTCCCCTTTCCTCGTATAACATTTTCACAGTTCTGTGAAACACGTTTTTCCAATACATTTTGGGAGTGTATTTTGTAAATAAAGTAATCCGCGAGTAAGACCATATGAAAGTTTAATTGAATCATCTGGTTGACTTCACAGTACACTTTGCATTTTGCTGCAGGATATTCTTCTGGGAAGAATATGGTACCCTGGGGGAAAGGTGAGATGTTCTTGTGATTAGGCTGGTCCAACAGCAGGAACTCTCCAGGAGAGAGTGATTTGGGGATTTTAATGAGAGTAATAATTGAACAGCATAAAGGCTGGCACAGTGCTTCTCCTCTTAATGGTAATTAGCAGTAATGCTATCTGATGTTTGCACTTTTTGAAGTCCGGAGGGGCATTGCTGCCACGTGGATGAGGGGAAGCTATGCAACGACCCTTATGACCCTGTTCTCAATGATTCATGCCCCTGTTCCTCAATGATTCATGCCGCTGTTTTTTTGTTTTGTATCCGAATCTTTATGAAGTCAATCCATTTTCCATGTAATAAATTCTCCTTCTGCATGAACAGTTGAAAACTACACGGACTGTAATGTTGATGGCTTGCTGAGACTGCATTGAATATTTCAGTGACACCTGAATAGTTAAGAATGTTTGAGATAAAGTATATTTATTGTTGGTTATGTACTGTGAGCGAGTGTTGACCTATTTGGAGGGAGTTGTCAACATTACAATACAGATGGCCGCCATGTTCGGACTGAAGGTTGATGTTAAAGAGAGCTTTTATAAAATGTGATATGTATATATTTGTCATTAAAATAGATGTATGTCCAGATTTATTTTTTACTAGTTTGAATTTGGAATTACTTTATATACATATACTTTATTGTTCTAAATAAAGACTTCTATGCACTGCCATACTTTTGTTGTCTTTCTTGAACCATGTTAAAGGACCTTGGACGAGTTCACATTTTTAATACCTTCAAATAAATGATCAATCCTCTAGTATGGTGTGATCACGGAGATCGTAATATGCCTTATAATTCCCAAAGGCAAGCACAACGTGTCATTTTGAAACACTTATGGGCTAATATCACAACTGAACAGTGACAAAATCAACTTAAATGGGAGCTTCAAATAAATTCACTGCTCAACACTTTAGGTTGTCTAAGACCATGGTGTAGCTACAGTCCTGTGCAGTGTTTCACAAATGTATTGCCTAATTCACATATGTTATCACTGAAAGTTAGATGTCCTAAAATGCTCAATGTATGCACCGGTAACCTACCTTGCATACACTCTTCCTCATGCAATTCCTTACTTGGCAGTCATTTCCACCTTAAGAGCAGTTTCAGCAGCTCTGATTCTGAGCCGTTGGACCGCACACCCCAGTTTGGTAGCAAAATACTACAGGGTTAGAGAATCCACAAATTGGTAGGGTGGGTAAGCGGAAAGGACCTGTAGAGAGGGACAAGAAAAAATGAAAGATGAAATTAAATAAATTGCACAATTACCCAATATCCTGCTTTCTCATCCAATATTTACATGGGGCAAAGACCTAGCATTATAAGACTTCATTCCACATACATGTACACCGTCTGCTTCATACAGAAAAGGATCTACTGCATCTGTGAATTTATAGCCACCAGCATGAAAAAAAACTTTACTCCAATCAAGACAGCTTACAAAAGCAGCAGTCAACAGGGTTAATAAGAGGCCCACATTTGAGCTGGGCAAATGTAGACTTCCCACTTGCTTTTCTAATCAAGGTGCCTCAACTTTCCTAGACATCTGCCTGAATACTTGAAAGGTGAGAAATATGAGCAACACCATAAGGGAGCACAAAATAGCCCCGAAAACAATGGCTTTGGGCAACAGGAGGCCTAATCCTGTCCTGCGCAACCCAAATGTGACAAAAGTTCCAAGTGCCTACTTGGTTTAAGACATTCTAGGTACACTAACACTGACCTTCTGATACCCAGAATACAGAACAGCACTCTTCTGAAGGTGAATGGTCTAGGAAGATGGAGACAGTACTACCTTCCGAGATGTTTGGAAACCTCCTTGCAACGTTGGCACAAAGGATCTAGTTGGAGTAGAAGAGAATCTGAAGAAATGACCAAAATCTTTCCTAAAAAGCAATGATGTTGTAGGTAATGAATACTAAGAAACACAAATTTGTAGAAAGAGGTTGATATTCAGAGAACAAATGGTTCAGAGATGGAATGGAAAACTGTAAGGCCGAAGGCGAATTCCGAGCAGATACCAAGCTCATAAAAAACATACTGGCTAATAAACAGCTGCTAAACATCTTTTCTCCTAGGGGTTCGTTTTCTTCTTGGTTCTCATGGCTCCCTAACTGGTATGTCTGATGCCTACAGAACACACAGTGCAGCTGTGGACAATAAAAGGGGACAATACAAGGAAACAATCAATCATGTTAAAATGACCAGCCTTCCTGAAAACTACAGGTTGGGAGTGAAAAGCTTATTCTTGGAACAATGGACTGTAGAGTGGTGCAACGGAATTGACTGTCCCTGTCCATGCAAACATTCATCCCTGACCCAAAATGCTGGAGGATCAGGAACGAGAGTCGAGGAGGAGTGAGATGTGGCATTTTTTACATTGGGGTTGCTGTTCCGTTCAAGATGGGGAAGCAAAATCCTTTGTTGCCGCTGAATATACCAGTAGTGTCAGTAAGTCAACAGTTGAATATGAGTGGGGGAAGGAAAGGCATAGGACAGATCCATTACTCACTTCACTGTCATGGCATACAACTAACATGCTTTCGAAACTGTATTCTCCGAACAAAACTTCAAAATGCCATCATCCTGACTGAGGAAAATAGGTTCACACATGGGGACCGAGACGTCTAACATCACTCTTGAGAGATATCAGAATTGATGAGAAGTTTGTGATAATTACCTCAGTTCAGTTTGTCTGTTTGAGCATTGACTACCCTATTGATTGTAGATGAAGTTACTGCTCGCTAGAAGTGCTGACTTATTTAAACCGCTCACTGAAATGTTTCTGCTTAAGACAATTTCTGAGGCTTTTTGGTTTAACGATCCTAAGTCTACTGCCCCATGGAGGTTCCACGTACAACCTTACTGGCATCTCTAGTGATAACTAATGGTGAAGTTAAATTCAGTGGAGTACCTCTGGTTAGGTAGTATTTTAATTGCCCCCACCACAGATCTCCCTTGACCTCCTTAGTCACAAGGGCCTGGATTCTTATGTTTGAGCTTTGATGTCACCGTGAAATATGAGCCCCCAAAGGTCCAAAATGTAAATGTGTCAAAGAATGCATGTGAAACCATTTGTTGCTGCATCCTGGGCCCCTGCCTTGTTTATTCCTCCTGATGCTGAAGCAAAACAGTGAGAGGAATTTCAAGGCTGTATGCTTGATCTTCCATTAGTAGGATAGTTCAAAGGTCGGTGTGAAACCAACCTCCAATAAATACTAGACTGTTGCTTCTGTGATTTGTTCAAGTTGATAAAACCATGCCATATCAATCCTTACTTTGCTTCCTCTTAAACCAAACACAATTGAGCTACTAATTCAGGTCAAGGAATAATTACTTCCCGAGTTGTAAAGAAAGGCAAGCAGCAAGTCATTATATTCATGCACCCCACGACTTAGACTGGAGGTTGATTGTAGTAGATACTAGGTGTTCATATATGCCATTCCTTTTATTTTGTTGGAAGTTTGTATGATATAGGTCATAGTATTACAATGTTCTTCTTTGGAACAGTGCATGGCTAGAGAGAAGTGGTTGGGAGATATAATGGACCGCTTGACTGGGTAATGTATTGCAAGTGTCTAGGACTGAATAAAGAGTTGACGTTTTGCCAGCTTCTGTCTTCATTGTATCAACTTAACAGAGACCAATCCATCACCCTGGCTCCCCAACCGCACATTCACTGTGTCGCAGAAATATGAAAAGGAAATCTTTTTTTTTTTTTATAATTTTTGAAAACCTTTATTGTGCACTATCAAAGAACAAATACGGGCCTACAACCATCCGGCCGGCCTTGAAACTGTTGTAAGCATTGTTGCAAGTTATACTTCGACTCAGTAGCACTTCAGTACATGAAAGCATTCAACGTGAGTTACACTGGATTACACGTGCCACCGAGTATCAGGAGAAGTTAAGGTTAATTTTCAAAATATTTTTTAATATATACGGAGATACAGAAGCTAAGAAGGATCAGCGTACATAGAGTCCATCTAGGAAGTAAGCGGGCAACGTCTATCAGATAAAATCCAACGAGCAGTCAAACATAGCCAAAATGGCGGCACAGGGATAGCACAAAAGGATAATTAAGCACAAAGCATGGTGCACGCCAGCCGCTACCCACCTCACACCAATCCACCCCACTGACCCAGGAAGAAAGCAAAAAGAAAAGGGATAAAACAAAAGAGAAAAATAAGGCCCATAGAAACAAAAGCGAACCAAATAAGACCCCTCCCCCTACCCCCCACCCTACACGCATGCAGAGGCTATGGCCTACCCCCCCCCCTAGCAGTGTGCCTGTCGCCCAAAAAAGAGTACCCGAAATGCAGAAACAAAGAGAAAGAAAGAAAAGAAAAAGAATTCCATAATATCGGAGGAGGGCCGAGCGTATATACTCAAAGCAATCAACATGCGCAACCACGGCCGCCCATCCCCGGACCACAAGACCAATACAGAACCAACACCCAACTCCCCGGTATGTACATTATAGTTCCAGCAATAAGAGCTTCAGCAGGCAAAGAAGAAAGAAACAGCCTCAACCCAGCCCCTTACGGTCCAATGTGCCAACAGAGTCCAACTGCACGGTAGCCATCCTGGGTGGGGTAGGCAGACGAAACGACCTCAGCAGAGAACGCTGACCGCCATGGACTGTCCAACACGAAGCCAAGCGTGTTACGATCGTACAAGGAGGAAGAACACGCAGCATTAGTCCGCCAAGAGAAGTCAACCAAAGCAGTAGCATCAGTCCCAGGGGAAGGTAGCAAGTTCCACCAGTAGACCACAATGGAGCAGCCGGGCATGGCTTCTGGAGAAGATTCCCCCGCCACCGCATGAGACCATGAATATCAGACGTCTTCCCGGCTAGTACATGTAGCGACGCGGTGGGGGCAGGATCCTGTACCAGCAGCGCAACTGTGGACAGCTGAGTAGGCAATCCGCAGTAATCGGGCATAGGGTGTGGCGCAGCGCCCAGCACTCGCAGGCAAGCTTGGTCGGTCGAGGCCACAATAAATGAAATGGCGTCTAGCCGGTCCTCCAGGTCTCGAGCAGCAGCACATTGGGCAGCACGTAACTCACCCAGGGCTCCCAGAACATCGGCAATCCGCAGGGGTGTCTCAGGAAATAGGGGTACAGCAATTCCCTGTACGTCGGACATACCAGCAAAAAGCAGTGCTCGAGATTGAGCGCCAGCATCCCAAGTGACCAGTCGATCCTCGAGTTGCCACTGCACACACTGCTCACAGGCGTGTGCCAGGTCCTGAAGCTGGCCGCCAGCGCCTCTTGTAGTTAGCCGATCACCCCGCCGGCGCTCCCCGCAACATAGCCAAACAGGGGGCTCAGGGGCAGCCCATTCCATTTCTACACCCCTCACGATGTCAGGGCGATGTAAGCAGTAAACGGCGGCTCCAGCAGCACCCCGGGGCAGCCTCTTGCAAGTGGCGAATGTCCGCTCTCTAAGATGGCGCTCACCCCAGTGTTCGATGAGACAAAGTATCGAGCAGAGCCGTCTGCGAGCTGGGGAGACGATACAATGTGTCGCTCGCAGCTGCGGGAGCAGACTTGAAGGGCAGCGGAGCAAGCAGGGCTGTCGCAGCGGGGAACACAGTGTAGCAGTTGTTCCTCACCAGTCGGCGCCGCCCAGCCTGAGATGGCCGCTGTTGTTGCTGCCAGGGCCGGCCACACACGCAGAACAAAGACCCGGTCTCCGTCGCGAAGCACCAGGTAAGGGCGAGGGCGCTCCGTCACCTTCACTGCACGGAACTCGACGGTGAGCACATCATGAGAACCGGGTTCACCTCCCGACTCCGGTAACGCCGCTCAGATACAGGATCACTGGCAGGATAGGGCAGAAAACGGGAGGAAGGCGAGAGGGCCGGCGGAGCCGAGGAATCAGGCGGCCATCATGGTTGCTAGCTAGGCTCCTCCCCGAAAAGGAAATCTTAAGTGCAGGGCTATATTGAGTGAGGTCTGAAGCTGCCTTTCCCATAGGTCATTGGATTGTTTGCTGTTCAGTTGGTAGGCGGGGCTTTAACCTACAGGTGAAAGCCTCATAGTGCCTGAAACCACAGTAAAGCATTTTGAATACTTTTTACAGAACCCTCCTTATGTATACACTTAAATGTTTTTTCTGAAAGCTGGTCAAAATGGGCTGTTAACATCACAATGAGGAATGCAGCAGAACAGTCGGGGGATGTTTGGTTGTTAGATTCATCTTATAGAGCAGAAGATCACGAAACACGGGTTTGCACCAGAGAATAGGGTCCAGTCCTATATGAGATGCCCAGGAAACCTCCGTGTGAGAGAAAGAATAGGGAAAAAACAGCTTCCATAAGTGCTAGATCAAGGCAGTCTTATCCTGCAGAAATAGGAAAGGCTATTACACTTTTGTACATCTTCAGATAGGGAAATAGAAGAGAGACTACCATATGCCCCAGCATTCATTCAATCAATCAGAGGTGTGTAAAGCGTGACTACTTACCCGTGAGGGTCTCAAGGCGCTGGGGACGGCTCCGTAGGGTGCAGTACATTGTTTTATTTCTTTTAAATTTGAGGGCCTCAAAAACATCTCACTTTTTATTTCCCCATGAACAGAATTATGTTCATGTACAAATCAAGTTGGGAATTGTCGATTTTAGTCTAAAGAAAACTCATTTATCTATCCATATATAGATGATTTGAACTATGGATTTGTTGGAGTGCATGGAGCAGGAGGGTTCAAATGAAGGTTTGTTGCGATAATATTGTGATAGGTAGACATTACGAGACTCTACGATACATACCATTTGCATATTCCAGTCATGATATAGCAAGTTTTGTCACTTGGTGAACTTGGGGGTTCTTGAAAAGTGGAGAGGAGACTACTATGACTCCTAGGTTTATTACACTTATTGATATTATTATGGGGTCGAGCCTACGAGGATATAACACCCTCAGTAGAGAACCAAAGCTCTGAATTGAGAACAAAATGCATGTGTCATAGATGGCATCTTTCCTTTCCTGGATTCCCATAGAAGTAGAATTTATCAGAAGGCGAAACACGTATTTAATAAACATCGAGGTTTAAATTCAGCAAAGGATATATTCAGGCATGCCCTTCGAATGTCTTGTTTTAAAGTACTTCTTCGCTTTTCTCTAAACTGATTTACCAACTAATTCTTACATAAAACTAGAAGTAGCACCATGGACGGTGTTCCGCAAGAGTAGAAGGCTAATGCCACATTCGTGTTTGGATGCCAGCTGGGGCGAAGGAGGTTCGGTTGGCGGATAATCAGATTAGTGCACATAAATGGTAGGGTATGATTTTTGTTTTGTGGATTTAGATTGCGATTTAGCCAGTGCCATTTTTATGGAAGATCCAGTCAATTGTGAGTTGTTTGATGTGAAAGGCAGTAAGTGAAAGGTTTTTGAGCTGGGACTCTTGAGGTCCCAGATTTTATTGGAAGCCTACATGCAGCATGTTATATATTCTGGGAGAGGGCAAGTGAGTTTAAGTGACCGGAATTACAGCAACTAAGTTGACATTTCAGCCTATACCACAAACTCAACCCTTCGGAGTTGTAGAGCACCGCATTTAAATGTGAAAAGTTAAAGAAGTATATAGTGCATGTAAAGACATTTAAACACGAAAGGTTAAAGAAGTATATAGTGATACACTTACAGGGCAGAAACAAGTGAACCGGGAGAGGAATGGCATTATCATGCAAGAAGTGATCATTCTTTTGAGTAGGGCTAGCAATGATGAAATAACACAAGTAGGAAAAACGAATGGTAAACCACTTTCAGAGCGACATACAAACTAAGGGGTCGATTAGGATATAGGGCGGATCGCCTCCGCCCGCATGGGGGTGGCGATCTGCCCTACATCCTCCCTGCCCCCTACCCATTTCCCCCTGCTATCTTAGTATGGCGGGGGGACCCCGGCAGACGGAAAGATCGTTTGCTGGTCGAGCAGTCAACCGAGCGGAAAAGGAGCTATCTCTGGTGGCGGTGTCTGCTAGACACCGCCATCCATATTAGCATGGGTAGCGGAGCTAAGCTTTCCATGGTGGAGACCCCGCCATGGAAAGCCATGCAGAGTCTGCTTTCGGGGGCCCGTTGTGGGCCCCCAGGGTATTGGGTGCAAATGGGGGATATCTATGGGATCCTCCTACATTGTCATGGACATGGTGACGGGCACCGCGCGGTGCCTGTCACCTTGTGCATGACAATGCACACAGTGCATTCCCAGCATTGTGGCGGGCGCTGCTGTGAGCACTGCCCGCCACAATGCTGGGAATGGAGGATGCCACAGTGGCGGTAGCATCCTAATTGAAGGTGCGCGACCGCCACACCATTGGCAGCAGATCCCAGCACTGCTTGGGTGGCGCTAATCGGCCCCTAAGAGTCCCAAAAGCGTTTCTTGGAACAATGTGAGAGTGCTTTAAAAAATGATTAGCAATTGCAGGAGTAAAATGAAATATCCAAACCAGGAAGATGGGAGCTTGACATAACAAAGTACACACATGAGGGGAAAACAGGATGAGTGCCTGATAGGGGGTAATTGTGGAGTGAAGATAAAGATGTTGAGTAGTTAGTTCATGAAGATAACCTTCACATGTACCCTTAAGCTCATAGAGGAAGATCCAGGTGGAAGAAGTGGAGGATGTTACTTCTCAGTAGAGCGATACTTGAGCAGTTTTAGTTAATTTCCGATTGCTGCATAAGCAAGTTGTGAATGTTTTCGATCTGCTGTGTGTTGAACAGCCATGTTCATGACGAAAACTTGACTTTTGGACTCCACCCTGCTTGATGTGGAGGGTGCTATCCACATGGCTTATACTTTTCACCACCTTGATAGTCCCAACAGGAAGGGAGGAGGGGTGGCACTTGCATGCAAACAAGCTATTCCAGGCTCCACGTTTGTAGTTGAGGACAGAGATGGGGTGGAGGCCCTGGGCTTTTGTCATTCTAGCTGGTATTTTACTTTTAGTTACCGGTCAATGCATTCCTCAAAGTACAATGTAAAGATATTTCAAGACACCAGGGAGTTCCTTTGTCTAAAGTGGGACGAGACTGCAGGCTTGTTTCTGATGCCACGGAAGTCGGGTTATCTGCAATATTATTTTTAATGTACAGCTGGCAGTACGTTATTCCCTGTAATATGTTAATCTTACATCTTTAGCTTCCAATACAATATATTTGTTTTCTAACCAATGTCACATTTTTAGGTCTCGCCTGAGCCAGCGCATGCGCTGCTCTGAGAGACATTTAGTTAGGGCTTTTAAAAGTCCTACCACAGCTCGTTGTCCGATATTCTGTGTGGGGTTATGCGCACAGGCACGAGCAGAGGAGCCATCTGGCTTTCCTCTCGCTCTCCCGCACGCACGTGCCTACCTCTGCCTCTCTGAATCCATACAGCGTGACTCGCTCCGCCCCTCCCCCACCATAGACCGCATCCTCACGATCATTTTCGCGGCCGCGTTACTTTTACGGCTGCGCGGCCAATGCTTGTTTTACATATTTGCCATATGTATTAGTTTAGATATAGTGATTTTTCCTAGTCAGACGACTCTTGATTAAGTTTTACAACTAGGCTTAGAATCCATGTCTCCGGGTTCCAAATTCAGCAATTGGACCACATGGCTTTCCTCAAATTGAAACGTGTGCGTGCCTCTGACTGGGGGTTTCTAATCTGAGTCTAGCCTACAGCTACCCAGAGGATCGGTGGACCAGCTTGTGGCTTTGCCTTGGCTCATGCAGTGACCGCTTGAGGCCTGCTTGCTCAGCTGACACCTCTCTTCAGATACCTTTTGTGTCACATTCAGCAATTTGCACCCTTTGGGTGAGGATTAACAGATCGCCATTGTCCCACATATCGATGCCTCATTTGCAAGTACCTGTGCATAGGGCGCAGGAAACGTGATATTCACCCAAATGGCATTTCAAAGGCTTCTAGCTGGTGAGGGCTGCTGGGGCATGTCTTCCGTTGGGTGAGATTGGAGTTTGCTTTCTCCAGGGCTCATTTTTCGGATGCCAGCATTTTTTTTAAATAAACTGCCAGATTTGTGCATGGTTGTAAATCAAACACCAGGCAGTCCCGGGGCAGGGGATGAAAGGGAGCCTGTAGGTACCTCCCCCGCTCCTGCGCTAGCTCTCCACATCCAGGTCGCCGGGGAATTATAATTCTGTTTACTATGAACAGAGATATCAGGCTGAGAGCAGTGAGAAAGGAAAAAACCTGATAACGCCTCAGACTTCTCAAGCTATCTCTCGCACCCAAACACGCAAGTGCAGCTTTAGTCCCCAGGGTGTGAAAAGGAATCTCTCCCCAGCCATGCCATGCCCTACCTCTTACCTATCCATATAGAGCTTGAGGCTCCTGTCTGCAAAAGTAAGGACTACATTACCCATGATGCATTGAGGGCACCGCTAATGAGAGCCACTGTGCCATATTGTAAGGAGGCAATCCTACTGGTGGGCGCGGTCTGATGTGAGGAGTACAAAGCGTGCTATGCTTTGAATCATTTGCGCACTGACCTGCCACTCATGCACTACACATACGAAGAATTGGCTTGCTCACACTCTTCATGAATTGTGTCATAGTTCACCTTGAGCACACACACCAGTCTCATGCATTATACGTACCTCAACCGACAACTTGCTGCATACTCGCACACTGCACGTGCACTTTATACACCACATGTGTCCTACTCATGCCACTGTACATACAACCAGCTCGCTTAAGACAACCCTTTTTTGCGCTCTTACATGGCTTTGTGAATTGCTCAACGTCCTATAATTAGAAGTTTAAAGAGGACAACGCCCTTTCTATTTGTATGGAAGGTATATGAATATCCCTGAATAGTTCAATTTCACTCCCATTTTTGATGCTTTTTGGATAATTCACAAAGACGTTCAAGAGGATGTAAATGAGTTCTACTCTTCGGACTCCAACATACCTATGCCATTAGGCCTAATTGTATGTACACGGTGAGCCTAACATGCAGAGTAGCCACTGCCAGCTACAGTGTACTTAAAACGAGAATCAACAAGCCAGTGTGTGCAGGACAAACAACTCTGGGAAAGGCTAACACAGTTTGCAGTGTGATTCCTAGGGGGTTGTTGGCGACACCAGCTGTCACTGTCCGATTATTCCATCACCCACCCAACCCTTGGGGATGAGGGCCCTGGCTTAACAAAGCTAATCGCACACCCTGTCTTTGATGCTAGGACGCAGTCCCCTTGTTCTTTCTCTATAGGGATTCCAGCCTTTGTGCCAGGCACAGCAGTGGTGCCTTTGACTAATCTTTAAAATGGATGGATCTTCCCTGATCCTTCTGTGATAACTCCATTACCCTGCTCTTCTTACACTGTACCACTGAGGCAGTGATCAGACCGACTTTGTCTTTATCTGTACCTCTTGCTTCACTGCACTCCACGCTAAAGCATATCAATAAGAAAGATGCACTACAATAAAATCCGCATCCTGGTCACCATGCAAGACCCCAAAACACTTCCCACTTAGACCACACTATGAATCAACATTCTCCCAACCAAATCCAACAATGGTGTGTGTAAGATAGGCAACTCAATCCCTCGCTCTTTGATCCGTTCCTTGATGAAGCGCAGCCACACATCACAAAATAACAGCGCATCGCTGGTGAATATGCACAACACCAAAACACTTTCCACTCCAGCCTCTGTGACCCCACACTGTACCACACAAACACAACAATGGTATATATAAGAAAAGCAACTCCAGCTCCATGTGTCACAATAAGAACACTCCTCTGGAGATCACATACAACCCCAAGCACTTCTCATAAAAAACATACTATAAACCCACACTTCCAAACAAACACAACCAACAGAGTAGCGATGTATCCATCCACTTAAACGTGCTCGTGCTACAGTACCGTAACAGGCATATGACGCGCTATAAAACTAAAACTATAGTACTATACACTAGCTGATCAATCTATACCATGCTGAGGAAAAGGCCTTTTCTTGACCAAGAAGCCTAGGATAGCCTGAATAACCAGCATTGGCTTAGCAAATAGGTCTCGCCTTTGGGACATTATAAGTGTTTAGCCATGCAACAGTTGATGTTGTTGCACCAAAGATATTGCGCTACATAACTAAATACTTATAAGGTCCCAAAAGTGAGACTTATTGGCTATGCCAATGCTTGTTTACTATGTATTTTTGGACTTTTAGACTGGGATTTCATTTTTTGTTTAAAAAGCAGGTCTGTAAGTCCCAAAATGAAAACAAAAATACAAGTCAGTATGTAGGCATTGAGCATTGCTCCAATAGTAAAGGTAGATGTTTACTTAGAAAAGGACTGTTTGCACGTAACTGTGAAGAAGAACTAGACAAGTTGCAATCAGCAGTGGGGGCTGGTGACATTTGAAATTGGTGGGCGTAAAGGTTTGGCATGAGTGCCCTGTAACGAGCGAGCCTGACTATTATAAGGGTGGTTTGGGGTTACTCCCTACCGAGGGAAAATGTTGAAAAAGAGTGGGCAAATGGCGCATATTCTAGCAAATTCGAGAAAGTGAGAATGTTAATGAAGCACTTGTGAAAGTGCAGTCATGACACTAAAAAAGAGATTTCATATGATAATAATATAGTTAGCTGCTTACTCAGTATGACCAGAGAACTTCATAACAGACTTTGAAACACATAGCCAACTTAAAGGGCCTAATTTTACTATTCGCCGAAGGATGAAAAGCTGTGATAACGTGTGGAGATTTGAACTTACGATTACTATGGTACGCATAGGATCTGTTAAATGTATGCATTAGTTCACTGAACTATTTTATTGGCTTGTGTACTTAAAGGTCCATCACACCACACTTTGCTTTTGTGCATCAAAGGCCACTCTATGCTTATCTTCTATACACCAATGTCTACTGCACATTTCCTCTTTTACTTCACTATCCACTCTATGCTTGCCTTATGTACTTCATTACAGACTTCACCTGTGACCGTTTTAACACTATATGCAGGTGTCTATAGTGCCCAAGAAACGTTATCAATGTATGGTAAAATGCCTGCATAATTCTTTCAACAAGACAGAACTATGCTCTTGTCCACAGCACACAAAAGTCTTTCACTGAGAGGTTAGATGCCATTCTTGTGCCAGCAACATTAAAATACACCTGACACATCCCTTGTGGCTCTGTTAGGTTACTTTTCTAGGCAAAGGACACGTTCTCCCTGCTACCACATCTGAGGATTGACCCCTGCAGAAACATCACATAGCCACCAACAGAAAACTAAAACTGCAGCCTTAACATGTGAAGTGGTTTTGCTTTTAATATTTACTTTCCCTGTGATGGGTGAGACAAAAATACAGCTCTTGTCTGGTTAGTGGTTTCAGAGTCGGTAATCTGTGCTTTACACTCAGTGCTGATTTATAGCACCCTCCGAGTACAGAAAAACACATTTTTTGAGGAACAAAGTTCCAATAAATTGATGTTCGCTGGAGCTCTTAGCTCTAGAAGGACATACCACAGTTCAGCTGGAGGAATGCAAACACTGCAATGTAGGGTTTGCATTCTAGCGTTCACGCTTCATCATCACGTAGCGTGAACGGCGGCCATATTGGGTCGCACGCGAAGAGCGCAAATTCGGGCGCCAGAGCTTGTGAGACTGGCAGCCAGCTCGGCGCTCTCTGTGGCATGGTTATAAGTATAATAAAATAGCGGTGACCTAACCAACAGCGTCCTGTCATCGTTGGGGATCAACACGACCTCTACAGTGGCGACGAGGCTGGGACCTGGAAAAAAAAAAAGGAAAAACAAAATTATATGGGAAAAGGTACCCACAGCAACAACGGGAGAGGACACCCAGACAGCACCACAAGACTGGCCCCACTGGAGGCAGACCAGACGACCACAGAGAGCGCGGCAGAAGCGGCGGGGCTCACCAACCTCTATGACTGAATCAAAGAGTCCAGGTACTAAGAGGGAGGAATAAGCACAACCAGGAAGGGTGAAGCAGTAGGAAGACCGCTACTCAAAGCCCAACAGAGCAGGAGCACCAGCGGAATTCAGGGGCAGTGAAAGTGGAGACGCAGGAAGTCCCCAACTCTAGCCAGAACAGGGAGAGGAGAGCAGTATGCCAGGTAGCCCCAAGAGCCTGAATACAGCCCTCGAGAAGCGCGTAGCCATGTGCGCGCAGACATCCTCAGCGACGGCTCCAATGCCATTCCTGCCCAAACCGGGAGAACCCCTGATGAAGTGGGATGATTGGAGGGAGTACATCCTAAATTACATTGAGGTCCTGGAAGACGAAAATGAGGAGGCGTTCATGAGTAAAAGGAAAAGAAGGATTCTACTACACAACCTAGGCCCGGAATGGATCAGGGTATTTAGGAACCTAGTACCTAAGCCCCGGCAAGATGCAGATGATGACGTCTTTGCTCATGCGATTGAAGAACTCAACAAGCACTACCGGCCGGCAGTGTGCGTGTCGATAGACCTCTACAACTTTCAGCAGCGGAAACAAGAAAATGGATAATCGATCGACGAGTATGTGACTGCGTTAAAAAGGTTGGCGATGACATGTAAATATGACGCACTCCATGATGAGTTCATCAAGGAGCAAATTGTGATGCACACGACAAATAAAATGGTACAAGACAAACTATGGGCGAGCGGAGATGCCACGCTGAAAGAAGTGATTGCGATAGTAAAAAAGACGTTACCACGGAGATACGCAGACGCAGCTAAAAGAGAACTAGCGGCGAGACCAATGGTAAATAAGGTAGACGAGGAAGAAACCAAAGGAGGGAACAAGAACATGGGTGCGGCTTACAGAGCACCCAACAAGTGGCCGGGGAAGCCGGGACCACATGGGAAGCAGACGAAAGGAGTTAAGAATCCCTGCTACCGTTGTGGCAGTTCGGCTCATGAAGCACACGACAAGAGATGCCCGGCGTTCCGTGCTAAGTGCATGATTTGTGGTATAATGGGACATTACGAGAAGGTATGCAGGCGGAAAGCAGGCCGCAACATGGTGTAGTACATGGACCAAGACCAGGAGGACATAGAAGGAAGATGTCAAGAGGAAGAGGACACGGTGCTATGTATAGAGGATCAGGTGCTAAGTGTGGACACCAGGAGGTTGAACAAACCGTTACTCGACATGCTAATAGGCGGTGTGATAAGCATCGTAGCGGACTCAGGTTCGCCATACACAATGGTCCAGAGAGCAGTCTGGATTGAGAAATTCATGCCTCAATTGGGTCCGAGGTTAGAACCGCCAGACATTAGACCAGTCACGTACAACGGTGATCGCATCCCAATGATGGGGTTTCGACCGTTGAAATTTGATTTCAGTGGACGAAGTGCTGATTGTAATTTATATGTAGCAGAAAAGGGCCCGTCAGTTCTAGGTCGAATAGATCAAGGAGACCTGGGCATCAAGCTGGACACCGCCGGAGCAGTACAGGTGCTGATGACGGCGCCGGAACAATGGCCGGACCTAGAAAAATGGAAGAGAGACTTCCCAAAGGTGTTCGGCGGAAAGGTCGGGAAGTTGGAAAAATTCTCGCACAAGATCGTCCTCAAGATGAATGCCACACCAGTATCAAACAAAGTGCGGATTGTACCTATTGCAGTGAGGGAAGAAGTGCAACAAGAACTGTGGGAGCTGGAAAGAAATGGTATAATAAATTTAATTTTTATTGCCGATTCACAGGAAGCCACAGACAATCAATCAGGTGTTTCAGGTATACATCATAAATATCACATCTCATAGTCAACAGCAGGATACACGGCCATTTAGCCCACATCCCTAAGGTTGGGCGGCGAATCATGAGTGAGCACTGTCGGCTCTGTTGCATACATAAATGTAGGCTTTCAACGGGCGTACCTAGTATCTGCTTTTTTCCTTTTTCGTTTACTGAGCCCCTCCACCCCCCTAACGAACAAGAACAGAAGCTGGTTATCCTGAACACATATGTACAAAAGAAAAATATCAGCAATCACATTTCCATCCCCTCCTTTGTCTCTCTGTTGCCAGCAATGTTCGTAACAGTTCTGAACCAGAGATCACAGATGCTCTACAGAGTTCCACAAATTTAGAATGTCTTGTCTTACTCCTTGTAGAGAGGTCCCAGTTCCCCTTCTCATATTCCTTGCAGACCGTCCCCCCTCACATCCCCCCATCAAGCCCATGATACTGTCTCCACTTAGACCAGACCCTGCGGAATTTTTTGGGACATCCCCATGTCTTATAGGTCACCCTCTCGGCCACCATATACAGATCCAGCCCTCTCCTCCATTCCTCCAGATCTGGAGGCTCCGGCGCTCCCCAGTGTTTTGCGATGTCCCTCTTTGCTACTACCAATTCAAGCACTAAAAATGTAAGGAGTGGGCGGATCAGGTCCACCTCGGTGGTCATACCCAGCAGAGCCAGTCCGGGATCTTGTGGGATCGAGGGCCCTAGTACCTCTTCTAACTCCTTAAATACCTGTGTCCAATATGTTTGTATTATGTCGCATGTCCATATTGTGTGGTAAAAATCCCCCTCTCCCTGATGATATCTGATACATTGCGGGTCCTCCACCCTCCCCATTTCGCTTAGCGTAACCTATCGTAGTAAGTCCGGTGGAGTACATTGAATTGGATAAGCCGCAAGCGTGACTTGATTGCCACCTCCCGGGGATGCATCAACACTATTTCCCAGTCTAGATCTTCCATCTCACCAACCTCGGCCTCCCACGTAGCCCTGAGGGTTGCCAATCCCCTAGCATGTGGTTGGTTAGCGTTTTATATGTCAGTGAGACTGTTTTTTCGGTTATCTGTTCTTGAAGGAGTCTCCCCTCCAGCGGTGCATACTATGGGATGTCTGTGAGTGTAATGTGTTGGGCTCGCCAACCATGTCGTAGTTGGAGGTACTTGAAATGTTGTGTAGTGTGTAGCCCAAAGTCCGATCTAAGAGCTTGAAAAGATTTTAAGTCTCCCTGGGCTATCACATCCCCTATAGTAGAAATGCCGATGTCGTCCCACCTTTGGAAACCTTGCAGTTTGTGTAGCTCCGCTAACCACTGGCAATGCCACAACGGAGTTTGCCGTGTGGGCCTTTTTTCCCAGCCCATGCGTCTTGTGGCCTTCGTCCAAGTGGCAAGTGTTATGGATGTGGCCGGGAGGAGGGGCGCCCTTCTAAAGGTCCCGTAGAGATAGCACAGTAGGTTTTTTGACGATAACTTCGTCCTTTCCAGTGATCTGCCGGGGCGTGTAACCAATCATTTATTGGTGTTTAATGCTCCGTCCAATAGTAGGCCTCTAGGTTGGGAAGCGAGATCCCCTCACTATACTGATGTCTTTGAAGCGTGGACAGAGCCACCCTGGCGTGCTTGCCCAGCCAAAGAAAGGATCTCAGGTCCGCATGTATCCTGTGGAAGACTGTCGCTGGTAACGGATAATACTCATTTTGCAAAGCATAGAGGAATTTCGGTAGGATGATCATTTTGTACATGGCCGCTCTGCCCAGTAGTGTTAACGGGAGCTGTCGCCATCTGTCCATATCTGCCACCGCGTTGGTCATGATCCGTTCCAGGTTCCTATGGAACGAGAGGGTCGCGTTTACGGTGATATAAATCCCGAGGTATTGGAAACCGTCTGTGGTTGTCAGTAGGTTTTCCGGCAATCTCCCCCACTGGTCGTGTCCCCCTGGGCCATAAAGTACGGACTTATGCCAGTTTATTTTATGTCCTGCTTGTCCACTGTACCGTTCTCGGAAGAGCTCTGGGACTGAGGTTTCTGGCCTAGTTATGTAGAGCAAGACATCGTCTGCGTATAGTGAGATCTTTTCTGTTGCCAAATTGGTGTCTTTGCTCGCAAAGCCGTGGATGTCTTTGTTTTGTTGAATCCTGGCCGCTAGCACTTCAATGGTGAGCGTAAAGAGGAGAGGGGACGGGGGGCATCCCTGACGAGTGCCCCTCTGAATCTGGAACTCGCGTGAAAGTATCCCTTTCACCCTCACCTTGGCCCTCGGAGCTGCATATAGAAGCTGTACCCATTTAATAAAGTTTGGCCCGAAACCGAACTTACGGAGCACCGCAAACAGTAAGGGCCAGTGCACCGCGTCAAACACCTTTTCGGCATCTTGGGAGAGGAACCAATGTGGGTCACTACGCCCCTTCACCTCTTGCAGCCAATTGTGTGTTCTTCTAAGGTTCAGTTTAGTTGCCCTATCTGGTAGAAAGCCTGATTGATCTAGGTGAACCAGATCTGTAATGACTGTTCGTAGGCGGACCGCCAAGATAGTTGCTAACAGCTTCACCTCCGTGTTTAGTAGGGAAATGGGCCGATAAGAGGCGCAATCCTCTCGTGGTTTTCCCTCTTTATAGATTGGGACGATTGTCGCCTGAGCGAGATCAGGTGGGAGCTCTCCCTCCTTAAACGATTCAGAAAAGGGGGTGGTGATGAACAGATTGTCTGAATTAAGCAGACCACTCCTACCCAGTCAAGTGATCAGGGCTGAACCCATCACCGTTATTTAGCTCACTGCATCACCCCAGTTCAGAACCTGGCTATATGCAAATTAGTCTGACCCAGTGCCTCATGGGAACAGGGCAGACAAAACTACCAAGCCAATTCTTCACCGGAAAGGAGACAAGCTTCCGGGGACCGGTTTCTGGCATTTCAGCCATCGTCGGCCCAGCTTGCTTGAATCCTGGTGGTGCAGTGAGCAAGGGACTCATGTCTGAGTATAACCTGCCACACCTGTAGTGGCCAAAAACGATTCAGAAAAGGGGGTGGTGATGAACAGAGTGTCTGAATTAAGCAGACCACTCCTACCCAGTCAAGTGATCAGGGCTGAACCCATCACCATTATTTAGCTCACTGCATCACCCCAGTTCAGAACCTGGCTATATGCAAATTAGTCTGACCCAGTGCCTCATGGGAACAGGGCAGACGAAACTACCAAGCCAATTCTTCACCGGAAAGGAGACAAGCTTCCGGGGACCGGTTTCTGGCATTTCAGCCGTCGTCGGCCCAGCTTGCTTGAATCCTGGTGGTGCAGTGAGCAAGGGACTCATGTCTGAGTATAACCTGCCACACCTGTAGTGGCCAAAAACGATTCAGAAAAGGGGGTGGTGATGAACAGAGTGTCTGAATTAAGCAGACCACTCCTACCCAGTCAAGTGATCAGGGCTGAACCCATCACGGTTATTTAGCTCACTGCATCACCCCAGTTCAGAACCTGGCTATATGCAAATTAGTCTGAACCAGTGCCTCATGGGAACAGGGCATCCGCAAAGAGGCTCCGGAGATGGCGGGTCAGGAGATCTGCCGCGGGTTTAAAGAGCTCTGCTGGGAAGCCATTGGGGCCAGGGGTCTTGCCCGGTCTCAACCTGGCGATGGCGTTCGTGATTTCATCAGCCGTTATGTCTGCCTCCAGGTCTTCCATGTTCTCGGGGGGAAGGGCCAGTAGGATCGTGTTGTCTAAATATTGTAAGGCTTCCTCCTGGGTCGCAAGGTCCCGAGCTGCGTAGAACCTTTCATAATGGGTAGCGAAAGCTTCCGCAATTGCAACATCGGTGCTAACAGTGGTGTCATCTGTGGTATTTATACTGTCTATCAATCTTGCCGCCCGCTCCTTTTTACTGAGCCACGCTAAGAGTTTTCCTGATTTATCCCCTACATCATATAATCGGTGGAGGGTGGCAAGGGACTGGGTCTTCGCCTCATTGGTTATCAGTTCCCTATATTGTTTCTGGGCATCCAGGAGTTTCCGGAGAGTCTCAGTGCTTTTATGGGTCAGATACTCCCTCTCCCAGTTTAGGACAATCTGTTCTAGGGCAGCGATCTCTGCCTGGAGGCTCCGTCTTTCTTCCCCCAGTCTGGATTTTATTCTGTCTCTCAGTACTGGCTTGAGAGCCTCCCAGAGGGTAACACTGGAGTCCACCGTCCCCTCATTTTTTACGATATGCACCTTAATGTCTGCCCGTATGCCTCTCAGTATGTTCGGATTTTGCAGATCCCAGGCCGCTAAGCGCCAGGAACCCGTGTCCCCACTCCGTTTCTGTTCCACCCTCACATATAATGGCGAGTGATCCGAAATGCCCCTGGCTCTATATTCTGCTGTGGCTTCCGCCCCTAAATACTGGCAGGACATAAAGACATAGTCGAGTCGGGAGAACACCCTGTGTGCCCCAGAATAGTACGAGTATGCTCGCTGTGTCGGGTGGAGCCACCTCCATATATCCGTTAGGCCCATTGTAGACATTTGGTTACATAGTGTGGTCCGGAGCTCGCCCCTCGCAGTGTCTCCTGATCTGTTGAGGCCGGAGTTCATAACATCGTTGAAGTCACCTCCCACCACTTGTACTGTATCAGCTGTGTCTAAGAGTATGTTGGCAAGTGCTGTGAGTGTACGGGACTGTAGTTTAGGGGGTGCATAAACAGAGAGGAGTGTATAGGTGCGTCTGTTCCAAGTTCCCTGAACTCCCGCGTATGTTCCTTGAGGGTCTAGCCAAGTGCGGGAGATGTTCAATGGTGAGGACTTTTTTACGATGACTGCCACCCCCCTGAAATCCGATGTATACCCCGCATGCACCAGAACCCTGTATCGACCTCTAGCAATGAAGGCGCACTGTGTGTCCTTGAGGTGTGTCTCTTGTAAGAAGATGAGATCCGGGTCTACCCTTTTAATGTAAGCATTCACTAGGCCTCTCTTAATCTTGGAGCCCAGACCATTGACATTCCATGTCAGGATGTTCATTCTCTTGCCTCCCTCATGTGGGGTGCCTACGGTACTTGCCATTGGAATGCTCGGTGAGTGCATGTGTTATGTCTCTGGCACGGGCAGGTGCTGTGGATGTTCAGTACGTGTTGCTGCGTATTTCCAGCTACAACATTCCCCCCAACTGTCCCCACCCGAACCCCCTCCAATACAAACTTGAGAACCCCTTCCCCCACCCTCCTCCCCACCTCCCTCCCCTTCCAGTCTTATCCCAGAGCAGAACATAACTTTCCGTAGGAGTAGGCCTGTCGCCCACCCGCCAGACCCTCCCAGCACTGTACCCAAAAAACTGTAAAACTTCTAAAAACATAAGGGCGTGTCAACTTGCGTGCTTCCCTGAAACGGGCTGCCATTTTTCATTCTCCAAGTTCACCATTGCTCTGAGGGCACATCGGCGTGTTTGTATCGACGACCCCAGCCACTATCTATTAAGATTTAGAGTCTTGGGTCTCTGATTTGTGTGCACCGTGTTGTCCAGATAAGTCTTGCTAAATCACCCGGATCTCGTTCACCAACGGGTGTACAGATTGGCTTCCATCCTCGTCGTCTTCGCCTCCAGACAGGCGACTATCAAGCCCTTCCTCATCCTCACCCTCCGAGCGCGTATTGGACCGTAGAGCGGCAAATCTAGATCCTGTCGCTGTCGCACCTTTTGGAGAGGCCGAACGTCCTTTCCTCGCATGTCCAGTGCCCCAGCCTCTGTATGGCGTCGCCGGTGGTTGTCTCTTAGATCTCCTAGATTTCAATCTCTGCGCCTTCGGAATTTCCCAGTTGGTTGCATTACGCAGGGATCTCTCCAGTACGTCTCGCCCAGCATGTTCTCTACTGTTGCGGATCGGGCGCTCCTCTAACCATTGCCATGCGTCTTCCGGGTGTGTGAAAAAGAGGGACTGCTCCTTGTAGATCACCTTCAGTTTGGCCGGGAAGAGGAGCATGTAGGAAATCTTTAAGTCTCTAAGCTTGGCCTTCACCGTATCCAACGATCTCCTCTGTTTCTGGACTTCCTGGCTATAGTCCGGGAATATCATGATATGCGCGTTTTCTAGCCGAATCTCTCCCATCTTCCTCGCCTCTCTGAGAATCAAGTCTCTGTCGGCAAAGTTCAGAAAACGCGCAATGACCGGTCGCGGTCTCGCTCACTCCGGGGGTTTTGCAAGAAGGGCCCGATGAGCCCTTTCAATGATAAAACAGGGCGAGAATTGTACCGTTGGGAAGGTTTCCATTAGCCACGCGTGGAGGAAGGACACCATATCCGAATTCTCGATCCCCTCTCTAAAGCCGACGAAGCGGAGGTTGTTCCGCCGTGCTCTGTTTTCGGCGTCGACCACCTTCCAGAGCACTTGGCGATGGGATGCTTGAGTTCCGCCATATCTTTCCGAAGGGTTGTGATCGAATCTTCGGCCTCGCCCATCCGCGTCTCTGTCGAGGTGACCCTGTCCGACAAATTTCGAAAGTCCTGTCTCAGAAGTGTCACCTCCGAGCATACCTCGCCAATCTTGACCTCCAGGGCCGCTCTGGAGTCCTGGATATCAGTTCTCGAGGCCTGTATGGCTTCCATAAGCAATGCGGTATCCGAGCGCGGTCCGGGCGCAGCAGGAAGGCCCTCGTCACCAAACGTGGCGCAGCATAATTGTCCATCGGCCCCTGCTTGGGCCTTTTGGGCAGTATCTCCTTCTTGCCCATGTCGTGCTGAAGCGGTTCGTTGGGCCCACCGGTCGGGAGTATTGGATCTCCTGGAAGGGCTGGAGAGTGTCGTCACGAGGGCCTCGCAGGTTTCGATCTTCCCCGCTCTGCAGATGGCGACCACCGGCACCGCGGCGCTCCTCCTCCGGTGTTCACAACCAGGCCATGGGTCTCCGAGCTTCAAGTAGCAGGCAGCAGTGTTCAGGACTGTGGCCAAGGGCCTCCGGCCGGGCTCGGGTCGCTTGTGTCACCTCGCGGGGCTCCGCCGTCGTCACCTCGGCAGGGGAGGGAGAAGGAACCTCCTTCTGAGTTCTCCGACGTCTAGATCTTGGACGTCCAGGTCCAGCAACCGATGGCCTGTCGGTGTCGCCCTCTCTCTCAGGTGCAGGGCACGGTCACCGAGCGGGGAGGTCGGGTGTCAGTACCTCTGCTGCTCTCCGCAACGCGCGGCCGCCATCTTGTCTTCGGCTTGGCGCTCCGAGCGATGTCGGAAAATCCGTGTAGAAAGCGCTGCAAACAGAAATTCCTCTCGATTCTTTGCTCTCGGAGGGCACAAGAGTACCCCGATCAGATTCCAGTATTTGGATGGCGATTTGGGTGATTTTAAAGTCGGATTTCTGGGCAGCTCGCCGGGAGCTCCGGAGCCGCACGTCTTAGCACGCCATGGTGTTGGCCACGCCCCCCAAGAAATGGTATAATAGAAACAATCATGTGTGCAGAGTGGCTAGCGCCCCTGGTGGTAATAATGAAGCCCAGTGGCAAGGTCCGGTTGTGTGTGGACCTACGCGAACTGAACAAGAGCATAGTGCTGGAAAAGTTCCCGTTGCCCCGCATTGAGGAAATGTTAGTGAAAACTAAGGGAATAAAATGGTACTCCACCATTGACCTGACGTCGGCTTATCACCAGATAGCGTTACACCCAGAGAGCAGGAAGTTGACATCATTCATAACTCCCTTTGGATGTTGCCAATTCTGCAGAATGCTTTTTGGACTTGCCTCAGCAGCGGCCTGTCATGTGCTTATCTAGGTTCCTGATCGATACTGTGACCTTATGCCCCTATTCGGCTATAAATCCATTTATTCCCTATATTGGCATAACCGTTCAAGTGCGATTTTCTGTAAAGTCATCTCTGGCCTCACACGAGCAGAGCCACAGAGCCACATTCCAGCATGACTCTCTGCTACTTCCTTTGCGACCAATTAGTGCAATGACAGAGCAGCAGTCACTATCTGATATTCCTAGATAACACTCCGAGTTCTTCAACCAGATAAAAACTTAGCAAACCTGGAAATCCCCGCTTGCTATGTTTTGATTAGTAATGGAACTCTAATGAGCAACTGATAACTATCACTTCCTAGTGACATCTTTAATTGACGTCTTATGTCCAGCAAACTTGCGTCAAACCCGGCACCTGTCAGGTATAAATATTACCAACGTTGCCTTAAGCAATGAGCGAACATGTTGCTGATGCCAGCTGCCTGCATGACCCCGTGTTGGTAAAAACTAGCACTCTGTCGCTGCAGCCTGCTATCCTGTGGTGGTGAAGCTACTGATTACCATTATCGCCGCTACAGCGCGACCTATGGTGCAGTACGCTTGAGGAGCCGTGCAGCCGTCCTCTGCGAAGACATCCAGCCCAGCTGCCCGCAGACGCTGTCACCCCTCCTTCCTCGACGCGCTGAGAGAAGCCGCTGCCTTTCTCGTGCAGAGAAATCCAGTCCCGGCGCTTCCAGTTTACCCTCGCAGGTGACTGGGATATCGAGAGAGACCCCTGAAGGAGATACCAATCCTCCATCATTCTATTCAGAGGTATGGTGTTGACTAAACCCTTAGACGAGAATTCTTGAAACAAACCTTGGCAAAACCAACTTAACTTAAGCTACTTACTTACTCCCCCTTCTCACGTGTTAGGCTTAGGTCAGGCACACTGGGGTAGGTTTAGTTAGAAGCACCAGTTGAGTATGTTAGCCTAATGTATATATGACTGTATATATGTTTTATTACTTTTAAACCGTTGTATGGCTAAGAAACCATATCAATGCTTTTACAGTTCTATTTCGCTATTCTTATCTTACTGTACGTACTTTTTATAATAACAGTTATTGCAATTGTGGCAATACATTTCTCTTGTACGAGAAGAAAGACTGTTCAATAAATGTTAACCTTTATTGATAAACGCCCGTCTCTCTATTCTCTACATACTGTGAAAGAAAACTGCACTAGACTGACTGAGTGAAATCTGTGTCTATTGTTTCACACGGCCCTAGAGATCGACTCTTGATCTGAGGAGCAAAGTTGTCATGTTGCACGGTTGTTGGAAAGCTGAATCCCTTCTTGTCTGTGCCAAGGAAGCTGATCACTTCCTATGCAGAGAAGAAAGTTTCCAGTGACCTCTGAGCTAGTTGGTAACACAACCCAATTAAGTTTAGCATAGTCAGTGGAGGCCTGGAATATAAGCAGTTCCACGTCGATACTACTGTTTATGTTATTCCAATGCGCAGGGCCTAGTGGGAAACTAGGAACTACACTACATGGCGCCCAACGTTTGGTAAGGCGATAAACTAACGCAAGACTTGTAGAGTAACTCAGTCGTGCATATTTCACACCCCTTTCGCCCTTAAATACTCCAATAGACGTCTGGAGTGGGTGAAAGGTTAAAATCCGCCCGACCTTAGTAGGAAGAGATTCCTATGTAAAGCTCTGGTTTATTCAACGTTGAAGGATACAGTGTTCCAAAATATTGTGCATCTAATCTTTGTCTCCTTGGAGACCTACTCTGCAAACCTCGCATTTTTACAATGCCAGAAAACGGAACCTCTGGGGCCGCAGCAGATGCGACTCAGCAAGGTCCCGAATACACAGACCCGGGTGCTATTATCATCCCGGTCCAGTTAAGAAGATCTATAACTTTAAAACTTATAGAAAACGGACTGACACCTCAAGGTGGTACAGTAATTTTCGTGATAGAGGCTCACGAGTATCGGCAGACAGAGGTATTCTATTCATGGATAAACTTTCCAGCGGTAAACGCTATAACACAAGAGTTTCACTATTACAAAATAGAGGAACCTCCGGGAGAGTACGCTCCTTTCGAGGAGATTGAAATCCCACTTAAATTTCAAGAGCACCTGCTCTGGTTTAATGGCGCCCTAAAACACAATGATCACATTACCAGGCTCGGTCCACTAGGTAGACCAGGAGCCACGTGGCCGGTTCTAGCCAGCTACACACCACATCCTGACATTGCAAAAATGTCTAGAGAAGAGCTGTTAGCACAGCTAAACACATTAATAAAAATACATAGGCAATTAGTCCAATATGTAATACGGACTGCAACAGTCCAGCCAGCTGTTAATTCACACCAGCTGACCCCTCATCAGGGGAACACAAATAAAATTACACCACAGAACATACAGTCATGTCTTGGTAAAACACCCGTAAAACGGGAACAAATTCCTTTCTGGTTAGCCCAGAAAATCACTCAAATAGAGGCAGTATTTCCTGATACTACCCCTATTGAGAAACACAGAATCTTGACCATCTGCCTTCCTATGGGAATCGCACCACACGTGGAGGACTGCGACACTTGGGGTACAGTCTTTGCTTCCATTTACACAAAAACACACGGTGTTCCGTCTATGGCGGTAATACCAGACGTGCTAAAACAGATTCAAAATGAATTCGGTCCAGAACCAGCTTTAAATCTAGGTATGAAATTACTGAAAGACTTCAAGCAGGTCACGGCTATATTATTAGCCAATGTAAAGGGAGAAGCAGCATCTGTGGCGATTCGCCAGAAGTTGAGGGAAACAGATATAAAAGATCCTGTTGAGCTTGCCAAAATCATAGAAAAATGCTATGAAGAATTAGGTAGAGACAGCTTGGGTGGGAAACCAGTTAAGCCCCAACTGCTCGAAAATCCAGAAAAATTATTTATTAAAAATAATTTAAACACTCCTAAAAAGAGCTGGGATGGAAATAACCAATCCACTCCCAAGGAAAAAGTTTTCCAGTCCAGAGGAAGGTCTCCTCGACGGAGGGAGAGAACTCCGACTCGAGAACGCCAGTCTCCCCAACGGGAGCCCTCTGAGAAAAGATATAACCTTAGAAATAGGGATAATATAAAAAGACCTGATAGATATCAAAGTATTGATACACGTCCCTCTCGATCTCTTCCACAGAATTCGGAAAGAAGAGGACGGTCAGACCCAGGAGAGCACACCAATTCCAAAGACAAGGAACCTGCTCAAAATAAGAAATCTCAATTTCAGAAAAAGAAGGTAGCCAGTATTAGAGTAATCAACCATGCCGAGAATACTGAGGACACAGTTGAAAAACGGGGAGTGGGCATTGACAATGTTGGACAGTGCAGCAGAGATCAGTATAGCGCGCAAGATCTTGATGAGTCATCTGGAGACAGTGGACACGAATGAATACATTCAGGTTGAAACTGCCGACGCCAGACTTAGCGAGCCCCATAAAATATACGAAATAACATTGCGTATAGAGGGTGATAAGACTAGGAAAATTAAGGGTCTATTTTGGGATAAGCTCTCAAAATGCTATGATATTCTGTTAGCTGAAAAAGATTGGCCCCCGGAGTTTGTCAGGGAGTGCCCTCGTGGCGAAGAGGTAATTATGCCTGCCTTCTCGAATCACATACCGATTCACAAAAAATATACATATGCAAGGAAATGGGCTGTAGCCCAGGCACCTGCATTGTATAAAAATCATGTAGGATGGGATGAGGATTCTCCGCCTCACAAAATCCAACTAAAAAGTGAACCAACTGCCCAACGGCAGTATCCCATAAAGCAAGAAGCTAAAAAACAGGTCAGGGAGATCTTAGATCAACTTGAGTACCAGGGGGTGATTGAAACATGCACCTCTCAAATGAACAATCCTTTGTTTCCTGTCTCCAAGCCAGACAATTCATATCGTCTAGTTTTGGACTACAGACATCTTAATACATGTTGCAAAACTTTTGCAGTACAAAACTCGCATAGTGCAGCCCTAATGAATAACATAGTTAGGAAAAAGTACAAAACGACATTAGACATTTCTAATGGTTTCTTTTGTCAAAACATTGCACCAGAAAGCAGATACTTGACCGCTTTCTCCGCATTTGGGTCGCAGAAAAAATTCTGTCGACTCCCACAGGGGTTCAAGAACAGCCCAGGACTATTCTCAGCTAGGGTAACAGAGTTACTACAAATCTATGATGATGAAGCATTATCTTACGTAGATGATATTTATCTCACAGACGACGACTTGGATACTCACTTGAAAAGAGTGAACACCATCATACTTGGGTTCGCAGCAGAGGGTTACAAATTCAACTTTAAAAAGTCCCGAATTGCCCATCTGACAGTACTATTTTTAGGGTACGAATTATCAAGTGAAGGGAAAAGCCTAGCGGACAACTTCTTAGAGAAGTGCGCTGTACTCCAAGCTCCAAAAACGCTGAAGAATTTACAATCAATACTAGGTTTTCTGAATTTCGGAAGGACTTACATACTAAATTACGCAGAGAGGGTTAAACCTCTCTACGAACTAATAAAACCTGATTTAAAACAAATCAATTGGACTCAAAAACACACAGAAATTTTGAGATCACTGCAAACAGACATGTTAGCAAAAACTAAATTAGATACACGTGACAACACGATCGATCTTGTAATCCGAGTCATCCCAGGAAGATGCGGATTCACGTACCTAACCTCTAATGAGGGAGAAAAGGTACCTATTTCAATTAAATCTCACTTGTACACACAAGCAGAAAAAACATTCAGTCGCACAGAAAGAACTGTGAACGCAGTGCAAATCGCATTAGCAAATGAAAGAGAACTAGCACACGGCAAACGGATTAATATCCTTACAGCGTAATCCGCCTTCGAGGCGCTATTCAGCCCAGTAAACCTGCCTACAGTGTCACTGGACCCGAAATGGATACAGTGCATAGATTCTCTAGGAGCGGAAGACGTGAAATACTATTTCGCCCCGCAATACAAAGAACTGAATGATTTAGAATATGAAGAAGAATATCCTCTGCCAATCGAAATCCTGCCTCTCCCACAATACGCATGTATAATCTATACAGATAGCTTTGTACAGCATTTCAACGTAGAGAGAAAATCCTACGATGCAGCATGTGCGATTATTAAAGGTCGTTGGCTGTGCGGTAAATTCAGACCGAAAGTAACAAAAACTGAATCAGTAAAGTACTGTTCGGTTCAAAGAACTGAAATCAGGTCTTTAAAGATGGCGCTAGAAAATGCAGAACGCGAATTCCCCACACTT
Organism: Lissotriton vulgaris; assembly: GCF_964263255.1. Taxonomy (NCBI): domain Eukaryota; kingdom Metazoa; phylum Chordata; class Amphibia; order Caudata; family Salamandridae; genus Lissotriton; species Lissotriton vulgaris. Next base: position 1,550,335,799 of record NC_141685.1, on the reverse strand, counting down.
ATAGTGTGCGATTCTCATTTTTGCGTCAATTCTTACAACAACAAACTGCAGAGTTGGATCGAAAACGACTACAAAGATGACACAGGTGCCACAATAAAGCATAAAAAGCTCTGGAACAAGGTAGCTCTTTTACACAAAGAACTACAAAAGACTCACGTGATTCACGCACAGAGTCTTCAACGTGATGGCGTTCACGTTGCAGGGAATTCATTGGCTAATACAGCCACCGCGGAAGCAAGTAACCCGGCTTCCGTAGCCACAGAAAAGCGTACAGATAAGTATATAGACGGGGAAACCATGCTGGCAGTAAGAACGACCGTAAAAGGCGACTGTGCAGCATTACCCGTAAACTATCCACTCAATTATGCATACATAATCGATGCAAACTCCGTTCCTTTTGCTCGAATCCCTGGAGTGGGGGACAGAGTAATTCCAAACATGAACAGGAGAATATTTTTAATAGCAGACGCACACATGGGTTTGGGTCTTAGGCACAGAGAGATCAAGGAATCACTGACTGAATTACAATCAGTATTCTGGTGGCCGGGAATGAGTGTAGAACACCAAATATATGCAAACAACTGTGAAAACTGCAATAGGGATCGCAGTAGCGAACCTTGCTACCGGCTACCAGTCAGAAAGAGCGTAACGCTGCCTACACCCCATCCTGCGTCCTATTAACAGTTAAGATGAAAAGCACTTAAAAAATGAGGCCACCATCGCTCGGCTGACGCTAGAACGGTTATAAAAGATTTGCGAGTCTTTATCGGCACATACGCAATTACCACGTTCCATTCTGACCAGGGTCCTGCTTTCAGCTCTCGAGCCTATAAGGAGGCCATGGCTAGCATGGGAATTGGGTTGCGGTATTCTTGTCCGTCGCACAAGTGTGGTAGAAAGAAAAAACCGGGACATAAAGCAATCTATAACAGCGAAGGTATTAGGTTCAGGCGTTGGGTGGGTCAAACATTTAATAAGTGTCCAGACTAGTCTTAACAACATGCCAAGAAATTCTCTAAAAGGTTTCAGCCCATACGAACTATTGTTCGGAATTAGAATGAACGTTCAGGACCTCGATAGTCAGATGTCAGTGGTACAAGAAGAAACAAAGCAGTTTGAAGTAAAAGACCGTTTGGCTGTTTTACAGGAACTGAATGAAACAAGAAAATCATTAAGCAACATAAAGTTAAAGCAACAGCCAAATACCACTGACGAGGCACCACCCGCAACAGCCCCAGCAAGGACTGTCTGGATTCCAAAGATTGGGGATCTAGTCAGAGAAAAGATCGCGGCTAAGAAGGAATTTGGGCCTTCTTACAGAAAAGCAGTACCTGTCTTAGCAGTCACCGGAACAAGATCAGTTGTGCTACCGCCCCTTGCTGGTAAAAAGGAGAACAGAGTCGTGTCCATCGACCTGGTAAAACCACAAGCATGTGGCCTATAATCAACAGTAGGCCCAGTGGACTCCCAAGAAACAACAGAATACCCAAACTTGCAACAATCCAAGAGGTTCAAACTGAAAGACTAATCACATTCGATCAGCCTGCAGTGCACAATGAAGGACTATGCAATAATGCCATGGAACTCGTGCCTCTTGAAACACAGCTTGAAACAGTTCGTCAAGAAACAACACCAGTCTACACTAATGTGGCATCAGAAAGTGCTACCGAGAGACAGATTGAAAAAACAATCCCATCAATTGACAGAACTGCCTCTGGTTATTTCATCAACTTCGACAACTTCTCTGAAGATTTAAACGACCCCGAAGTGATGCCAGAAACAAAAAAGTATTCTAAAGAAAATACAACAGGACTCCTTCAACAAATCAAAGAACTATATCTGGATTCACCGTTGATTGAGCATTGGATCATCTCAGGGGTATTCATACTCCTACTATGCCTAATTTTAGTTTTAATTTTAGGAAAGTTCATTACAATTGAATGGACACAGCAAGTCAGAACATCAACCTAGTCCTGAAACCACACAGATCATCCCACGTGAAGAAAAGAGAACTGTCAACAGTAAATGTCACAGCAATTCCAATACCTGGTGGGGTAGTATGGGAGAAAACAGACTATGAGATCTATGGTCCGGTTGAAATCCTGAAGTATCCTCATCAACTAAAGGTTTCCTTAAGTGACTTTGTGACACCAAGTACATTCTCTGATGATTGGGACTTTAACAGTATTAATGACATGATGTCTGATTTAGTAATGTCAGCTAGATTCACAGATCATGATTATTTACAAGGTTCATCTAGTTATGAGCAGTTATTCTGTTACACCCACTATGGGGATCATTACTTGCATAAATCTGCACAGCCTAGAAATGTTTTTATGTATAATCAATGGGAACATTGTTCTACACCACCTAAAAGCAGTTCTAAAGCATTTTTTGAGAAATTCAAATATTTTTCAGGGTTTAACACCAGTGATGCAGAAACGTTTTTTTATAAACTGTTAGATAAAACAGGAATGAAAACAATGCTGACAAATTCTAAATTGATATATTCAGAAGCATTTTATGACAAAATGATGACATTTGGTTTTGATTATTGGAAAAATAATATTGAAACAAAATCAATTTGGGGTACAAAAGATTGGCAGGTGCAAGGCATAGAAGCACTATTTAGAACCTGCATGATACCAGAACAAATGTTATTTCTGAATGACACTGTACACCAAACATCTTGTCTTGGCCTAGCTAAGAACAAAGAACTTAAAACACCGTCTATACCAAAGCCAATTCCTGAAAATGTAACAGCTGATATTGAGTTAGACGTGTCACAAATTTTAAATTTCAACAGAACACATCCTGATTGGAAAAAGTGGTTAATCTGGCCTACAGACACAAATAGCTGTCAAGATAGATTCCTGAATAAAACACAGGGTTTAAAAATGACCAGATTAGACTCAAGATATTCCCAGAGACAACATCCAGGAATTATAACCACATACAGTGTAGGGAAACTCTGCCTAGAATGGCTAATTACATCCACACTGGCTGAAATTAAGCAACACTTGTCTTTATTAAAAGATGGTGCTGATTTGCGCGATTTCATTCTTGGACCACGCAAACAGCGTCAAAAGCGTTTCATAGCGACCAGCATCTATGCTGCTTACAACGAGGCTTGGAAAGTAAAGCAAATTGAAACTGCTGAAAAGATACGAGAAATTGATCGTATTAATTTGGAAAAATCACTTTCTGTGGTAGACAATGGGTTAATGACTCTGTCTTCCAGAATATATTCTTTGGACAATATTGTATCCTCTGCCTTTGATGTGATAGACAGAGATTTGCTAATGTTACAACATGGCCAATCTCAATTACGCTCTATTATAGAATTAGGCTGGACGCTGCAAAATCTTCGTTCAGGCTATGTGCCTTGGCGTCTGATAAACACAACGTCATTATTTTCCATTTTTAACCTTACTGATAAACAGATCAGTTTGGCACAGAAAGGAGCAGACTATACAATCTTGAGCATCGAGAAACTCGAGAGATTACCATTGACAATGTCAGAGAGCCCTGTCATTGAATGGATAATACACGGAATTATCACAATTCCGATAACAACTTTCCGCTTTAAAAAATGCCTTGAATACATACCTGCTGGCCAGTATGAACAATTGGGTAAGGGATATGTTAAATCCGAATGGAAATTACCATACACTCATTCTTGCTATAGTGACAGCGACAAAAATGTATTTCTTAGTGGTGAGAACTGTAAACACTCACTAAGCGGTATACTTTTGTGTCAGGGTATTAATTTACACGGAGCATGTGATGGCAATTCAAACAACCTTTCATGCCACCAGCTAGTCACACCTGCAACTCAGATAGAGCCCTTCTTTATGCAACTCGCAAACGGGAGTTACATTCTAAGAACGGATCACAGGTGCTGTGGCCTCGCGCCCGGAAAAAGTTATCTAGTACAAGTAACGTCCATGGTCAAATGTTGCATGCAAGCATTGTTCCCGAGCGGGCCTCCAGACTTAGTGACTCCCCTCTGGCCTCGTCTGAATCTCTATTCTATACGAATTGATACATTAAGCAAAATGAAATCTGTGCTTTTACAGACAACAGTGCCTATAACGTCATCTAAAGAGACGTATGATCTTCTAGTCGCAAGGACGGCTACTGAGGTCCATGACCTTTTATCAACAAATTGCCCCGTGCATTTCGTACAAATGCTCGACCAACTCCTTAACATGTCTAGTGCTACAAGCATCCCAGGCATATTTAAGACAGTCTTTACGGGACTGCTAACACCCTTCCAGGCAATTTTGGGAATCTTTCCTAATTTTGTGCACTCCATCTTTGGTGGTATTCCACTATTTTTTGGACTCATCGCAGGGATTCTATTTTTGACCCTTCTGCTACGTTATGGCAAACCTCGGCTCAGACATAGCTCCCATGGGAATGGAAGAAACAATCCTAGCAATGCGCTACAGGGACAGGATAACTAACGTCCTCGGATTGGCCAGGCTAAGAGATCTAAACATGACCTGGTTCCTTTCATTCAGACCAATATGGCAAAATTGCATTTTACCTGTGCTACGGTGTATGCTTTGCGGCGATGAATGCGTGTTGGACATCTGTCTTTCACTTCCATCAGCAGTACCAATGGACGTCGATACTTTGCTAAGTCCAATAACGGCTCACGCATTGTGTTGTCCCCAGCGGCTACCAATCCTGATGACGGCATTCGTGGAGACTCCTGTACTACAGCCAAGTGGTAACAGTGGAGCGAGTGACAAAAGCAACATCATCCAGGTACAACGTTCTGTGAGCAGAGCTGGTCCTGTCTTCGATGACAGCAATCATTCTCACACCTGCCAAGTTACAGCGCTATCTAATTTGGTTGAACTATCACCTGATTTTGTAGACCAATTCTTTGCGAGCCTGTCTGATACGATGTTCTCACCCACAGAGAAACAATAACTTTTGAGAAGCTTTCCGACACACAGCGTTCCCATGAACTCTGAATTCGGCCTTCAGTTTTGATCAACATAAAACTGCCAGGAGCTTTGGTAAACTGATTTTTTCTTTGAATTGGACAATTTTTAAAAAAAAATATTGACCCTTTCCTTTTGGCACAAACAATTCTTTGCTTAACGTAAAAACTATTCTTAGAGAACAGAAGCTTCACACTTCTATTTCTAAAAACACATCTAGAGACATAACAACATAACACCAGCCTCTAGCACACATATTATTACAATGCATTTTTATGTGATGATTTATCTCGCATTTCTTCTGTCAGAGATACTTCATGTGTAATTCTTTATGCATAATCGTTCATTGATTTCATATGCAATAATTTTTGAATGATTACTATGCTTTTAAAAAAACGTACAGTACCTAAATTCCATGTATTACAAGTACGCCTATTTCGAATGCATTTATGTATTTTGGGGTGGGCTATGTTACACCATGTTACACATGCATCTAATTGCTTAGTTTTAGTAATTTTGATGGACATGAATTCGTGGAGTGGGTGTCATGTGCTTATCTAGGTTCCTGATCGATACTGTGACCTTATGCCCCTATTCGGCTATAAATCCATTTATTCCCTATATTGGCATAACCGTTCAAGTGCGATTTTCTGTAAAGTCATCTCTGGCCTCACACGAGCAGAGCCACAGAGCCACATTCCAGCATGACTCTCTGCTACTTCCTTTGCGACCAATTAGTGCAATGACAGAGCAGCAGTCACTATCTGATATTCCTAGATAACACTCCGAGTTCTTCAACAAGATAAAAACTTAGCAAACCTGGAAATCCCCGCTTGCTATGTTTTGATTAGTAATGGAACTCTAATGAGCAACTGATAACTATCACTTCCTAGTGACATCTTTAATTGACGTCTTATGTCCAGCAAACTTGCGTCAAACCCGGCACCTGTCAGGTATAAATATTACCAACGTTGCCTTAAGCAATGAGCGAACATGTTGCTGATGCCAGCTGCCTGCATGACCCCGTGTTGGTAAAAACTAGCACTCTGTCGCTGCAGCCTGCTATCCTGTGGTGGTGAAGCTACTGATTACCATTATCGCCGCTACAGCGCGACCTATGGTGCAGTACGCTTGAGGAGCCGTGCAGCCGTCCTCTGCGAAGACATCCAGCCCAGCTGCCCGCAGACGCTGTCACCCCTCCTTCCTCGACGCGCTGAGAGAAGCCGCTGCCTTTCTCGTGCAGAGAAATCCAGTCCCGGCGCTTCCAGTTTACCCTCGCAGGTGACTGGGATATCGAGAGAGACCCCTGAAGGAGATACCAATCCTCCATCATTCTATTCAGAGGTATGGTGTTGACTAAACCCTTAGACGAGAATTCTTGAAACAAACCTTGGCAAAACCAACTTAACTTAAGCTACTTACTTACTCCCCCTTCTCACGTGTTAGGCTTAGGTCAGGCACACTGGGGTAGGTTTAGTTAGAAGCACCAGTTGAGTATGTTAGCCTAATGTATATATGACTGTATATATGTTTTATTACTTTTAAACCGTTGTATGGCTAAGAAACCATATCAATGCTTTTACAGTTCTATTTCGCTATTCTTATCTTACTGTACGTACTTTTTATAATAACAGTTATTGCAATTGTGGCAATACATTTCTCTTGTACGAGAAGAAAGACTGTTCAATAAATGTTAACCTTTATTGATAAACGCCCGTCTCTCTATTCTCTACATACTGTGAAAGTAAACTGCACTAGACTGACTGAGTGAAATCTGTGTCTATTGTTTCACACGACCCTAGAGATCGACTCTTGATCTGAGGAGCAAAGTTGTCATGTTGCACGGTTGTTGGAAAGCTGAATCCCTTCTTGTCTGTGCCAAGGAAGCTGATCACTTCCTATGCAGAGAAGAAAGTTTCCAGTGACCTCTGAGCTAGTTGGTAACACAACCCAATTAAGTTTAGCATAGTCAGTGGAGGCCTGGAATATAAGCAGTTCCACGTCGATACTACTGTTTATGTTATTCCAATGCGCAGGGCCTAGTGGGAAACTAGGAACTACACTACAGGCCGTCTTCCAGAAACTCATGCACCGCCTCTTCAAAGACATGGAAGGGATCCAATACTTCCCAGATCATATCCTGTTAATGGGTAGAGACCGACGGGACCACGACACCAAGTTGTCAAGAGTGCTGAAGGTGCTGGAAGATAAAGGCCTAACCGCAGAGTGGGAGAAGTGCCGTCTAGGGATGGCTTCAGTCACATATCTTGGACATGAAATTAGTGAACAGGGAATCCCACCAACGAAGGAGAATGTGAAGGCAATATGTGACGCTCCATCCCCCTCCAGCAAGGAAGAAGTCAGGTCCTTCTTGGGGATGGCTGAATACTACAGCAAGTTCGTACAACACTTTGTCACCAAGACTCATCACATGAGGCAACTCACGAGAGAGAAGACTGCGTTCGCATGGACGGAAGAGACGCAGAAGGAGTTCGATTGCATCAAAAGGGATGTTGTTCAGGCCATACCCCTCCATGGGTTTGATCCACAGGGTCAAACGGTGCTGACGACGGATGCCAGCGACAAAGGGCTGGGAGCAGTCCTAATGCAAGACAGGGGTAGAGGAATAATGGAGACATTAGGCTTCGCATCCAGAGCCCTGACAGACGCAGAAAAAAAGTTTAGTGTCATCGAAAAAGAAATGCTTGCAGTAGTGTGGGCCATGGGCAGGTTTCGCCAGTTCTTATTGGGCAAGAGGTTCCAACTTAAAATGGACCACAAACCGTTGGTGAGAGTTCTCACATCTAGTGGGCATGCAAGCGCCACGACCAGAATTGCGAAAATGACCCTCAAACTATTGGAGTATCGATACGACGTGGAGTACATCCCGGGAAGTAGGAACAAGGTGGCAGACTAAATGAGCAGGGCTGCAGCAATGGAAATAGCCAAGGAAGAAAAAGAAGTGAGGGAAGAGATGGTGGCATTGATGGAAGACCCGGGGAAAGTAAAAAGCAATCAAGAATGGAAGGATGCGTACAAGGGAGATACGAACATCCAAGAGGTGAGGGAACACATAGTCGGAGGATCGCCCGACAAAAAGCATTTACGAGGAAACTTAAGGAATATTACGAAGTGAGAGAGGAACTGTCCCTGGATGACAAGGGTGTGTTTGTATAGAGAGGGGATAAGGTGGTACCCCCGATGGGGCTAATCCCGAGGCTACTGGCAATACTGCATGAGGGTCATTTAGGTATTGGAAAAACTAAACTGAGGGCCAAACAAGGATACTGGTGGCCAGACATGGACATACAGACTGAACGACATGTAAGAGAGTGTGATCAATGCCAGCGTGCAGATAAGACGAAGACACCATTAAGGCCAGCCTAAGGAAAATTTGCTGCCCCGAAGAATCCATGGGAGGAACTCTCCATTGACATATTGGGACCAATATTGGACGAACAAGGAACTCCAAAATACCTGTGTGTCATAGTAGACAGGTACTCTAAGTGGCCTGAAGTTCACATCCAAGAAGAGATGGATACAGAGACCATACTTAAGTTCCTCACAGCAACCTTTCTCAGAGAAGGCATTCCCAAGTCCATATTGAGCGATAATGTTCCTCAATTCACCTCAAATATATGGAGAGGAATGGGATCATCACTAAACATACGTCCATATATCACCCAGCTGGAAATGGGCAAGTGGAACGATTTAATAGAGTACTAATGGGGTCCATCCAGGCAACCATCATGATAGGGAAGGACTGGGAAAAATAGATTTTGCACATGGTTTGGGCCTATCGCATCACGCCCACAAGTACGGGGTACAGCCCCTTCCAAATTCTCAGAAGCAGAGATCCTTTCACTAAAGACAATTTGGCATGGAAGGAAAAGACGGTTACCAGCAAATGGTCTCCTGCTGTGGTACAGAAAAATTTTGAAAAAGCTCAATCCATATATACTGAACATTATAACAAAGGGAAAATGTAAAGGACAAGTCATTGGAAGAAGGAGAATGGGTGAGGGTTAAGCTGGCAGTGTTACAGAAAAAGGGAGACAGTAAATACAGCCGGCCCCTTCAAGTCAAAGAAGTTTATGACCGAGCAGCGTTGCTTGGTGATGAGAATGTGTGGTCCCAGGATCGCATGGCTCGATGCAACAAGATCATTCAATGGGCTCCGGAAGATCGGGACAGGGAGCGACAGATCAGAGTACACCAGAGAATGAGCACACCACCCAGGAAGGAGACATGGAAGGTGCAGAACCAGGGTCAGAGCAAGGAAGCAGTGAAACTCTCCGAGCAGAGACGCAGAGTCGAGAGAGGAGAGAGCCGTCTTGCACTGAGCGTCCGTGTACCCAAGAAGGTAGAGAGAGGGGGTCCACGATGGCCAGTGGGAGAGAAGTGACATCCACCCCGGTAAGATGCACAGGGGGGGTCGATTGATTGTGAGGCCTTCCAGGTTCCGAGACTATGAGATGGGTGAGGGACAGTAACACCCCCAAGACTATTGTTATTCATGTGATACAAAAAGGGGGAGATATGTAGGGTTTGCATTCTAGCGTTCACACTACGTCATCACGTAGCGTGAACGGCGGCCATTTTGGGTCGCGCGCGAATTCGGGGGCCGGAGCTTGTGAGACTGGCAGCCAGCTAGGCGCTCTCTGTGGCATGATTATAAGTATAATAAAATAGCGGTGACCTAACCAACAGGGTCCTGTCATCTTTGGAGATCAACACGACCTCTACATGCCATGGTAGATCTTCCCAGCTGCGGCCACGGCATAATGGGTACTTGAGACTTCAGAAAGGAGACAGCGGTTAGAAGTAGAGGGGATGCAGCTGCCTTTAGTAGCGCTCTCTGTGGGGCAGTGCAAAGGAACGAAGCCTGCTGTGACATACGGCCACAGGCAAATGGCCAATAACTGAATGGCTTCAAGACAAAGCCACACAGTGGTTGGTCATTTTGTACAATTCTCCTGCCCCCGTGTTGTCGCTTGAGCACGGACGTGGAAGTATAGGCCAACATTTAAAACCAATCCTGATGCTGCTCTCATATTGTTTATAACAGCAAACAGCATGAGAGCAGCACCAAGATTGGTTTAGTCCGGTAAATCCTATGCTCCATTGGAGACTGGGGAGCTGCATCTGTGCCCCCCTCCCCCCTCTAATACAGCATTGATTTGAGAGGCTTCAAGTGCGATAGTCAGGTTGGACAACATACAAAAACAACCACCCAACCAGACATACGCACTTCAGTTGCATCGAACAGGTTTAATGCAGCCTCTCTTCTGCCAGCATTGGCCCCGCCCTGAAAGAAACCACGTGATCCAGCACAACAGAAGGAGTAAAGCTGTCAGGGCATTGGGACCAGAAAGAGCTAGTGAGTTAAATATAATGCATGGCTTACATCAGGGTGCGGGGCAACGCCCTTATTCCCCAATGGAGAAACTGCCCATGGGAATCAAGCAATGTATTCAGGCCCTCTGATGTTCTTGAGGTAACTGTAACATGGCACTACTAAAAAATAATATCTTGACCATGAGTAGTGCAGAAGAAGATCTTGCCTGCAATGCTGCTCTGCCTGGCATGTTTCATATGTTGGAGAACAATAAACTAGGCAATGGAGGTGGTGCAGACGGATGTCAATGCACTTTCTAAACAATGTGTACTAGCCCTTCTTGGAGCTCTGCTGGAAACATGCTGATACAGCCCTTCCAAGGCATTAACTGACCAGGAGTCTGAGGAATTCAGAGAAAGAACATTTATCTTTTAAGATGGCCATTCTTCCTGTGTTTGCCCTTTTGGTGGAAAACAAGGTTTCCTGTTCATGCTGCGCTTATCACGGGAATTGGTTTTTCCATCACGTTGCGAAAAAAAGGGAGCTAAAGTTTTGCTGCCCCTAATATCATCATAATCACTTTCCTCTTATCTTGTGGGTCCTCCCTAACCCACCTGGGGAGAGAACACTGAGGCTTGCAGGTATGGGGAGAGGTAAAGCCTTACACTAAGGAATTAACTCATATCTGCCATTAGGATGGCAAGCATTATTTTCCTGATGGCTAGTCTTTATTCCTGGCAATGGCAGGTTAGGAGTTAAAGGCATGAAGGGTGAAAACACAAATGTTCCTTAAAGTGACAGATCATAGTGAGGTTCTTCGGTTTCTGACTTTGTCCCGTATTTAGCCGCCATTTTGTGCCTCGCCGCCATTTTGTGTTGCCCTCACTCAGGCAGCACGGCGGATGGAGTGTTTTTGCTTTTCTCAGTTGCTACGTGTCTATTCTGTTAAAGAGTAACTCCTTTGCCCTTGTTTATGAAACTGATGTCAGGGTCTGGCCGAGTTCGTTAATCCATGTCTGGGTTGACTGATCCCCGTCTCGGCTGACTATTTGCCTTCTCCTATTCTTTCCCTACATTATCTTATCCGACTGGCCTTCGCTATTCTCTTCTTGTATTCTCCTGTTACACAACTATCCTTTGAGGCACACAAATACGTCCTGCCACCTGCAAATGAGATTGTTGGTACTAGTACTGATTAATTTGTTGCGAAGGGTAACACACGGGGTCTGAGAGAGGGGCGTATTTGAGACACCGGATAGCTTGTTTTCCAACTTTTTCTATTGGTTTGTTTTGTATGTGTAAGGAGTAAACTCTGTGACTATGTTTCCTATAAAAGATTGTGCGCCGCGGATTGAAGTGGCAGTCTCCTCAGAACCCACCTTGCGTGTAACTTCTGGGATAACTGTGCTTGGCTGCAGCTAATAAACCTGGTTTCCACGCTCAACAGAGTGTGTCGTGTCTCTGTTCGACAAGGCAGGTGAACTCGGGGATTTAAGGCGTGCCCTGCGCCGCCAGGCCCATAAAGCCCGGTTCTCCAACTGGCACCCAACGTGGGGCGGCTTCAGTGATAGGGGTTCAGCCCGAGGGTTGTGAGAAGCCCCGCAAGAATATTCCGGAGGATTCGCCAGCCACGTCAAGCGACCCCTGTATGTCGAAGTGGATCGAAGGTCTTTTGCAGTGCAGCTACTCTTTTCTGGCGGCTGCTGACAACTGCTGCCCTGACTGCCACCCTGCCTTGGACCCTCTGGTGATGACTGGTATCGCGAGACGTTAGACGGACCTCTGTTGGCGTGAGAAGACCATTTAGTTAAGTATTCGTGGGTAACTCCCATTTCTTTGTTTGTTTTTGGGTTTTGTTATTCGACCATTGCAATAGCCGAAGCCAAGGGGTGAGTACATTTGTACTGTGTTCTTTGCTTTCACTCCTTGAAGTTGGTAAACGGACCAGTGAACTTAAGATGCCTGGTTTTAGTGGATTTAGGAAATGTTGTTGTTTTAGTTGTATTCGGTCCCGGCTCGAGGACTCATGTCCGAATCCTCCGGTTGGAACTCCCACTTATGAGCTCTATTCTAAACATGGTTTTGGACCCATTGCCTTTAATGAGGCATGGATCTGATACACGAAGAAAGATGGTGTTTTGTGGTTGCCACAAAATGGTAGTTTTGAGCCTGATATACTAGATAATTTGGAAGCAATTTTGTTTAGGAGAAAAGCCCGGCCGGCAATGTTTGACTCTTTCCGCCTTTGGCGTAAAGAAGCCAAACAGAGAGAAATTAAGCAGGTGAAAAGAGATAGAAAAGAGACAGATATGACAATCATACAGGCTGCCCAGCAGTTTAAGGACAACGAGACTGATCGAGCGATTGAAGTCTTAGACAGACAACATCATTCAGCAGTAGATAGATGCTACCCAGTGTATCCTACTTCTCCACAGAGTAAGGATCTTGATGAAGATCCCTTAATGTCCCTCTTGTTGAGATTGCCTCTGCCTTATGTGCCAGGAGCTAATGCACCTGTATTGCTGCCGCCTGTCCAGCAACCTGTTGTTCAGCCAGGTGCTCCTGTTCTTCCGTAATTGCTCCTTCCGCATTGCAACCTGCACCTCCTTTGCCGCCAACTTCTGTACCTCAGTCCCCTTCATCTTCAGGTTCTCTTGTGACAGCTAGTTCTTCTCTTCCTTTGCTTAATACTGCGTCTCCAGTTTTACTGTCTGCTTCTTCCCCGACTCGTAGTCGGTTGGATGACACTGTTTCTGGTCTTTTCTCCCTTCTTTTTGGGTCTTTTAATAGGACTCCTGCTTTTTCTCGACGACAATCCCGTAGTCAAATTCCAGATTCTGCCGAACGAGTTACATTGGACTCTCTCGCTCACAAATGGATCATGAGTGGTCCACAGTATAGTGTACCCAATATTCTGAGTACCTTTCTCCAGTGGAATGCGCCCAAGCAGAGATATGTTTTTAACGTCATGTGTGATGCTCTTGTCAAAGGTTGGGAGGATATGGAGTTGAATTTAACTCCTGAGGGTCTGTTAGATATACAGGATAGGTTTGATAGAGGACTTATTGTGGGTTCTGAAGTTGAGGACGCTGTAAAGACACTTGTTACTTTTAGGTCTCTATATTCTTCTCAGACTATTCTTGAACCTGATCCTGCAGTTAGGCAGAAACGAAAAAATATCCTATGAGGGAAGTTCCTCCAGTATGGAGGGATGCGGTTCCACAGGCAGGCTATATTCCGGGTGTCCCTGCTCATTTCCAGCGTATATGGGTACACGTCACCTGGAAATGATCTGAAGTTTTGGCACTTAAACAGTCTCTACTGGACCCTCGTAAAAATCCTGCGGGATATTATAAAGAGCTGTCCCAGACTGTTGATGCGTGTATTATGAATTTGGCCGATATTGATATGCTTATGGGGAATGTAGTTCCACAAGCATTGTGGGCTCGGATTCATAGAGAGGACCACGACCAAGCTTTAGGTGGTAATTGGCCGCTATAGCCGCCGCGGATGCAGCACAAGTGGGTGGTGCTAAGCCAGATGATTTGATTACACAATTGCCTGGTAGAATCATCGCTTTAATGAAGAGGATGATGCCTGCCTTATGTGTTAACTGGGATAAGTTAGCTGCGTGTAAGAAGAAGAAAGATGAGAGTGTTTCCAATTTCTTTACCCGTTTTGAGGAGACGATTATCGATCACAGTGGTCAGGATGTGGCTACTGAAGGTGGCCAGCGATTATTTGTGGATAAATTCGTATTTAATTTACTTCCTGCGTTGTCGCATAAGTTGAAAGACTCCGAAAGTTCTTGGGTTGTTTCTTCGTCTGCACAAATATTAGCCACTGCCCAGTATTACGAGAATAGGGATAAAGAAGAGAAAGATAAGATGGAGAAGAAGACTAAGGAATTAAAAATGAAGGTTCTTCTTCAACAGGCTTATCCCCCTCGTTCTGCTCAGCGCCAGTTTCAACAGCCTCCCCAGCCTCAGAGCTTGTTACAGAAACCTGAACCCTTTGTTCCACGACCTTTGCTCGGTCCTAATCAATGTGCCTTTTGTAAAGAGGAAGGCCATTTTAAGAATAGCTGTCTGGTTTTATTGCAGCGTAATTTTGGATTTCCAGGGCGGCGAGGCCGTGTGGTTTTCAATCAGCACCTAGAGGTAGAGGGTGAGGTGCGTTGTCTCAAGGACAGCGTTCCTTTCCCCCACAGAACTCTTTAAATTATTTCGATCAGCAGAATACTCAGTCTGCGCAATATTATAATGACGATTATTGTGTTGAGGGTGAGGTTCAGGATTTTCATTCTAGTTAGGACAGCCATGGACAAAGTAAGGGAGTCGTATCAGTTCCAGTTCATCAGAATGGGCCTTATGTTGAAGTTGTTGCATTGGGTGTTGCAGAGCCATTTCTTTTGGATACTGGTGCAATGAGAAATTCTATCATTCATTCCAAACTCCCTGGGGCACCTTTGTCTGGCTTAAAGGACGTTTCTGTAGGATTTTCTGCCGCCCCAGTTGCTAACCCGGTTTCTTGTCCTTTGCCTCTTTCGATTGGTCCTTACGATTTGGAAGCTCCACTTCTTCTAATGACTGGTTGGGGGGAGAACTTGTTGGGTTCTTCATGCAACGTTGTATTGTTCCCCTTCTGGTGTGCATCTTACCTTGGGTGAGAAATTGGTTTCTCCTACGTATTTATCTAAAGATCGATTCCCGCCGGAATTGCAGTCTCTCCCTGCTACACTTTGGGCTCCAGGTCCGGAATGATGTTGGTCTGCTCCAGATTCCACCTTACGTGGTTACTATTAAGCCTGATGTTAAATTGCCATGCATTCCTAAGTATAAGATTTCTAATGATGGTGAACGAGCTTTGTTGGCTATTATCTATGATCTGGTTCAGAAGGGTGTGGTGGAAGAGACAAGAGGTAATGTTTGCAACAGTCCTGTTCTACCTGTTCTTAAACACACTGATCCCTCTCAGCCTCCTGTATATCGTTTTGTGCTCGATCTTCGGGAGGTCAACAAGATTGTTGTTCCTCAGTTTCCTGTTGTCCCAGATATCACTGCCTTGCTTACTATGATACCCGCTTCAGCGGCATGATTTTTGGTTATAGACCTCAAGAATGCTTTCTTTAGCATTCCTATTGCTGAGGAAAGTAGGGATATTTTTGGCTTCTCTCTTGGAGACCGAAGTTTTCTGTTCAGGCGTGCACCTCAAGGCTATTGTGAAAGTCCCTCCATTTACAGTCAGGCTTTGAAATCTCAGCTTGATGATTTCATTTTGCCTCCAGGTGCCACTCTGATTCAGTATGTGGACGATTTGTTAGTTGCTGCTGATTCGGAGGATGTCTGTAAGGATGTGACTATTTCACTGTTGCGTCATTTGTCTGACCTACATCAGAAGGTGCCCCCCTCTAAGTTGCAATATTGCCGCCAAGAGGTTACCTATTTAGGTCATCTCTTGTCAAAGGAGGGAAGACGATGGACCCCAGAACGAATGCAAGCAATTGCGCAAATGTCTGTGCCATCCACACAAAGAGAGGTATGTGCCTTTCTGGGCATTACCTCTTATTGTAGACAGTGGATCCTAAATTTTTCGTTGTTGGCTAAACCTCTGTTAGCACTCACGTTGAAAGATACACCACAACCCCTTCTTTGGACTGATGAATGTCAAAATGTCAAAAGAGTTTTTCTGACTTACGTACTGCCTTGTGTTCTGCTCCTGTTTTAGGTACTCCAGATTACAGTAAGCCTTTCACACTCTACGTTCATGAAAGAGAATGTTGCGCGTTGTCAGTTTTAACGCAGCAATTCGGAGACAAACAACGGCCATATGCCTATTTTTTGGCTACGTTGGATCCAGTAGCCAAGGCATTGCCTAGTTGTCTCAGACCCACAGCAGCGGTAGCGATCTCCATTCGCCAATCTGCTGGATTGGTATTAGATAACACTCTTGTTGTTATGGTACCACATGCAGTAGATACTCTTTTGAATAGAATAAAAACACAACACCTCACGAGTGCTCGCTTGTCTGGATATGAGCTGATGCTTTTGGCTAGCCATATACACATCAAGCGGTGTAATACTTTGAATCCAGCAGCCTTGTTGCCCATCCCGGACGAGAAAGGCATTCAAGAACAGCATGATTGTTTTCTCCGAACAGAGGAGGAAACAAAAGGCAGAATAGATTTAAAAGACACACCACTTGTGGACCCGGATGGGATCCTATGGGTGGATGGCTCTTGTTTCAAGCTTCCAAATGGCGAGACGACTGCAGCTTATGCTGTTACCACCTTGTATACGGTAGTGGAGACAGCACGCATTGCACAGAATTCAGCCCAAGCAGCTGAACTACTTGCCCTAACGAGAGCGTGTGTGTTGGCTGAGGGAAAGAGAGTGAATGTTTACACTGATAGCCAATATGCCTTTGGTGTGGCTCATAGCTTCGGTCGCTTGTGGAAGGAAAGAGGATTCTTTACTTCCCATGGGACTAAGATACAGCATGGTCAGTTGGTGACTGACCTTCTCGAATCACTTGCGTTGCCTACCCAGATAGCAATATTCAAGGGTAGTGCTCATAAGAAGATTACTGATGATGTGGGTCGCGGGAATGCTTTTGCAGATGAGGTAGCAAAGGAAACGGCAAGAGATGCTACGAGTCGCATGTATGTTGCGGCCCTGCAAGATGGGTCAGAGAGGGAGGAATGTGTGAGGACACGATAGAAAGTGTGAGAACAATTCAAGAAGAAGCTACTGAGAAGGAATTGAGTAAGTGGAAAGAAATTACAGGTATGTTGGACCCGACGGGGTGTTGGACGGAATTGTCAGAACATCAGCGTTGGCTGTTACCAGACGCCTATGTACTACCTGTAGTTACTATGGCGCATGGTCCAGCTCACATTAATGCAAAAGGGATATGTAAACTTCTGGCTCCAGTATGGCAGAATGAAGGAATTCCTGAATGTGAGGAAAATGTGGTGAAGCATTGCATTGTTTGTTTAATGCATAATCCAGGAAAGGGAACCCCAACTCCAGCAGGTCATTTTGCTCCTCCTACATATCCTTTTGAGGTATTGCAAATCGATTACATTCATATGGATCGTTGTAATAACCTCCAGTATGTTCTGGTGGTGGTGTGTGCCTTTTCCAGATGGATAGAGGCCTACCCCCTAAAGAACAATACTGCTTTGTCTACTGCCAAAGTTCTTTTGAAGGAGTTTTTCCCGAGGTTTGGTTTGCTGCGCATTGTCTGGAGTGACAATGGGAGTGAATTCGTAGGTCAAATCATGCAGAAAGTGTGTACAGGTCTTGGTATTAGGCAGAAATTCCATGCGGCAAACCACCCTCAGTCAGCAGGTTTGGTAGAGTGCTATAATGCCACTCTCAAGCTTAAATTGGCGAAGATTCAGGCCAGCACGGGCCTTGCTTGGCCCAAAGCTTTTTCCTTTGGCACTTTTATCTACGAGAACTACTGTGCATTCTCGTTTAGGACTTAGGGCCCTATGTATCAACATTCCGTTTTGCGATTCCTAAATAGCGATTTTTAAGGAATCGCTATTTAGAAATTGCAAAATGGTATGTATGTAGAAAATCCCATAAAATTCCATAATTGCATTTAGCAAATTGCTAATCGCAATTAAGGAATAATTTCCCATTCATTTCTATGGGCCAGGAGGCCCATAGGAATGAAGGGGAAATTACAAATCGCAATTTGCTAATCGTAAATTGTGAATATTTTCAAGGGTGCAGGGGTGTCTCAAGAACACCCTGCTGCACCCCTGGAAATTACATGTGTGCGCATATGGCGCACATACATGCCCTAAGGGCATGTATGAGCGTCACATGGCACCCTTTGATTTTTAAAATAATGCTTTTTTGAAAGAATTTGCAACTTACCACGAACTAGAAGTTGGTGGTAATTTGCGATTCCTTAATGGCATTTTGGAATGTTTGTTTCCTTGATACATTGCATTTAAGGAATCACAAAATTTGCAATTCCTAAAATGCAATCGCAAAATAAGGAATGGCCAATTTAGCGTTTCCTTATTTTGCAACAAAAATGTTTCATACATACCATTTAGTAAAAATGGGTTCGCAAACGCCCGAATTCTGTGAATTTCGGCGTTTGCGAACCCATTTTGCCTTGATACATATGGCCCAAAGTCCTTATGAGGTTGTTTTTGGGCGCCCAGCCAATGTCTGGGGAGTCCCTCGACCTAAAAAGTATTCTGACATCCCATACCCAATGTTGATTGACTACTTGCATGACCTCACCACTAATTACGTGTTCTTCATCAACAGGTTCAAACGCTCTGCCGGAGGCCTCTGCAGATCCAGGTCACTCTATCCAACCCGGAGACTGGGTCTGCCTGAAGAATTTCCAGCGGAAAAAGAATCTGGAACCTCGTTAGGGCCCGCCTCTGCAAGTCTTGTTGGCGACACGTACAGCAGTAAAAGTCGTTGGGAAAAAGAACTGGGTTCATGGCGTGCATTGCAAGAGGGTACCTTTGCCTTTACCTTTTGATCAATGGGTTCGTAAGGGCATGAGTGATAGTGAAGTCGAAAGGGTCCCACGATTTGTACCTTTTAGTAGTGCACGCCTTGATCAAATGAACTCTGAGAAAGAAGACGACGACGTGTTGAAAGAGGCTGTACCATCACATCTACGATTAAACACAGCGAATCCAGAAACTTTGTTCAAGGAGCAAACGGTCCCTAATAAGACTCGGTACAATTTAAGACCCAGACAAATTAAAGACAATTGAATTTTTCTTTTTTCCTATTTTTCTGATTATGTTTTTGGGAGACATTTCTTTTTTCCACTATCCATCAAGTTGCAGGGTCACGGTAGGAGTCTTAGGCTGTGACCTGAGTAGTGACAGTAGGTCTGCAGGACTTGCAGTGTTGTAGGACGGCTAATAATCACAGTTGAGTGATCTAGGAAGATTGCCATGAGCAACGCTTTAGAGTATGGATACTAAAGTGGAAATCAATGATCAAAATGTGAAGGTGAAAAGTAAATGCAAGAAATTACTGGTTAGACCATGTGGCGTAACCTTATGTATTTTAATGTGTTCATGTATCTTATTAGCATGTGTAAGTTGGGTTGTTTATACTATGCAGCAAGCACCTGTTCCGACTTCTATTTCTTTATCTTTTCCTATTACTGCCTCCCCACATCGGTTTCATACACTCCCAGAACATAAGCAGATTAGGAGGACAGAATACTTTAATAATTCATTTATTCAGTTATTGCATCAGCATCAACTGGTAATGAACACCACTGATTGTCGGGTCTGTGGGCTTATGCCCCATAATACAGAGAGAGGGATGCCATATCTAGGGCAAGATGTAGGTAATTTTGATTTACCTACTCTTAAGTACCGAATTTTACCGATTCGGTATTTAAGAGTAGGTAAATACAGAATCGGTAAAAATACCGATTCTGTGAATGCATGCCCCCTACATAGGAAAAGGCGTTTACCGGTCGGTAACGTCCGAATTTGGCCATTACCGACCGGTAAGTGCCTACCTACATCAGGCCCCTAGTCCTTCCGTTTTCTTATGAAGGCTCCACTTGGGCTTACTTGGCTATGTTCTCTAATGTTTACCAGAACTAATTACGGTATCCTCCTGGTAGTCCATATGGTGGTGGAACAGATTTTAGTCACAGTTCTTTGATAAAGGGAATAGTGGCTATGGCTAGAATTGCTGAGATTAGTAAGATTCCTGTGGATGAGAAAAGAGCATATGATGGCTGGAATGTAACCCGTTATGTCACTAGCCTTACAGAAAAGGCTAGGCGAAGGAGATCCCCACCAATTTGGACTGTACCTCATCAAGGTAATTTCTGCCTACATATCAATGGCCAGAATGTTAAAAATCAACAGGAGAAGAGTATCTGTTCCTATACTTATCATCTCCGAGTCTATACATCAGGACACGGGAGATTGGTCTGTGATGGGATGGTTTTAGGGACTACTGTACACATGGGGATAGAAGATACTATCTTTCCTTGGAATATTTTTGGCTATCATTTTCTCTTGTTGTCTCTGTGTGCAGTGTGGACCTGCCATCTGTGGTCTTTGTGCCACTGTGTGCGTCCCAAAGCCTGTGTCACAGAAAACAGAGAATATTCGAATGATGCTGCAACAACAGCTCGATGACCTCATGGCCATTGACGTTGACTCAGACTAACTTGAGTCCCTGAAGTTTTGCCTGAGTAATGGCAAAAGGAGGTTCTTCGGTTCTTCGGTTTCTGACTTTGTCCCGTATTTAGCCGCCATTTTGTGTCTCGCCACCATTTTGTGTTGCCCTCACTCAGGCAGCACGGCGGATGGAGCGTTTTTGCTTTTCTCAGTTGCTACGTGTCTTTTCTGTTAAAGAGTAACTCCTTTGCCCTTGTTTATGAAACTGATGTCAGGGTCTGGCCGAGTTCGTTAATCCATGTCTGGGTTGACTGATCCCCATCTCTGCGACTATTTGCCATCTCCTATTCTTTCCCTACATTATCTTATCCGACTGGCCTTCGCTATTCTCTTCTTGTATTATCCTGTTACACAACTATCCTTTGAGGCACACAAATACATCCTGCCACCTGCAAATGAGATTGTTGGTACTAGTACTGATTAATTTGTTGGGAGGGGTAACACACGGGGTCTGAGAGAGGGTCGTATTTGAGACACCTGATAGCTTGTTTTCCAACTTTTTCTATTGGTTTGTTTTGTATGTTTAAGGAGTAAACTCTGTGACTGCATTTCCTATAAAAGATTGTGCGCCGCGGATTGAAGTGGCAGTCTCCTCAGAACCCACCTTGCATGTAACTTCTGGGATAACTGTGCTTGGTTGCAGCTAATAAACCTGGTTTCCATGCTCAACAGAGTGTGTCGTGTCTCTGTTCGACAAGGCAGGTGAACTCGGGGATTTAAGGCGTGCCCTGCGCCGTCAGGCCCATAAGGCCCGGTTCGCCAATAGGGACATCCTGTATAGGCCGTGTTAGATTTGGGGGTCTCTGGTTGGCCCAGGTAGGTACTTGTGACAAATAGGGACCCTCTCTTCTAGTCAGGACAAGGGGATTACACACCTATAATAACCCCTGCTCACCCTCTAGGTTGCGTGGCGCGAGCAGTCAAGGCTTATTTCAGAGGCATTGTAAGTTAAGCAGTTGTGACCACGTGCAGTAACCCAGTGACAACACTACAAATGGACACCACACAGGTTTTATATAAAAAATAAGTAGACTTGATATAGAGCTACCACAAGACCATAAACGACAAAAATACACACTATGATTACTTTAAGATGGTAGATTTAAGCTTAGTTCACTTCAGTTCTTAGATGCGGCACTCTACGTCAATGTACCTTAAGTTGCGTTGAGTTTCCATGACAAGCAATGTCGCAGCGATGGGAAATGCGGCAAAGTTCAGATACAAAGAAATAAAGACGTGAAGATCTTCCAGATGCGGCACGCTTCTCGGGGATGCGAGAAGTCCTCGGTTCGATGCGTGGACTGCAGCGGCGACACCCTTACCATTTGACGGCGGCAGCTCCAGCGGCGACGCTCTCCTCCCACGATGCGTGAAGCTTCCGCACAATGCAACAACTACAGTGGCGACATCCAGGATGCGACGGCAGCAGCTCCGACGGCGGCGCGCTTCTCGGGGGATGCAAGGTGCTCTTGGTCGATGCGGTGCAATGCGACATTTCCAGCAGTGACACCCTCCTTCAGAGTTGCGACGGCAGGTACAGCGACGGCGACCCGCTCCGACCTCGTTGCGAGATACTTCTCCTGATGCGGTGCAGTGCAACAGCTGCAGCAGCGACACCCTCCTTCTTCGGAGTTGCGACGGCAGCAGCAGCGACAGCGACACGCTTCTTCTTTGTTGCAGCACGCTTCTCTCCGATGCAGTGCAGTGCGACAGTTCCAGTGGAGACACCCTCCTTTCTCTGGAGTTGCGACGACAGGCACAGCGACGGTGAAATGCTTCTTCTCGTTGAGTCGCAATTCCAGCTCCGTGCGACACGCAGTTCCTCAGAAGGCCCAAAACAGCAGCAGGGACTTCCAAAGAACTCTGGGGAGTTGGCAGGTGAAGTCTGTTGTCCCTGAGTCTTCAGCAGGAGGCAAGCTCTTGGAGATCCTTCACAAGTTGAAAGCAAAGTTACAAAGTTCCTTTCTCCTTCCTTTGGCAGTAAGGCAACCACTGCAGGCCAATCCCCCAAGCAGCACTTCAGCTTGGGAATAGTCTCTCCTCAGTTTCTTCAGGTTCCTCTCCTCAGTAAAGGTTTCTTTGTGTAGTCCAAAAGTGATCTAATTTCATGGGATCAGGGTCCCAATATTTATACCGAGAAATCCTTTGTTCTCTGAGGGGAGAGAGGCCTTTGCCCAGTCCAAACAAGTTCTGAAGCACTCTGTTTACCAGACCTCTCCTTTCCTTTCACAGTGCAGAGCAAAAACATCAGACGCCCCATAGGAGGTGGAGCCAGAATTGTGGAAGGCAAGTACAGTCCGGGAGCACTTTCTTGACAGGACTCCTTCTCTTCTTTCAGTGTGCAGGGCAGAGACATCAGCCGCTCCCCAGGGAGTGGAGCCAGCATTGTGGAAGGCAGGCACAGCCCTATTCAGAGTTCAGGTGCACTCCTCCTTCCCATCTAGATGCAGATCTCTCTATTCACCAGTGGGTGCCTCAGCCTGTCTCCTGGAATTCCCCAGCCCTGTCACTCTCAAAACCAGACATAGGAATACACAAACTAGCAGAGGCAGGTTCGAATGGTTATACAAGCGAATACCTACTTTCTAAAAGTTATATTTGCAAACACAGAATATTAAAATAAACTTTACTAAAAGATGTATTTTATTATTCTTAGTTCAGGCATACTAAACTCAAATTTCACTATATTCTCTGAGCCTGTTAGGATTATAAAATGTAACAATTCTAACAGCCCATTCTGGCCTATGGGGAACAGGTAGCCTTGCAATAGTGAAAACAAAAATGGCTGTAATTCACTATTAGGACATGCCCCACACATCAGGGCGTGTCCTACCTTATACTTACAATGCACCCTGCCCTTGGGCCTACCATAGGGGTGACTAATATGAAGAAAAGGGAAGGTTTAGGGACTGGAAAGTGGGTGCACTTGCCCAGTCAGCATGACAGTACCAGACTGCACGCAGGCTCTGCAGTGGCAGACCTTAGACACATTTTACAAGGCTGCTTCTGTGGGTGGCACAACCAGTGCTGCGGGCCCACCAGCAGTATTCGGATTACACGCCCTGGCACACTCAGTGCACTAGACTAGGGTCTGACAAGTAAACCAAGGTAGCCAAACATGGAATCACTAATCCATACATCAATTAACAATAAGGAGCACTTGCACTGTGGCACTGAATAGCAGTGGCACAGTGCCCAAAGCATCAAAAATACATGAGGCAACAGCAAAAAATGGAAGGGAGACCCACGCCAATGGTGCCAGGTCTAACAGGCCGCATGCAGCGAATGTTCTCAGAGGAATAGGTGCAGGCTTTTGTGTATCATCAACCCACTCCTGGGTTCAGCAGAAAGGCCCACATTTCAGATATAGACTTAAATCAAGTGGAATAAGTTGAGCATGCACAGGGTGAGCACTGGGCGTGGTTTACTCACTGATACTATGAGACTGGTTGTCCAGGTGGCAGGTAGTGTGCTGAAAACAGAGCAGATGGTTGGCACTTCTATGCTAGGTGATACTCCGAATGCAGGAATGATCTGTTACTAGGAAGGAGATTCATCTCCCAGTGTGCCTACTGTGATTAGTGAATACCAAGGCACTGGTGTGCGCTTAGCTGCATCTACTTTATGGAATCAGCCGTGGTGTGAGATCAGGAATCTTGAATGCGGCCATTGTATACCTCCACAATCACCAGAGTTTCCAAAACCGACAGGAATTCCTGGTAGTTCCATACACAAATGTCGTCACAATGGCATCTGTAGAGGTGCATGATCCACCTTCTCGAGTCTTTCATTCGGTAAGTAAAGTGGAATCCTCGATTAGTTAAACACAAATAATGCATCTGTTCCTGAAAGAAAACACATAAACTGAGCAACCACAGGGCCATCTGTAGCAAAATATCTTCTTGCAATGCGTGATGTGACCATCCAACAATGTTGTGAGTCACTTTTTATATAAACTCATTCAATGTGGGAGAAAAAAAACCTGATCATAGATGTTTTCCAGCCATGTTTAAAAATCATTTTTGACTGAGGAGCATACAAGATTATCTTTTTTTTTTAAATTGGAACATTTACAGTACATAGCTGTTTTACAAACCCCACTGTGAACAACAATGTAACACCAAAGTTTTGCTAGAGGATTTTGCTTGAGATAGTGAATTGAGATGAGACCATGCTTGAATTTTATATAGGCGTCCTTCGTGACTTTCCCTTGAACACAAGCCTGGGAAGACAACTCACATGGCAAGAAGGCAAAGAGCAAGTACTGGGAGGCCAACAATCCACATACCAGACCAGTTCCTTGCCTGCCATCACCGGAAGGGTGAAGTCGGCTGATGCAATAGAAAGCCTCACCCAGAGCATGTCCCTCCTTCGCCATACAATGCCCATCTTTGTGAGTCGCGGGTCTGCAGGCAGCAGGCACTCCCTTGATGCTTAGCATGTTTGGGGAGACCGCACTTACACACTCTCTTCTGTCCTTGTGTAGTACAAGTATCAATGCTCTCTTGTTTCCTTCTGCTCTCTCTCAGACCCACAGTGAAGGACAGTGGCGGCCATTGTATGGGAGACATGTTTGGCTTGAAGGTCATCGGTGAAGCACTTGTAAGTCTAGAGGCTGGATGTTACTGCTGCATATATAATATTCCGAAAGCAAAAGAACTATTTACAGCATGAACAGTGGCCTGCCAGAAAGCTGCTGCATTCCAGGGCATGACCTTTTGAGGAATGGAGCTGATATATGTAAACACGTGTGTTCATATATGTCATGCCTAAGCTGTAACTCACATTTACGACAGCCGAATGTCGCCCAAATGCGATTTCTTTAACCGAACATGCATTTTTGCAGAGTGGCAGGTATCAGATGCTTTTCATGCTGTCGCTTGGAGCGTGTGTCTTACCAGTTGGTGAGTCCAATAATGCTTGGCAGTTTTTGTCCATGAGCAAAACATAAATTATGCCAATACTTACTTAGTGGAAAACTGTGGTAAAGTGAAATCACAAGTCAATGTACGTTTGCTATTTAAAAAAATTACATTTTCCTAAAACAAAAGTTCAGTTGAAGGAACGTTATCGTTAGGATTCAAAACAGAAAACATTTGTCAGTTATGATAAGGGATGTAGCATTGAACTCCTTAAAAGCATTGCTGTTAAACTCACATGTTACTAATGACATCTACGATGACATGGCTGGTGACATCAAATATCATACCACCATTGATGACATCACAGATGTGGTTATGGGAGCTAGGACTCTAAGAGCAGGAAGTCGCAACAACCATTTGCAATGCAATAGGAGCATTACTGAAAGTTTGAGCAATTGGCATTGCAAACTATAATGCAACGCTAATACCTCAAACATTGAGTAATGTGAGACCCATTGCATTGCAAATGCTTGTCTTTTTGTGCAAAAGGCTGTATTCTGTAACTGTTAAACAGTTTAGATAGGGTGAAAACAGACTTCCTACATCACAGTTTAACAATGTGTGCCCACGTCGGTTAACATTCGGGCGAAATAAAAGTATACTTCTATATGGAGAAATATTACGCAGAGCTACACCCACTTTCCTGTGTATATGTTGGGACTGTCATATCGAGATATCTGGCAATAACAACAAAGGATTGTGAGGAATACCAGCTGACCATGATTGATGACCGTAATGACCATGTTGATGACGTCATGGTGTTTGCAGCCAATGGAACATATGAATATTGTATGCTTGGCTGTGGCGTCATCTACCATTCTTATCAACATTTCTCTTGCTCCTATAATTTGGACTGGTGTTCCTGGGCCCCTTGGGCTGCAGCTTGTCTCACCACTGCCAGGCCAGCCCTCACACAGCCAGGCTGCACCTGGTGCCTGCCTCGTCTGGGCGATTATCATCTGCTCCAGGGGTAGGGTGACCAGAATTTTAAAGCAAAAATCCGGGACATTTCAGAAAAATAGAAGAAGGACTATCATTTTACGTCAAGCGAGCGCAAGTAATGACAGCCTCCTCAGCAGAAAATTACAAAACAGGCAGTAAGAACATGCATATGATACCATTTTTAAACCCAGGAACTTGCCTGTGAATTAAATGTCTTTCTAGGAACAACTGCTAACTATCCCGCTTTGTAAAACATAAAAAACACCTCACCCCGTTTTTAGTCCACCCTCTCCAAAACCGGGACATGAGCTAGATTTCTCGAAATCTGCCCGGACAGCTGGTGAAAAACGGGGACCGTCCTGGAAAATCTGGGACGCCTGTTCACCCTATCCAGGGGTGCACTTGTTGAGCTTCTCTTAGGCTGAAGCTGCAGGACGTTCCCCTTCGCAGCCATGCCAACAAGTACCCGGCTGCTGCCAGGGAAGGATGGGGACGGGGTCATGTTATGTGTAGTGCAGCCTCACACCCACAGACAGTCACTGCACCAATGAACCACACACCTCCCTGTTCCTCAAACGAGGTCTACCTGGCTCACCTCACACATAGACAAAGTGCCTGGAAAGGAGGGTTGCACAAACAGCTGCACCTCGCTCTGCAGCTGTGGCCAACGCTTGCAATGCTGGGCGGGCAGTGTCAGGCCTAAGGCCAGGCCACTCTTCACCAACTAACATGTCCGTTTTATAAGCTTTGTTGCAGTGATATCTCTCTTTCTCTCTCTGTTTATATGCTATTTCGCCAATGAGGGGAGGGGAGCGATAGGCAACTACTCAGGTGAATGGCAAAGCCACTGTCCAGGGCTGCAGGCACCACAGGTCTCCAGATGCTGAGCTATGAGAAAGGAAGATATTTCATTTAGGTCGACGTGGTGACACTATTTACGGTCGTGTTTGCGATCCGCAGTAAGACTGGACAAATGCACAACATGTGCGTGTAGGCAACACTTTTGGCTTGTCCTAGTGCGTGCAATTAAATAAACGTGAGATAATAGCGCCACCCCGGTGAAGTAACATCTCCTGTTTTTCAGTGGTGCAGGACAGCATGTGTGACATCAATCCGGCGTTTGCATTAATTGCAAAACTTAGTCACAATATAATTAAATTCCTGATTAACATTTTTATTTTCACACTTGTGTATGTGAAACTAATATCTTAAAAGTGACCTGTTTTTTGAAGTGCTACCAATGACCAACATTTTCCGTATTTCTTGAAAAAGCGTTCCCCTGTCCAATAAATCACGAGACACGTGTGTCTCTTTGAGCATCTTTTTTTTTGTTTGCAGTTATTTGGAGCCAGGAGCATGGCCCTGAGCAGGCTTCTTTCTATATGGGATTTATGTATTTAATCATAACGTTAAGTTTGTAGACAATGAGCGTTTTCGGCACCTAATCTCGGAGTTTCACCTGAATTCATTCACTGACGAACTCAGCATAGTAAACACGAGGAATGCGTCCTGTTTAATAATCAATGCTCATATCTCACCGCATTAGATTTGTGGATGTTTTAACACCCCGGTCGTGCTGTGAAGAACCCTGCGAGCTGGCTATTTGTCCAGCAGGGTGGCATAGGTCCCCCTCGGCAACATTTCTACCATGGCGAGACACAACACCTTGGTACCCACAGGCATACACACGTTTCACGTGCACTGTAGTCCAGGCGGACATGCCTGCACACGTATGGCGATTCCAGGACGGGCCCATGTTCTGCACGGATTCACAGCTGACTGACTGCTGTGCTGGGTGGGTGGATGCCTGCAATAAAAGCCTTCCTGTTCAGTCTATGTGCTCTCCACCAAGTACCCACTACAGAGCGCCTCAACACTTAATCGTCACCAGGGGCGCTCACTTTTCAGAGTTTGATAGTTCAAGACCTCTGCCATTATTCGTCAGCGGCTGGCTGCTACCAACGTCAACGCTCACTAATCACAGAGCGAATAACAAACAAGAAATAAAACATTTGGCAGAGGGTGTGGGGACCTTCATCACAGCAGCAGACCCTAAGGAAGTGAATGAGCATGATTTTCAGCCCTGCTCACAGAA
The DNA here is from genome assembly GCF_964263255.1 of Lissotriton vulgaris. Classification (NCBI taxonomy): domain Eukaryota; kingdom Metazoa; phylum Chordata; class Amphibia; order Caudata; family Salamandridae; genus Lissotriton; species Lissotriton vulgaris. The sequence continues at coordinate 1,550,307,340 of NC_141685.1, read as the reverse complement.
ACAGCATTGCAGCAAAGCTAAGCTGAGAGCAAGAATGCTCTGCAAAATAAAAGGAAACCTTCACCCAAAATGAGCAGGAAACCAAGGGAAAAAAGTCACTAGGGAAACAGATACACACAAGAAAGCCTAATGATACTGTAGTTACTCCCTGCTGCTGGGACGAATGAAAGGATAAAGGAGGGACAAAGAGGCTGGACTGACCACTAGCCAGCAAGGATTTTTAAAGGAAATTGCAACAAACAAACCCAATGGCTTTAAGCCCACAAGAGAAGTATACCAAAGCATACAAGAGGCCGTTCACTTTCGCTCGACTTAAAAATGCGTGCTCTGCTCCCATTGGCTGCTGCATAAAGTCAAAACATCTAAACCTACCTTAGTTATACCATTTCAAGGGCAATGTACCACCCCTAAATTTTGCAAATCTATGTGTTTCCCTTCAGTGATTGGTTGGAATGATGAGGAGAGGTTATCACACCATACTAAGATGAGATCATCTCAATTGACTGTTATTGATTAAGTCTCCACCCACAATTTAGTTTCCCATGACTTTATTCCGCCCAACAATATTGGCATACAAATTATATACATTGTATTTATTTGAGTCTTTTTGCTTCCTCTTTAGAGGTTAGTAGAGCAGGTTCCCAGGAACATCGTGGGTAAGAAGGGTTTTGGCAGCCATTCAATGCCAATGCTTCAGCAATTTCGGAGTTTCAGTGCGCATGTGCGGCTTTGTCCCAAATGGAGAATAAGTCAGTATTCAGGCCCAAGTGCGAGCTAATAGTAAAATCAAAGAGAAACATTTCAGAATACAAAAATAAATGAATGCACTGTATACCACTTATCTCTACTCTAATCCCATTACTTAATTTTAACTTTTGCATTAATGGTTAAGCAAAATGAGCAAACTTAGTACAAGCTGCAGCTTAAGCATGAGCATGTGAGGTTTGAAGCAGCCATTTCGGGCACTAGTGCGCAGAAGCAAGAATTTCCCTCCAAGGCAGAAATAAGTCACCCCAGGTAGATGTGGCGGACGCATGCAGAGTACAGTTCCTGCGTTTCCGGTGGCCCTTTTAGGACATTCGTGTTAATGTTAATAAAAACACATAGGCGAGTTTCCCCTAGATACTAGAAATGTCGTGAAATGCAAATATTAATAAACAAAACATGTTGGTTATTATGTTATAGGTTATTTCGAGAGGGCTGAGTCCAAGCACGTTTCTGTATATGTGAAACCTTGCTACATCAATCCCCTCTTTGATGATATTTTATATCATCCCACATTAAGGAACCAGATGCCAACTTCAGCATTCTTCCAGTTCAATTTCTTCAATTACTTTAGGAGTTTTTTTCCTACTCTCATTCTGGAAAACTTTCATTCTTTTGTATATATTCCCCTTTAATTCTTCCATTTGAATCTCATCTAATTTTCTTTTCTTCTCTTTTGCATTTACTGTATATCTTTTTCTATTTCTGAAGCATTTGTACCAAATCATTATCACCAATATTATTAGTGATATTCCCATTATTGGCATCAGTACCTTACCTACAATACTTCTACCTACATTAGAAATCCAATTACCAATAGGAGAGAGACCATCTGTTAGTCTCTTCCATGCACTATCAACTTCAAGTGGTTTCAGTTATTCTTCCAAATGAGTAATGTTCCTTACATACCTTCCAATTTCAACACTTTTATGTGGTATGTAAGTGCAACAAGGTTGCGCTTTCAACATTCTGCAGGCTCCACCCTCTTTTGCCAATAATATGTCAAGAGCAAGTCGATTTTGTAAAACCATTGATCTGATCGCAAACAGTTCGGTATTGATCAATAAGAATCCTCCAGCAGTGTCGGTCGAGCGATCCACCTTTGTAGATAATTTACAGATTCTTTGAGTATTCAGAATTACTCCCATTGAAGGTATCAATGCACTAAATATATCACCTACAATTTCTGCAAAACTAGCTGTTTTATATCGTGTTAGTTCTTTTTCGTGTTCATCGCTTCCAGTGATTCTTTTTACATGGTACACCATTGGGAATACTATTCCAAAATAGCGATTCCCATACCAATGATCAGGCAGCTCAAAATAAGCTTTGTTCCCACATATGTAATAGACTCCAGGAAATATTGGATCAGTTCCACCTTTTAGACCCCATCCCCCAATAATGAGGAAATAAGGAGGCATATTAGCAACAAAGTGGCGAAGAGAGGTGTTAGCCGCCTTGGCTTAACGCCTCTCTTCGCCACTTCGGAAATGCTAGGCTGCACCATATTACCAAGGATATGTTGCCGCCTAGCCTTTCCCCCTGCGATGGCGATACGTTTTACAACTTAACGCTAGCGCAGGCAGGGAAGGTTTGTTTATATACAGGAAGGCGTTCCTTCCTGCACATAAACAAAGCTTAAATGCCATTTTGTAACTTACATGTGTGCTGCTTTATGAAGCACACATGTAAGTTACAAACTGGCATTTTTAAAAAGAGGTTTGTTTATGTACAGGAAGGGATACATTCCTGTTCATAAACAAACCTTGGCATTTTGCTTTTTTCATGTGTGCTGCACAAGGCAGCACACATGGAAAAAGCAATAACAAGGAGAAATGAAGCATTTCTCCTTGTTTCACCACCTTAAGAACAGGTCTGACCTGTTCTTAAATTCGGCGCTGCCACCTATTATTGCCAAGCTTGATAATAGGTGGCAGCGTCAAAGTGAATGGGTTTTGCGGTAGAACGCCCACCACAACACCCACTGCACGCCCCCTTTCTCGATAATAATAATAATAATAATAATAATAATAATAATAATAATAATAATAATAAAAGCCTTTTATATAGCGCCTGGTTACACTAGAGAAACAGTGTGTCCCTGCGCTCTATGAACAAGGACTAAACTGATAATGGGAAACTGGGGGAGAAAAGCACAAGGAACAGAAAAGAGGGTCATACTTTCGGGAACAGGTGGGTTTTTAATTTTTGGCGAATATTTTTTTCTGAAGGTTCCATTCTGAGCTCAGGAGGAAGAGCATTCCATTGTTTGCTGGCCAAGTATTTGAAAGATCTTCCACCCATACATGCTCGGTAAATTCTGGGCACTTGGAAGAGCATACAACCTTGTGATCTTAAGAGTTGTTTAGGTTGATACTTGGTCAATAGTTTTTGGAGGTATTTTGTTCCTTTTCCTTGGGCGATACGATGAGTCATACACATTGTTTTAAATGTAATGCGCTCACGTATGGGGAGCCAGTGAAGGGTGGCTAGGGCACATTTCCCTGATGCCTTCTTGATAGATTAAGTGCCAGTCGGGCAGCTGCGTTTTGAACGCATTGCAGACGGTGAAGACCTTTTTTCCTCAATCCAATATACAGTGAGTTGCTGTACTCAAGATGCGGAGTTACTAGGGCATGAATCAAAGTTTTCCTATTTGTTGCAGGAAGGGAATCCAACGTTTTGTGTAGGATTTTAAGGATTCTGTAGCATTTGCCAGCGATCCCTCTGGTGTGGTGTTCGAGGGACAGAGTAGAATCTAATCTGACTCCTAGGTTTTTCACCTGCTCGGAGGGCTTTGGTATGGTGCCAAGTTCAAATGGCCACCATACAGACGACCAGATGGACGGAGTTTTCCCCAACACAAGAAGCTCAGTTTTATTTGCATTAAGGCATAGACAGTTGGTATTCATCCATCTCGCTAGGTCGCTGAGGCATGTCAAGAAGCTAGCTGAGGCTTCCTCGGGTGGTCGAGACAGTGTCACCACTAGCTGAGTGTCATCTGCGTATGACACTATCTCGACCCCATATGTCTCAACTATCCTAGCCAGGGGGGCCATGTACAGATTGAATATTGTAGGGATCAAAATTGAGCCCTGCGGCACCCCATGTCTGAGTGCTCGTACTTCCGATTTGAAAGGGGGACAGTTGATTTGGAATTGTCTATTTGTTCACATTCACTGAATACATTCTTATACTCAGTTTTCTTTCTTTGGAGACAGACTTACCCCTTATTTTCAAAGTCCAAAGACATAGCAGCATGAGGTTTGCCAGTAGCCATCAATTCCTCCCTTTCAGCCTATTTGGGTATCTGGGGTTTCGGTTCAGTGGCTTTCTTTTGGAAATCCTGTCTCCTTTTCTCTACTAAGTTTAAAAATACATTCTCTTCTTCGTGTAGTCTACATGTTAAATTGTCTTTGTGTGCATCAGCTATATCTATTATTTCCATCGAAAATATTGACCCATAAATTGTGAATCTTTGCTACTAAGGACAGGATTCATTCTTCTACGGATAGGAATTTCTGAGAAAATTACATATATGGTATAATAATAATACTGTAATCTTCCAGTTTTATAAAACATGCTAGTTAATATGCTACAGGAAATACGACAGGTCAGGGGTAAATGGTGGTAGGTAACACCTTCAGTTACAGAAGTAGGTAGTTTCATACAGACATAACAATCACTAATTTGCATAGTCTCTACATAATGTACTAATAGACTAGCAAATACATTCATCTCAGTTTCATTTCTGTTTGAAACATGATGTAATTCTATCTCATCTGGTGCTTCTAGGTCTACTCTATCTTGTTTGTGGTGCGCTATCTTTCCGTGTATACTTGTCTCATTCTGTTTAACAGCCATCAAATATGGTATTGCTATTGTCAAGTCCTAGCCATACTACAAGTACTATCAATATAGCATGTCTTTATACAACTTATTTTCGAGTTTCCAGTAACTCTTTTATCAGCCATTTTTGACTAAGGAGGCTTAACCCCTCTTTGAGATTTTTACACAGAATACACATGTGTTTTATCTCAAGTTGAGCAAGCTAAACAGGGGTTTGATTCATTTAAGGTAGTCAGAGGCTGGAATCAAGTCAAAATTTAGCAAAAAAGGCAATTGCCTCTGACACCATGAATTGTACACTTGATTTGTCCCAATGTCCTATTTTATTGACATTGTAAGCAATTTAATTTTTGCATTTTCTTCAAAAAACTTTTTCAGTATTGCACAATTTCTTTAAATGTTGTAAATTGTCGATTTTTGTCTTTATGTAATATAATGAAATGTCGTAAAGAATTTAAGTTAATCATTGTTCTTCTGTTGAATGTATTTTTACTAATGGAAATGTTCTAAACAAATGTGCTATCACCCGATTGTGCAATACTGAAAAAGTTTTTTGAAGAAAATGCAAAAATTAAATTGCTTACAATGTCAATAAAATAGGACATTGGGACAAATCAAGTGTACAATTCATGGTGTCAGAGGCAGTATCAAAGTTTCAAAGTTTATTTATTATGATAAGGAACTCTTTATGAGGTCCACATAAAACAGCATATACATACAAAGCACAAATACTTAAAAAAAGAAAAGAAGATATTTTCATCACAATCACATGAGATATCTTAATACAGGTCCAAAAAACATTTACAAAAGTTGTACAGTTTAAAAACAAACATTTCATTAGGAGGGTTAATCAAGGCTGCCTTAAACGAAGACGCTGATAATATGTTAAGTTGTAGGCAGATTGATCTTAACCATCTACGCCTGCAAGGCATCAGTGTAGGGCAAACGAACATCACGTGATCTAGATCCTGATCATGTAATTGGCAAAGATCACAGCGTGCCGAACAACCAAACCAGCTGGCTTGTAAAACTTTTAGCGGAAGCAAATTATGTCTTAATAAGTACACCAGGCGTCTCACGCCATGGGAGATGTTCCAGTACATATATGGTTGTGCTTTACGCAGGGTATAAGATTCAATAACAGGCGTACAACCTTTTTTCGCTAGACAGAAGTCTCTATCAAGGCAAAACCCCAATTCCCAAGAGGCTGACTTCAAAACTGTTTTTAATTGATGAGAGGACAGTAAAAATAAAGTCTCCTCATCCAATTTCAATTGTAACACAGCAAGTCTAAAGTTTTTTACAATTGATGAGAAGTCATTAAAAGATCCTAGTAATTCATTTTTTATAAGGTCTCTTAAGGTATTGGGTTCACCTTTAGATAAAGCTACTACCCAGCGTATGATACTAGCAAGACCTTGAACCCTGCTGCTACGTAAACCCAATTCCTGTCGCAAGGAAGCAGTCGAGTTTGCAGTGCCTACAGACATTAAACTCCGAAGAATTTTTCCTTCCGCAGAGTTTAGAAAACTCCATTTTTTTAGATCAACTAATTCAATTCCATATAACAGGGAGGCTGGAACTTTCGCTCTAAAAACATCTAAGAGAATAGAAAAATGCCTTCTACCTGTGGCTTTATATAGGGAAACTAAGCTCTTTCCCTGAGAAATAGCCTTCCGGGAATTATTGTCTATGTGTGATTTGTCACTTAGATTGTGAGTGACAATTTTACCTAAAAAGGTATAAGATTTCACACATTCTAGTTTTCCCCCCCCCACAACCCATGGAAAGTTAGAACATTTAGGCTTCTTTCTACCAGAAAAACAAATCACCTTGCTTTTTGCCGTATTTATTGATAAAAAATGACTTTCAGCATATTCAAAAAGTGCATGCAACCGATTATTTAGGCCCTTTGGGGTGAGATCCAAAATTAGGATGTCGTCTGCATACATAAGGCATGCAATTGGAACACCCCCCAAGGATGGGGCAATACCGGCGCAGGCAGAAAGAGTGATGGGTAAATCAACAGTATATAATGAAAATAGCAACGGAGCCAAAAGGCAACCTTGCTTCAACCCATTAAATGTTGGGATTAATTTGGATACGCCGCGATCACCTCCAAGTAAAACTCTGCACCAAGTGTCAGAATATAGGGCACGAATTAACTTAATAAGGGAAGCAGGCATACCAAGGTTAACTAACTTTCTCCACAGCAAATTTCTATCTACTTTGTCAAAAGCGGTGGAGAAGTCAATAAAGGCGCCGTATACCTGACCACCCCGAACTTTCACATATTTTTCATTGATGACTTGCAATGCGGTCAGGTTATCTAAGGTTCCATGATTTTGTCTGAAACCTGTTTGCTCCAGGGGAAGGATATTATGTTCAGATACCCAATCGTTAATTAAAGAAAGCACACATTTTGCAAACACCTTACCAATGGCGTCAAGCAAGGCAATTTGGCGATAATTTTGTGGTAGATCTCTTGCCCCTTTTTTATACAAAGGGACAATGATGCTTCCTTTCCAGGAGGGGGGGACTGTTCCACTTAAAAAACAGAATTTAAACACTGGGAAGAGTATTTTACTCCAAAGTTCACTCTGGTTTTTTAATACTAAAATTGGGATTTTATCAGGACCCATCGCACCAGAGGAACGCATATTCTTAATGGCACATTCAATTTCCTTTTCTGTTGGACAGTCAAGTGTAACAGCAGCATTATCGAATTCAACATTAATACCATGAGAATTATTATTACTGTACAACTTCTCAATATAGTGAACCCACACCTGTTCCTCAATGGCAATGGGCGTAGGACTGGCTCTAGTACCGCAGCCTTTGCCAATTAAGGACCAAAAGGTCTTAGTTTGGTGGTTAAAAGAAGCTTCCCTCAATTGAATCCAGAGGGCGTCTTCCTTAGAGCGTTTTAAACGAGCCTTAAGCCTAACTCTCCTTCTTTTCAGGATGGACAACTTAGACTTAGCTTCTTGGGTAAAACATAAAAATTGCCCCCTTACAACTTTATTTATTTCTCTATTTATAGCCCGCAAAGGGTAAGGGGCAACAAAGGACTGTTTCACACCTGATTTCTCCTTTGCACAAGCGGTTACAGAATCTAAAAAATTAACAAAACAAGACAACTCTCTCCCCTCCCAGAGAGGAAGATTCTCGACAGTAACACACAAAAGAGGCGCTAGGTTTTCCACAGTACTGAGGTTCCAAAAACATTTCCCTGAGCTGGAATCAAAATTCACAGAATCTATATCCAGCCTCCATGGAACCACTTTCTGAAGACTAATGGAAACAGAAAGGGTCAATACATTATGGTCACTAAGATTCGATTCAATGACCTTCATATCCTTTAATAGGTGAAAACCGGCATAATCTATCATGATAAAATCAATAATAGATTTTCCCTTATTAGATTTACGAGTAAAAGCTGCCGGGATATCAGACGGAAGCCTCCCATTTACAATTAAGCAATCCGCTTTAAGTAAACCATCTAAAATAAGTTTACCTCTTTTGTTAGTTTTTATGTTGGGGGGAAACTGGGCTGAAGGTATATTCAGAGACTCTTCCAATGGGATATTTCTAAACAACTCCAACCCGCAGTTAGATACATTACAATTTAAGTCCCCAAACATTAACACATGCGGAGTTGGTGAGATCTCCAAGACTTTAGTTAAAAAAGTGAATAAAGTTTTTAAACCATTATTGAAACAACAGTTGGGGGGAATATAAATGTTTACCACAATCAGCAATCTATTCGGGCAATCTTCAAATACATCTTTCAGAGTTATTGCTTGAAACAGTTTTCCTGGATCCAAATAGTGTGAATAGTTCCATTGCAATCTATTAGATAATAAGCATGCTAATCCTCCCTTAGCATGACCTCTTCTAGTGCTGGTTGCGTTAAAATCCAAAACAAAATAATCTTTATCCAAAACGAAACTTCCATCGACCCAGGTTTCTTGCAAGCAGATTATATCTGCCTTTTGAGCATGAAGGAAACCCAATTTCTCCTTATAATCTTTGAATCCGGCAGTGTTCCATGAGATAAATTTCAGCTCCCTGTTAAAAATTGGAATCCTGAATGGAACGGGGAGCAGATTTACTCGCAAGGACTCCAGGAAGCCAACTCCATTTGGATTGGTCATCCTTCACCGTTTGCTTAAGGGGAGGGTTTTTGTAAGAAACCAGCCTTTCATTTCTAGCCACACAAACTTTTAGGTTCTCAGAACCAAGATTAGACCAATCTGACAATCGCACATCTGAATTGGAGGAAAATGATAATGAGGGATTAGCAGCATTATTTAAAATACGTTTTTCCCCAAAGTGGGGCATCACATCTATCCCTCTAATTTGTAATTCCTCAGCCCATTGTAAAACCAGGTTTAACACAACTTTTGAATAGAATTTCACCCTTGTTGATCTTAACGGTTTCCCCGCATAAGAATTAAGGAGAAGTACAAGATCTAAATCGGAGGTTTGAACTAATTTCAAGCTTTCGATCTCTTTAAAACAGATCAATAGGGCAGATCTATTCAAAATTAAATCTGGTTCAAAAAGGGGAGAAAAATCAAGATATAACGTATCCACAATTGTTTTTTCTTTTGGGAGGACAACTGTCGTTAAAGATGGAGCCTGAAAGGGTGTTGCTGTAGGATTTAAATTAGACAGAGGCGGAATAGCAAATGGAGAGGTAACCTTAGATAAAACTTGGCAAGAACCTGAATTAACCTTACAATAGGAAAAGGGATTAGTGGATGGGAGAAAAACCTTAGGAAGAAAAGGATTAGTTGAATTTACTGGACCTAGATCAGAGGAGGGGGCGTCATCCTTGGGCGATACCACCCTAAATTCAACCTTGGGGGTGAGAGACTGCTCCACCTGCGGAGAATCATCTATATTTACTTCCACATTTTTATCAAAAAGAAGTTTCCTCTGTCTTTTTTTGGCAAACCTACGGATAGGTTTCCTCTTCTTCATTCTAATCTTTTTATGTTTCTGGGGACTCGTATTTCCCATCAATCCCGTTTTTCCTTTAGAAATTTCCTCTTCCTTATTTAATGGCAAGGAAAATATCGGAAAGAGGGAAGGCAAATCGGATTTAGAATTAAGAGGGGGAGTTGCTATTACCTCTATCTTATCACTAAGTGGGGCTATACAATTAGCGCCAGCCGAAACCACTTTGGGGGGTTTAGATATAGCTGTAAGTACTATGGGCTGCCTTTCCTTTTGACTTTCTATCAAGGGAGAAGAAGGCGCTAAATCCAAATCTGCTGAAGAGGAAGGAGCGCTTATTTTCTGAGGCATCAACAGAGAAGCCACTGGAATAGGAGGATCTGATACTAACTCGTTTTTGTTTAACAGGAGAACTTGCAAAATCTGTGTAACGGTATCAAAAATACATTCCGAACCTCCCACAAACTTTTCCAGCAATCTTAAGATCGAAGACAGGATAGATTCCAAAGAGGACAAAGAGTTAGAAATTAGCCTCCCGTTAATATTTGGGGAACCCTCAGCTAAATTGTTCAACACTGGACCTGAGCAGGTTGTAAGATTTAATTGTGGGAGGGAGAAATCTAATTTATTAGAAGGAGTGCTACTTAGGGGACCAGTACTTGAAATCGTTATAACTTCCTCCAAAGGCACACCTTTAGAGTTCCCCTGAACCAATTCCACCCGCGCCCTATGAGCTGTTAAATCAATATCAGGCAGAGTGAATTCATTCCCTACTACAGGGGATGTAACTGACGAAGCAGGTAGAAAATCAGTATTCATTGAAAGTTTAGGTGCATCCCTTAATGTAGCTGTGGAAGGAGCATTATCTTCAGATTTTGCGGGCATATTGCCCGAAGAATTAAGGTGACTATTCTGATTCAGATGTACATTATTTAGTGACGAAGGTGCCTTTTTTGCTAAATTTTATCTCAAGTTGGCCTCACGTCTTCAATATCTTGATCAGCAATCAATTCTCCATCATTGTCATCACTGATTTCCAGAGTTTCTAAATCTTCAAGGATAATGTATGTCCATTCAGGGCCTTTGAATGTATTGTTCAGCTTTTTCAGGCGTGCACTTCTCCTTCTTAGATTGCTTGTAGATGGTTCATTTTGACTTGTCACTTCATCTACTTGTTCTGGCTCTTCATCTATTGTGACTAGGCAATATTTCAGTCTTTTAACAGAACCAGGTCATCATTTATCTCCTTTTCTGAGTCTTTTAGCTGGCACTGTGCTTTCTAATTCTCCAAATGTTCTTTTGTTTTCTTAAAGTTGTGGCACAGCTTGATTTTCGTCAACATCAGGTTTCCTCTCTAACTCACCTTGTCCAGGGCTTATTACTATTGACTTCTCCACCTGGATGGATTCTTCTGGACTAATCTGACCTGATTCAGGATATGAATTTGTTATGCCTGGAATTTTTTCTTCGTCCTGAACCTGTTTTACTAATCTTGTCTGGTCCTGCACAGGTCTTGCAGATTCATTATTGTCTTCCGCCTGCGCCTTCTGACTAGTACCTATCTGTTCCTCCTCAGACAATGGAGTTCTGGTAGGGGCTTCGTTGGTCTGAGTATGTTGCTGTTTTCTTAACTGATCCTTCTCATGATTACTATTAGCTTGGATTTCTGTAATCTGAGTACGTTCTTCTATACCTATCTCGTCCTCACTATCAGTCTGGCTATCTAAAAATGTCTGGCTTGTTGTTCTCACTCTTATTTCAGGTATGTCAACCACTGGGATCCATTCATCCGGACTGGTGCTCATTTGCTCTTTGTCTACTACTTCAGGATCAACTTCTTGAGACCCTTCAGCTGGACAACCTTCAGCCTCAACTTCGTCAGGTTCTGGTATCCGTTTAGTGTGACTTTCGTGTATCCAGTTGGGGATTTCCTTGCTCTTTACAGCTGTGGTTGTGACCAATATCACTTGTTCTGGCTTTCCACACCTTGGTGCTAGGCAAAATTCCCAGGTGTGATTTTTTTATCACTACCCAATCTCCAGGGTTTAAATCATGTGCTGGAGTTGAATGTCTGGCTTCAGCGTCTTCCCCAACCTGGTGAGAGACACAACGCACTTGGTCAGTCAACTCTTTGCAGTACTCCAACACTAAATCATCAGATATAGTTAACAGCTGATGTCCTGGCGCACATGCTTGCCTCATTGCCCTTACCATGAGTATCTCATGAGGACTCAAGCCTGTTTTCTTTTCTGGAATGCTTCTGAGTCCCATCAGGACAAGAGGTAAAGCATCGGGAAATTGTAATTGGTTAGATTCACACATCTTTCCCAATCTTGCTTTACTTGTGCCATTCAATTGTTCTAACACTCCAGAAGCCTCTGGGAGGTAGGCACAGTGCTGTTTTTGCTCAATTTTGAATGCTTCACAGATCAGACTAATTATTTAATTATTAAAATGTCTTCCTCGGTCTGACTCAACCGTTACTGGAAAACCAAACCTAGGAATGAGTTCTCTTAAAAATAGTTTGGCTACAGTTGAGCTGTCATTCCAGTGGGTAGGATATGGCTCCACCCATTTTGAAAATAGGCAGACAATGACCAAAATATACTTCAATTCTCGACAAGCAGGTAACTGAATGACGTCAATTTGTAGTCTAATAAAGGGGCCTTCTGCTTTCCCTATTTTACAAGGGCACACTAAAGTTTTCTTTCCAGGGTTTAATTGCTGACATGTAAGGCATCTCCGGCAAAGACTCTCTGCTATGTTCCTGAACTTTGCATTGAACCAGTCCCTTCTAAACAACCTCACCATTGCATCTCCCCCTATGTGTGTGTCCCCATGGTACATTCTAGCCATTGGTGCAATCATACAGTCAGTAACACTGGTCTCCATCTAGGTAGACTATTATGCCATCTTCAGGTCTTGCCTGACACCCTATCCGATTTTCTGCCATTCTTCCTTTTCTTTGGGCTCAGCTTCACCTTGTAAATCTCTCACTTCTTCCCATGTATTCACACCACTCAATAGCATAAGTTGGCAGTTGTTTCCACATGCTTCAATTTTCTTGTTTATTGCCATTTTATACTTGGCACAATGTTGAGCCACTTGGTCAGCATATTGGTTACCGGCTGTCACTCTGTCAGTTACAGATTGGTGACTAGCACACTTGACCACGGCCAATTCTTTGGGCAACTTAATTGCTTCAAGTAATTCTTTTATGTATTGTCCATTTTTAATAGGAGTTCCTGAAGAAGTCCTAAACTCCCTTTGCATCCATAGCTGGTCAAAGTCATGCACAACCCCGGAACCATACCGGCTATCAGTGTATATGGTTACTCTCCAATTTTTCCCAATTTTGCATGCTTTTATTAAAGCAATCAATTTGGCTACTTGTGCAGACTTGACTCCTGGTAAACAGGATGCTTCGACTATATTTGATAGTGTGCATACAGCAAAAGCAGCACTTAGTCCTCCTTCCTCATGGCGCATGCATGAACAATCTGCAAACAGCTCATGTTCCGGGTCTTTTAAAGGTTCTTCCTGTATGTCTGTGCAAGGTTTAGTACTGAATTCAGTTAAGTTGATACAATCATGTTCGACTTCCTCTATCACTTCTTCAAAGTGAGTATCTGACAATAAGGTCGCTGGATTTAGAATAGTGCATCTCACTATTGTCACATTTTCTGAACCAAGGATAATTCTTTCATATTTAGTCATCCGACTAGGTGTTAGGTGCTAGGAATGTGTTCTGGTTAGAAGAATCACGACTGAATGTGGAACATACACTGTTACAGGATGTCCCATGACAATGGATTCACTTTGCTCAAGAGTCATGCATGTTGCATCTACTGCTTTTAGACAACCTGGCAGTGCAGATGCCACTGGGTCCAATGTTGCAGAAAAATATGCTACAGGTTGTCGCATTAATCCATGGGTCTGGGTTAGAACTGACAGAGTGCAATTGTCTCTCGTGTCACAAAATAGTGCAAACTCTTTTGAATAATTTGGCATCCCTAATGCTGGAGCTTAAGATATACTGTTACGCAATTTCAAGAAAGCAATCATGCTTTCATCGTCCCACTCGACTGGGTCCTTTGCTCATTTCTTTGTCATTTGGATCAATGGCTTTGCAAGTAATGCAAATTCCAAAATCCATTGCCTGTAGTATCCTACAACTCCAAGAAGCATTCTGATTTTTGGGGTAATTTCATGGTTTGAATTATTCTGATTCTTTCAGATGTCACTCTCCTGACCCCTCTTTCTCTCTGGTTTTCCAGATATTTTACTGAGGTTGAACTGTATTGCAATTTCTCTGGGGACACTTTATGTCCACCTTTTGCTAAAACACAATGGAATCAATCACAGTCATTTTGTGTTCTCGATGCCAGCAATAGGTCATCGATATACTGCACCAGGACAGATTTTCCAGGCAGCACCAGTGATTCAAGGCACTTTTTAAAAATCTTATTAAATATTACCCCTGAGGAACACGATTCCAGACGTAAACATGCTCATCAAATTTGAACGAAAATAAAAACTTGCTATTTGGATGCAGCGGAATGGAAAAGAAGGCATGGCATTAATCAATTACAGTGAACCATCCTGCTCTCCATGGTATTTGATACAGAATCACAGCTGGATTTGGCACTATTGGGGAACATGGGACGACAATCTTATTAATTTTATGGAGGTCTTGGACCACCCTGTACATTCTGTTTGGTTTCTTTATGCCAATTATAGGTGAATTGCAACAACTGCTCATTATTTCTTCTAGAATGCCTTGTTCAACCAAATGCCCTATTTCTTGTGCAACTCCTGCTTTTATTTCAGGACTCATTTTGTACTGATGAATATTTGGGTAAACTGCACCTTCTTTTACTGTCACTTTTATGGGATCGACATCTGCCATTAGACCTACTTCTTTACCTGTAAAATTCCATACATCAGGATTCACAAAAGATTTTAGGTCTCCTGGTAAATCTTCTAGGTCATTTTTTAACTTCTATTTCTTGTCTGGCTAGCCTAATCGTATACACTCCATCTTCATCTGGAGTCTGAATTTCAGCACCATTTGGTGTACAGAAAATTGTGCAGTTCATTTTGCACAGTAGATCCATTCCTAACAAGTTTACAGGGCTAGAATCGCATACTACAAATTTGTGCATTTCTCAAAAGATACTAATACAGACTTCCATAGGGTCTGTGACAGGGGTCCTAATTTGTTTATTAGAAACGCCCACTACTTTGATCGCTTCTCCCGAGAGGGGTAGGTTTGGGATGTCTGCTGTTCTCACAGTAGAAAGGGTAGCACCAGTGTCTAACAAAAAGGTAACATCATTTCCCTCCACTTTCCCTTCAATGTAAGGACTTGACTGATATACCGATAAGGATGCACCAAATACGCAATCCTCTTCCCCCCTCTCAGACATCATCAGTACGTATCGCCTTCAAAAAATGTGTCCTGCAAAAGAAACTGTGGTGTTATCGTATTTTTCTTGCCACTTCCCTCCCGAAATCCGGTGTCCACCTGTTTTTGGGTTGACTCACAAAATCTGGCATAGGGGCTTGAGGTAACTGATTCTGTATTACCAGTTGCAGCTGTCTCATTGACACCTCATTCTGCGTCTGTGGATTCAAAGTTTGATTTTGGACATTATTATTCTGCATTAATTTACACATTTTATTTTCAATGTCACAATTTTCCGCACCCATGACAAAGAAACTTTTTCTTTGGCTCTTCTTTACTCAATATCCCTCTGGGTTTGCCCCCATTTCCCTCACCTTGGCCTTCCCCTCTTTTCTGATTATTTGCTTGCTGACTTAATTGAAGTTCCTGTTGTTCTGCCATTTTAACTTGAGCCCACATTACTTTTTCTTCTAATTTCTTTTGTTTATTATCAATTTCGTCCTCACAGTATTTTGCATATTTGAGAATTTCGTCCACAGGCTTTGTTTGCCAACACAATTTATGCTCTTTAATCATTTGGGAAATTTCAGGTTTTAGTCCAGACACATAACGATGAATAAAATGTGTCATGTCTTTATTATCAATGTTTTCGAAGCCACTGTGTGACGATCTGGGTCACCGGTAAAGCGCTGCCCTTCCTTGCGCTGTTGCGGGCCCGAGCAAGAAAACTACCAATCCCAGCATGGTAGAGCAGCACGTTGCGTCTGCAACGTGAGTCACGCATCCACCGGAATCAAAACCTATGCTGGGGAAGCCGTCGCTGCCGAATATTCTGCTATTGAGGTCGTGACTGGTTGGTATTTGCTGGAAGGCGGTAAGAACTATTCCTTCATCTTGCCTTGATCTCATTGCACCCCGTTCTGGATTTGGGTGCAGATTCCTCTGTAGTGCAGATCGGAACTCTCAGCGAGAGTTGATCTGGCATGCTTCCTGTTTTGTGTCAATCAATCACGCATTTGTATAGCGCACTACTCACCCGGGAGGGACTCAAGGCACTGGGAGAGGGGTGAGTTACTGCTCGAACAGCCAGGTCTTGAGCTGCTTCCTGAAGGAGAAATGCTCTTGGGTTCGCTGAAGGTGGGTGGGGAGGGTGTTCCAAGTCTTGGGTGCCAGGTAGGAGAAGGATCTTCCTCCGGCGGTGGCTCTGCGGATGCGTGGTACGGTGGCGAGTGCGTGGCTGGTCGATCGTAGCTGGCGGGTGGGCGTGTAGAAGGTCATGCAGTCGTTGAGGTACTTGGGGCCCAGGTCGTGGAGAGCCTTGTGTGCGTGGGTGAGGAGTCTGAACGTGATTCTCTTGCTGACGGGGAGCCAGTGTAGGTCTCTCAGGTGTCCGGTGATGTGGCTGTGTCGGAGGATGTCGAGGATGAGTCGTGCGGAGGCGTTCTGGATGCGTTGGAGTCTTTTTTGAAGTTTGGCTGTGGTTCCGGCATAGAGGGTGTTCCCGTAGTCCAGTCGGCTGGTGACGAGTGCCTGTGTGACGGTCTTCCTGGTTTCGGTGGGGATCCATCTGAAGATCTTGCAGAGCATGCGCAGGGTGTTGAAGCACGAGGATGAGACGGCGTTGACTTGTCTGGTCATTGATAGGGAGGAGTCCAGGATGAAGCCCAAGTTGCGTGCGTGGTCCATTGGTTTGGGAGCGGTTCCCAGGGCCGGGGGCCACCAGGAGTCGTCCCAGGTGGAGGGTGATGATCCCAGGATGAGGACGTCCATCTTGTCTGAGTTCAGTTTAAGGCGGCAGTTCCTCATCCAGTCAGCGACGTCTTTCATCCCTTCGTGTAGGTTGGCTCTGGCGGTGGTAGGGTCGTTGGTGAGGGAGAGGATGAGCTGCGTGTCGTCAGCGTAGGAGATGATGTTGAGGTTGTGCTGGCGTGCGATGGCTGCGAGGGGGCTCATGTAGACGTTGAAGAGGGTTGGGCTGAGTGAAGATCCTTGTGGTACGCCGCAGATGACTTCGGTGGCCTCAGATCTGAACGGAGGGAGGCGGACTCTCTGGGTTCTTCCGGTGAGGAACGAGATGATCCACTCCAGTGCTTTCTCTCGGATTCCGATGTTGCTGAGGCGCTTCACTAGGGTGTGGTGGCAGACAGTGTTGAATGCCGCAGAGAGGTCCAGGATGATGAGGGCCGCTGTTTCCCAGTTGTCGATCAGGGTTCTGATGTCGTCAGTGGCTGCGATCAGGGTGGTCTCGGTGCTGTGGTTGGCCCGAAACCCGGACTGCGAGGGGTCGAGGGATCCGTTCGTCTCGAGGAAGGCGGCAAGCTGTTTGTTGACGGTCTTCTCGATGACTTTGGCCGGAAAAGGAAGGAGCAAGATGGGAGGGTAGTTCTTGAGGTCGGTGGGGTCCGCCGTTGGTTTCTTCAGGAGGGCGGTCAGCTCGGCGTGCTTCCAGCTCTCCGGGAAGGTGGCGGTGGGAAGGAGGAGTTGATGGTGTCTCGGAGATGGGGTGCGATGGTGGCGTCGGCTTTGTTGAAGACGTGGTGTGGGCACGGGTCGGTTGGTGATCCGGAGTGGATGGAGTTCATCGTGCGGGTGGTGTCTTCGGTGCTGATCGGGGTCCAGTTGCAGAGGGTGGTGGTGGCAGGTGTTGGTTCGGTGGTAGTGTGCGTCGTCTGTGCGTCGAAGCTGTTGTGTATGTCGGCGATCTTGCGGTGGAAGAACGAGGCGAGTGAGTTGCAGAGGTCTTGCGAGGGAGTGATGTCGTTGTTTCCGGCGCTGGGGTTGGAGAACTCTTTGACGATGCTGAAGAGTTCCTTGCTGTCGTGGGTAGTCAGGGGCTATCTCTCAGCATTCGAGCCCGCTTTCCCCGTTGGCCGAGTCGGGCACATCGCCGTCTCGATGCGGGGAGAGAAACAAGCTTGAGTAGACTCTCGTGGTTGGAGAGCCTTTCTTTTCCCGTTTTAGTGGCGAGACATTGGTTATCTTGCTGAGTACCACGAGGAGTGGTTTTGGGCTCAAATCACTTGTTGGATCACCCACGGATTACTTGGGGTCTTGGTCAGCATATAGGCAGCTGAACATATTGGCTCATAGTAGCGGTGGAACAGACGTCGTTAAGGAGTATTAACCCCGTCTGTTGTTCTTGTATGATTTTCTCCACAACCTTTTCTATCTTTGTCTAACATAGGAGAGAGAATCTAAGGGTGAATTGTCTGCGGGATTTGTCTACATGTAGAAGATGCTCAATCAATATTAGGTATGTTATTGTATGAAACTCCCATGATTGCATAGCAGGTACATATTTAGAAGCTCCAATGTATTCTCTTGGTTTCCCATTACAGTTGACTAAGTATGAGCGCAAAATCCGTTCCGCTCGCGGATTTTGCAAATTTTCGGTAAATTCGCGATCCGCGAACTCCCGCGAATTTACCACGAATTCGCAAATCCTCGAGCGGAGGATTACGGGGGCAAAAGTTGAAGCCTGGCTGGCCTGTCAACTTGTAACTATTTTAGGATGGCGCCGGCAAGCTGCCAGCGCCATCCTAAAATAGTTACTAAGTTAGCTTCAACAGGAAGCTCTAATAGATAAAATAAAGCAGGTGCTCGCACCTGCTTTATTTTATCTATTAGAGCTTCCTGTTGAAGCTAATTTAGTAAGTATTTTAGGATGGCGCTGGCAGCTTGCCGGCGCCATCCTAAAATAGTTACAACATGCCCTAATCATGAGCGTCGTCGAGGCAGGTGTGCCTTCTTCACATATCTACAGTGGAAAATCAGCTGTGATGCTGGATAGAGGCCTTTGCATCCTTGACTTTCACGAGCACAATACACGTGCTGTTCTTGTGACCAGGGGTTTCTTTCTCTTCATCTGCTGAACTGATCTTTCTCAGACCTTTTATACACAGAAGAAGCATGTTGAACTCGCATGGTAGCCCTGCCCGTTTGGCCCAGCCCACACACTCGCGGTTTGCACCGTCTTCCCGCCATTCACCCACTATGATGGACAGCTCACTCAAGGGACCCCTGCGCCCGTCGGGGCGATTGCATAGTAACACACACATGGTCGCTCGAACTAGTTGATGCTCAAATTCAGTGACTCATTCATTAGCCCAAAAACAATCGTGAGCGTCGTGGTAGCCCTGCCCGTTTGGCCCCGCCCACACACTCGTGGTTTGCACCGTCTTCCCGCCATTCACCCACTATGATGGACAGCTCACTCAAGGGGCCCCTGAGCCCGTCGGGGCGATTGCATAGTAACACACACATGGTCGCTCGAACTAGTTGATGCTCAAATTCAGTGACTCATTCATTAGCCCAAAAACAATCGTGAGCGTCGTGGTAGCCCTGCCCGTTTGGCCCTGCCCACACACTCGCGGTTTGCACCGTCTTCCCGCCATTCACCCACTATGATGGACAGCTCACTCAAGGGACCCCTGCGCCCGTCGGGGCGATTGCATAGTAACACACACATGGTCCCTCGAACTAGTGGATGCTCAAATTCAGTGACTCATTCATTAGCCCAAAAACAATAGTGAGTGTCGTCGAGGCTGGACAGGTGTGCCTTCTTCCCAACTCTACCGTGGAAAATCAGCTGTGATGCTGGATAGAGGCCTCACAAGAGGCATGTGCACTCGCATGGAAGCCCCGCCCCGCCCCAAATCCGCGGATCCGCAAATCCGCAAAATCCGCGGATTTTGCGGATCCACGATCCGCAAATCCGCAAAATCCGCGGATCGTGGATCCGCAAAATCCGCCCATGCTTACAGTTGACCAAATCCCTGGTTTCACCCTAATCTCTTCTGATATCAAGGCTTCAGTATTTTCCTTTACAGGTAGGAGTGTGGGCATACTGTACGTTGTATTAGGAGGGAGGGACAAAGAAGTTCTGAGATCTATGAGTCCTGTTGGTGTGTTCTAAGCATCTTCTATTGTCATTTCAGGTCTCCATCCCTGCTGTCCCTTTCCTTTCCTTCCCTCACTGGACTATCCCGGCAGTCTGTGTATTTACACTTCAGACTCCGAGGCCGTCGAGAGATGGAACCCCTATAGCATCGGCACAATCCCGAAGACATCGGAAGAAGGAGCCTGACAAACTGTACTGTTTAAATACCTGCAAGAGGCGTTGATAATAGGCATGTACAGATTCATCTTTATTTTGGGTAATTCTGTCCGATAAAGCCCGAACAGGAGGACAGCTCCTTTAACTGGAGGTTTCAGTCAGACGAGACCCCGCCCACCGGTGACATCAGTCCGCGACGGGCGTTATCTAAATCGACTTCCTGGTTTTCAGTGCGTCCCAACTACGGAGAAGAGAAGGAGTGGAGTTTTGCAGAGTTGGAGGGTATGAGAGGACCAGCAAGAGGAAGAGACGCAGACCACGGACCGAGTTCGGCTGAACTCGGAACGAAGCCAGGAGGCCAACGACCCCACGACCCACAGTGCCGCGCCCACGGAGGTGCGTGGCTCGACCAGGTACGGAGCAAGTTCTCGGGGTGTGTGGGAAGAAAGGAGTGTTGTACGACCACTGAATTACCTCAAACCCCCATCGATTTGTAAAGAATCCCGAAGCTCCTCCACACGAGCACAGTCCCAGCCCCATTCGCGTCTCACGTAGTGCACTGTCTGTGTGGTGATTCTCCTCACTCCCTGGCCACTGCAATCTCGGCTCTGAAGATAAGAGTCC
Organism: Lissotriton vulgaris; assembly: GCF_964263255.1. Taxonomy (NCBI): domain Eukaryota; kingdom Metazoa; phylum Chordata; class Amphibia; order Caudata; family Salamandridae; genus Lissotriton; species Lissotriton vulgaris. Next base: position 1,550,286,674 of record NC_141685.1, on the reverse strand, counting down.
TGATATCCTGTTTTTTTTTTTTCCTTTTCTTTGTTGCTTACCTGGACCGCCTGTATACTGGACGGACCCCCGAGACCCCAGACCTGAAGAAGCAAAGCACAGATCCCTGGAAGGAAAGGAGAAACAACCATCTGCCAAAACAGATCCGGACTCTTTGCCCAAGAAGAAGTGGACTCAAAGACACAAACGTAGCTTTGAAAAAATAGAACCTTACTTGAGACGACCTGGCCTATGTCCCATTCATTCGAACCCACTACAGTAAGTTATCACCTGATTGTACTTCTTCATCACAACATCCGATGCTTCTCCTGTTTTAGGGCCTCTAGGGTATTCATCATTTGGCCAATCTACTGTAATTCTATACTCAGTCCACAAATCAGCTGGAACAACAATGTCAAATAGACCATCTAAAACTTTTAACACCACTTTCGACACCTTCACAAACCTTTCAACTTGTCGGTACCATTCTACAAGTTTTTCTCTAAGCTTTGAGAAATCATTAGTAAATGATAAAATATCCTGTCGGGACCAATGGACATGTACGGTATACAGACATAATATCGACAACAAAAATATCGAGGTAGTTAAATATCGAGTTTTAAATATCGAGTAGACAGAATATCGATAAGACAGAATATAGACTACAAAAATATCGAATAGAAGGACAATAATATTAAATCAAAAATATAGAATGGACAGAATATCAAATGAATTGAAATTGAATTGAAAGGAGTTTTATATAGCGCGAACAGCTGCCCTGAGGCGTCCAGGCGCTGGTAAGTAAAGGAAACTTTTGCTGGGGTGGATCGCTGGTGGGGGTGAGTTATTTAGAGATTTTTTTGGTTAAAAAGGAAGGTTTTCAGTTGTTTGCGAAAGGTAAGTAGGTTAGGGTTGGACCTTAGATGGATGGGGAGAGAGTTCCATAACTTGGATGCGTTATAGGAAAAGCAGCGGCCTCCTGATCTGGCTCTTCCTATCTGTGGGACAACAGTTAGGAAGGCTTTCGATGACCAGAGTTCTTTTTTGGGATGGTAGGGGGTGATCAAGGAGTAATTGATCGCCGGCCCAGATTTCCAGAAGACTTGGTGGGTGATGCACATGGCCTTGAATTTAATCCTCTCCCTAACAGGGAGCTAGTGCAGAGTTTTCAGACCAGGCCCTATGGGGTTTCTGCGGGGAATTCCAAGAAGGGTGTGTGCAGCGCAGTTCTGGATCCACTGAAGTTTGTTTAGGCAGTATTCTGGGGCCCCCAAATACAGGGCGTTACTGTAGTCTATACAACACTGGATTAGGCCCTGGATAACTACCTGTTTTGCCTCAAAAGGGAGGAGTGGCAGGATTTTTTTCATTTGTCTAATCAGACCAAAGCATGTTGCTGACAATTTGGTGAATTGAGTGTTAAATGTCAGGGATTTGTCTAGCCATACTCCAAGGCTCTTTATGTTGTCTTTGGGTGCGGGGGGGCGCCTAGGCTGGGGGGCCACAGAAGCTCTAGGGTGGAGGGGGCCAGAGGCCCGAGGAGCATCAGCTCGGTCTTATCCCCTTTAAGCTTTAGGCATGAGCTTGTCATCCAGCTCTTTACCTGCTCCAGACAGGGAATCAAGTTGGTCTGTGATTGCTGGCTGTCCTTGCGCGTAAGGGAGACCACTAGCTGGGTGTCGTCCGCATAGGTGACGATCGTAATGCCATGCGGACGAACAATCTCTGCCAGTGGTCTCATGTATGCGCTGAAAAGCGTGGGGCTAAGTGAGGAGCCCTGTGGCACCCCACACCCAGAGGCTTGCTTGAGGAGGCTGAGGCTCCTTCGAAGACACTGAAAGTACGGTCTTTTAAGAAGGACTTAAGCCAGGCTAGGGCTTCTCCTGATATTCCCAGACTTAGTAGGCGGTGGAGGAGGATTTGATGGTTCACCGTATCAAATGCGGCGCTCAGATCAAGGAGGATCACTGCCACTGCTCCTCTCTGATCTAAGATCCGCCTTGCCTCCTCTGTAACCGCCACCAGGGCCGTCTCCGTACCATGCTTGGGACGGAAGCCAGTCTGGGTAATATCCAGCAGATGGTTGCTCTAGAAAAACCTGGTTAGGGAGGTATTAATGTGTTTTTCGAGGATTTTGCTTGCCCAGCGGAGTAGTAAGATGGGTCGATAGTTGTTGAAGTTGCAAGGGCCGAGATTAGGTTTTTTCAGAAGTGCACATACCATTGCATGTTTCCAAGTTAGTGGGACTGTGCTGGTTATTATTGAGGAGTTCAGCAGTTCCAGTAGTGTGGGGAGGATTACCTGCCCAACCGAGAGCAGTGTGTTCGGTGGCGCAGGATCACAGGGTGAGCCGGATTTTATTTGGTGCATTAGAGAGTCTAGTGTTACTGAGTCTAGCTGTGGGAGGTAGGCTAGGGTGTTATGGGGCGATCCCTCTGTTTCTGTTACTGGGGGAGGGCCTTTGGAGGATGGTTCTGCTTCAGTGTTCGGAAAAGATGTATAGATGTTGTTTATCTTGAGGAAAAAGAAGTCAGCTAGATCGTCACATCGTGGGGGTTCAATAGGGTTAACGGTTGGGGGGAGGGGAAGCGTAGTGAGACTTTTTACAGTTTGGTACATTTCTTTGGGCTTGCACTTGGCTGCCATTATTTTATCCTCGTAGTATGCCGATTGAGTCAGTTTTATTGCTGACTTGTCAGCTCTGATGGCCTCTCTGTATGTGGCTTTGGACAGAATATAGACAACAGAAATATCGAGGGATAGAATATAGACAACAAAAATATCGAATTTTAGGTAAGTCACTAAGTCAATTTATGGTATTTCATTTTTGCTTAATATAATTCTGGAGCGGGTTGTGGGTTTATAGGGGAATAGTGTGGGAAGTAATTTAATTATATTTATTTAAATATTTTAATTTATTGGTATTTATGTACAATTAATTGTTAAAGAATTATTAATTGGCAATTAATTAAAATATAATTGGTAATTATTTTTAATTAATTGATTAATTGATAATTATGTGATTTTTATTTATTTATTTTCTGGAGTGGGTTGTGGGTTTATAGGGGAATAGTGTGGGAAGTAATTTAATTATAATTAAATAAATATTTTAAATTATTGGTATTTATGTACAATTAATTGTTAATTAATTATTGATTGGAAATTAATTAAAATATAATTGGTAATTAATTTTTATTAATTGATTAATTGATAATTATGTGAATTTTATTTATTTATTTTCTGGAGAGGGTTGTGGGTTTATAGGGGAATAGTGTGGGAAGTAATTTAATTATATTTATTTAAATATTTTAATTTATTGGTATTTATGTACAATTAATTGTTAAAGAATTATTAATTGGCAATTAATTAAAATATAATTGGTAATTATTTTTAATTAATTGATTAATTGATAATTATGTGATTTTTATTTATTTATTTTCTGGAGTGGGTTGTGGGTTTATAGGGGAATAGTGTGGGAAGTAATTTAATTATAATTAAATAAATATTTTAAATTATTGGTATTTATGTACAATTAATTGTTAATTAATTATTGATTGGAAATTAATTAAAATATAATTGGTAATTAATTTTTATTAATTGATTAATTGATAATTATGTGAATTTTATTTATTTATTTTCTGGAGAGGGTTGTGGGTTTATAGGGGAATAGGGTGGGAAGTAATTTAATTATAATGAAATAAATACATTAAATTATTTGTATTTATTTACAATTAATTGTTTATTATTTTTTAATTGGCAATTAATTAAAATATAAGTGGTCATTTTTATTAATTGATAATTATGTTAATTTTATTCCTTTTGTTTTCTGGAGTGGGTTGTGGGTTAATAGGGGAATCGGGTAGGAAGTAATTTAATTATACATAATTTAATAATTTTTTTTCTATAGGTATTTATTTAGATTTAATTGCAATTTAATTTGTAATTGGTAATTATTTATTTTTAATTGGTAAATATTTTTTATTAATTGATTAATTGATAATTATGTTAATTTTATGTGTATAATTTTTGTAGTGGGTTGTGGGTTTATAGGGGAATTGGGTGGGAAGTCATTTAATTGTAATTAATTAAATGTATTAATATAAAAATTGGTATTTATTTTGAATTAATTGTTAATTATTTTTAAATGTTTTAATAATTAATTATTATTAGTAAATATTTAGTATTGATATGTAATTATTTTTTAGTAATTACATTTTATTATTTTAAATTGAATAATTATTTTAATATTTTAAATTGGGAATTATTTTTAATTAATTTGTAATTGGTATTAATATTTAAATTATTTTCACATAGATATGAAGTCTTTACTTTCCCTATTGTTGCACTCACTGGAGTGGGAATAGTAATTTTTACCCCTACGATATCCAACGTTTTCCTTACTGTTGCACTCACTGGAGTGGGAATAGTAATTTTTACCCCTACACTATCCAACGCTTACCCTAATGCTGCACTCTCTGGAGTGGGAATAGTAATTTTTACTCCTACGCTATCCAACGCTTTCTCTACTGTTGCACTCTCTGGAGTGGGAATAGTAATTTTTACCCCTACGCTATCCAATGCTTTCAATACTGTTGCACTCACTGGAGTGGGAATAGTAATTTTAATTTCTATGCTATCCAACGCTTTCCCTACTGTTGCACTCTCTGGAGTGGGAATAGTAATTTTTTCCCCTACGCTATCCAACGTTTTCCCTACTATTACACTCACTGGAGTGGGAATAGTAATTTTTACCTCTACGCTATCCAACGCTTTACCTACTGTTACACTACCTGGAGTGGGAATAGTAGTTTTTACCCCTACGCTTTCCAACGCTTTTCCTACTGTTGCACTCACTGGAGTGGGAATAGTAATTTTTACCCCTACGTTATCTTTCCCTTTCCCTACTGTTGCACTCTCTGGAGTGGGAATAGTAATTTTTACCCCTATGCTATCCAACGCTTTCCCTACTGTTGCACTCTCTGGAGTGGGAATAGTAATTTTTACCCTCCCACTATTCAACGCTTTCCCTACTGTTGCACTCTCTGGAGTGGGAATAGTAATTTTTACCCCTAAGATATCCAACGCTTTCCCTACTGTTGCACTCTCTGGAGTGGGAATAGTAATTTTTAACCTCCCACTATCCAACGCTTTCCCTACTGTTGCACTCACTGGAGTGGGAATAGTAATTTTTACGCATATGGTATCTAACACTTTCCCTACTGTTGCACTCACTGGAGTGGGAATAGTAATTTTTACCCCTACGCTATCCAACGCTTTCCCTACTGTTGGGGTCAACGGAGTTGGAATAGTAGTTTTTACCTGTACGCTATCCAATGTTTTCCCTACTGTTGCACTCACTGAAGTTGTTATATTAATTTTAACCCTCTCGCTATCCTACTGTAAAAATATTGTAAATAATGTGTTAATAATATGTATATATATATATATATATATGTATTAAAAACATATTTTTAATGTATTTTAATGTTACATTAATTATTTAATAATTTTACATGTATTTAATTATTTCAAGTATGTTAAAATTAATTATATTTATGATTATATTACTTTTAAATTAATTTTAAGACATTTAAAAAATTCCCGTATTTTGACAGTCTATATTTTTTATAATCGATATTTTGGAGTCGATATTTTTGTACTTACCTGTTTGTAGATAGGCAGTCGATATTCTGGCATTCTATATTTTTACCTCGATATTTTGGTAGGTCGAAATTTTGTCTGTCGATAATATGTCAGTGATCCGACATGTACATAACCTCCTCCTGCCACTTCTCTCATCGGACACAGCCTTTCAACTTTTTCTGCTTCTTTCAGTAAATACTCAGAAGAGATTTTATTTGCCTGTGCCTCTTCCTTTTTCTTTGTCCATCAGACTTTCCATTTGTCTAAATCTCCCCATTTTTGCAACAACTACAACAATTCTTTTATCTGTAATTTACGACCTGACACATTCATGTTCTCCAAATCTTTGTCGGAAAATTCAGCTCTATATGGTTTCTGCAATACCTTTGATTTGCAAATGTCAATTCCCATTTCTAAAGCCAAATTAATTAAGTTTTCATGACATATTTTTATATTATGAATAACACTTCTGCATATAAAATTTAATTCATCTTCATCAAATGAGTTTAGTCTGTCTAATCCCACATTTCCTGCTACCATTTCTTCTAATTCCACCCTCAATTTGAATATATCCAATACTTTTGAGTGTGATTTTGGCTTTTCTTTGTTTCGGGCCCATCTGTCTAATTCTTCTGGACTTATTACAGTTGCATGTCTTGTTCCTGAGGATGTCTCAATCTGTACTTCTTTTGAGCAGGGGGGTGTAAGTTTCCTGATCAAGTCAGTTACTGGTTCTCGTATAGGTAAATCTATTAGGGAAATTACTGACGCACATTCACTTGTTTGATCATCAACTATTAGGGTTTCTTTTCTAGGCTGTATTATGGGTGTAGTCAGAACAGGAGCTTTAGGGTTAGCTTGCTTATCTCCATACAAAGGAACTACCGGACCTATTGTTACAGGTATTGTCAGGGCTTCAGTACTTATATTTAATTGAGAAATTTTCTGAATTAATTCACTACGCTGTTTATTTAAAGCTTCATTTTCTCTCTCTTGAAGTATCTTTTCTAATGAGGTTTCATGTATAACTTGCTGAACTAAAGCTGGTTGTAAAAACAGAGCACTAGGAGTAACTCTATAGGTTTCTTCTTGGTAAGGTGGCAGATTTTTCATTCATTAACAAATCATCTAGATAATCATCATCCGAATGACCACTAGTCAATACATTTCTCGTGTTCTCTGTGCTTTTACTTCCTGATGGTTCTTCTGTGGTAAAAACAGGATATAATCCCTCCACTAGCATGGACTGTCTCCACTTTTTCATTGGCTTATCTCTTGTTTCTTTCGGAAATCTGGGATAGAATTTACTCCAATTTCCGTCACTTCTGGACCTGTCTCCTTCAAATGCCTCTGTCTCCCACTCTTCTAGAGCTTCCTATTGTGTTAATCTCGGTCTGGGATCTACCTTATTCATACAACTTCTTAAGTTATAAAAAATTCTACCATTGAAGGTACCATGTTTTGGAAATGCCAAAATATTGCCTTCCTTAGTGTATTCTATCCAGTTTTATAACCACACACATGTGTGATATCCCCTTTCTACCATCATGTATGATGCGGGCGTATGAGGTGGTGAAATAATATTCCTTCTCTAGTATTAATAACTTTGTCTTTTTTTAAATAATTCTTTATTCTTTTGAAAAGTGACATTTTTCTCTTTTCTTCGTACATAATATAAGGTCTTCCTCTAATGTGTTGTTCTTTTGCAAATCCTAAATATTTACTATCAGGACGGTTTCCTATAAATGCTGGATCTAAGTGCCACATATTTCGCTATTTAAATTTTGCATGAAAATGTCAATAAATTCAATCAATTTAGTTTCTTTACTTTGCAGAAATATTATTCCAATACCAGCGCGTTTCTCAATTTTAATGACCAATGACAATTAGACTGACAAGCAGGGCTAACCAATGATTGCGCGGCTTTTCTGTGACTTGAATCTCACTCTCTATACTCACCCCTCCTTTACAATTTTCTCATGGCTACACACCTGCTGTTTCTACCAATCTCAGCACGGATCTCTATGACATCAGTGCAGCACCCGAAACTGACTCCCTCCTTTGTAAGGTAATACGACAATTAATTTTCTTACAAAATTTACATACATATTTCATTAATTGACAACATGAAAACATTCGCTACTGTGCCTGATTGACTAAATAGAAAGGACAATTTCTTTCACCTCAAGTAAACCTAATTCCGTCTACTCTTTAAACACTGCAAGTAAAAAAAAAAAAACTTCAGTTTACTCTTCATTTAAGCAAAAAGAACCTGCTACTCCTTCAGAATTACCCTTTCTAGGTGATATAAGACAAAAGTTTCACCAGCGAACTCCTTTGCTACCAATCACTCTCCCATTTATACTAGGAAAATAAACCCCAACAAGTGCTTCAAGTTTTACCTAACTTTACGCACCTATTCCTAAAGGCAAGCAACCTCACAGGGATGTATGTCGTCACTACGCATGCTTTTACAACGCATGCCTTTACCACGCAGGTTTTAAAACGCAAGTCGTTACAACGACTTGCGTTGGGGGGAGCTGGATAGTGAATAGTTTAATTTACTATTCCAACTCCAGTCCCCGTGGATAGTAGGGAAGATTTTGGACAGTAAATCAAACTATTCCCTATCCTACAGCGCCCCCCAGCGCAAGTCGTTGTAACGACTTTTGTTGTAAAAGTTGCGTGGTAAAGGTACTGCGTGGTAAAAGTTGCGTTGTAAACGCTGTTCCCCCCCCACAGTAGTGTGGCTTCCATTTACCAATCGCTTTCTTTATCCCGGGATATTCCAGACAACATTTAACACTATGGGCTGATATTGGTTAGTACATAAAAATCAATAAAATCAATCAATATTCAATATTCAATATTCGATACACAACTAACTGCCTAATTTTAACTAATCCCTAACCATAGCTCTGCTACCAGAGAAGTATACTGATAGAGCGCCCAGGGACCTACCAGCTCAATTTTAACATACTAACCTTCTGCCAGGGACTGTCCGGGACTATGTGGGGAACACAGTCAGGGACTTGGGCAAGGACTGGGAACTGGGTAGAAAACGTACACTGTAAGAGGAGTACAGAGCTGCCCAGGATCATACAGGGAGTCAGAGGAGAATAAGGGATCCAAAGGGGAAGCCTGTACAAGTGAACAAGATGGTTAAGACTCAGAAAGGAAGGGCACTCACAAGACAATTTAGCATTCAGAATAACTACACCCAGGAAGAATGTGCAAGACATATATATGAAACAACATTAACAATAAAGGGGAGTGTGGGGTAATGCACTCAGGAGCTCCACACGGTAAGACTGAAGCTCAGTAGGTTTCTCACCCACAATTGCTGTTACAGATACTGACTGCAAATATCCACATATAGGATATGCATGCAAAGGCAAAGTCTGTGGAGCTTATACCTATGGTGATGTTATAAATGCAACTCAAAGACAATACTCACAGTGAACAAAAAACACCACCTAGTTAGTCAGCTGTGCCCACGGATCCTGGCGATCAAACAGGAACACACAAGGCAGTAACAGCAAGGGGGTAGAAATAAACACAAGCACAATAGACAAGGAGCTAGCAAGGAGGAGTGCTTAACAGGAAAAGAAGGAAATCACAGGGCACACTTGGCAGAAAACAGGTAACAAAAATACAAGGCAACCGAAGAATATAAACACAGAAAACTAGAACTGGAACAAAGGAAATGGGAAGAAGGGCAGGGACTGGAAAGGGATATACAGAAGGGGAGGCTACAAGGGTATTCTAGAATAGTGCAGGTTAAGGAATCAAGAAAACAAAGTAGCATAGAAGGCAGTGCTGGGGCAGGATCAAGAATTAAGCTAAGGCCCAAGAGTCAGTGCTGGTTCAGGAACAGGGAATTACTAAAGCTTCAAGAAGTCAAGGTAGCACTGCAGGCAGGGCTAGTTCAGGAACAGGGAAATTACTAGAGCTCAGGAGTCAAGGTAGCACTGTAGGCAAGGCTAGTTCAGGAACTGGGAGATTACTAGCGCTCAGGAGTCAAGGTAGCACTGCAGGCAGTACTGGTTCAAGGAAACAGGACATAGCTACAGCTCGGGAAACAAGGAATCGAGAGAGCACTGCAAGCAGTGCAAACCAGGGACAAGAAAATAGCTGAAGCCCAGGAACAGGAACACAGAATAACTATAGCTCAGGAACTCAGGAAACAAGAGCACTGCAGGCAGTGTTAATTCAGGTATAAGGAATAGCTATAGCTCAGGAACTCAGGAAACAAGGTAGAACTGCAATCAGTGCTAATTCAGGAGACGGGAAACTGCTGCAGTTCAGGAACAAGGAAACTAAGGCTCAGGGGTCAAGGTAGCACTGCAGGCAGTGCTAATTCAGGAATAAGGAAAACGGCAGCAGGTCAGGAACAAGGAATAACTAAAGCTCAGGAAACACTGGAAACAAGGATTGGTCTCACCGGTATAAAGATACAATGACCCACCTTGGCCTGAAGGAAGCTGGGGCTTAAAAGCTCACAGTAAGCACATGCAGCAGGTGTGAGAAGGCTAGCAGCAGTCATCCACAGGTGAGCTGAATCCCTCCACCCATCCTTGGCCTGCAGGGGTGGAGGCAAAGCAAGGAGCAGGGAATTCTGGGTAATGGAGTTTCAGGGATGAGTAGGCTGGCTTCAAGTATAAGCAGACTGGCTTTCACATAACAAGGCATGGATTGGGATGTCAGTTCCCAATAAGTGTCCAAAAGGCTGGAAGTCAGGATATGCATGCAGGGGAGGGTCTGGAAGCTTATTACAAGGCTGGAAATTCCCACTATCTGGCCCCCTGGTGGTGGGTACGAGAGCAGAGGGAGCGAATCGTGACACCTTGGCCCATAAACCATTCCCACTTTGAACTAGCCGTCCTGCCTAACTAATTACTAATTTTAATCACCCTATCAGCACTTTGAGTCCTTTCAGGACTTATATCGGTAAACCATGACTTACCAATCTTTGTCACCCTTACTATACGTCCTGGGGATCGACAAGGGAGTTCATTTTTAAACAGGCAGTATTTAAATACATTTACCTTTCCTGTAATAAACCACAGACTCAGGAAGAAGTTCAAAGGATTTATCTCTGAAAGATTTTCTGAGTCAAAGTGAGAAAGCTACAAACTCGTGACCATGAATTTTACAAGTAAGAATATAACCAGTAAACGTAAAGTTTGTAAGAAATCACAGTAACAGTAACACCTTTAAACATTGGTCCCTCTAAAGGGGGAGAAAAGGAAATAGCAAAAGGACATACCACATGGATTATATTTAATTAAAATGGTGCAATGACCAATCATGGTCATGGACTGGGGCAAAAGTCCAGGGCCATGCTCCCGACTAATCAGGTGCCCACGGGAAAAGACAGGTGCAGATCAGGACAGGTGACCTCCTCTAAGTGCAGCGCCATCATCACACCCCTCTCTATAGGAAAAGCCAATTAGTACCCCAATTGGGTCATCGATTCTTCTGACAGAGTGCTCCACCAGCACCTCTGCTCTTGATCGCCTATTGAGTGCATTGGGTCAGTGACAGGTCAGCTATTCGGACAAGTCGGACAATCACTCTATCTAAACCTACCTTAGTTATACCATTTCAAGGGCAATGTACCACCCCTAAATTTTGCAAATCTATGTGTTCCCCTTCAGTGATTGGTTGGAAAGACGAGGAGAGGTCATCACACCATACTAAGATGAGATCATCTCAATTGACTGTTATTGATTAAGTCTCCACCCACAATTTAGTTTCCCCTGACTTTATTTCGCCAAACAATATTGGCATACAAATTATATGCATTGTCTTTATTTTAGTCTTTTTGCTTCCTCGTCAGAGGTCAGTAGAGCAAGTTCCCAGGAACAATGCCAATGCTTCAGCAATTTCAGAGTCTGACTGCGCATGTGCGGCTTTGTCCAAAATGGAGAATAAGTCAGTATTCAGGTCCAAGTGCGAGCTAATAGTAAAACCAAAGAGAAACATTTTAGAATACAAAAATAAATGAATGCACTATATACCACTTATCTCTACTCTAACCCCATTACTTTATTTTAACTTTTGCATTAATGGTTAAGCAAAACGAACAAACTTAGTACAAGCTGCCGCATAAGCGTGAGAATGTGAGGTTTGAAGCTGCCATTTCTGGCACTAGTGCACAGAAGCAAGAAATTCCCTCCAAGGCAGCAATACGTCACACCACGTAGATGTGGCGGACGCATGCGTAGTACAGTTCCCACGTTTTCGGCGACCATTTTAGGACATTTGAGTTAATGTTAGAAGAGACACATAGGCGAGCATCCCCTAGATACTAGAAATGTCATGAAATGCAAATATTAATAAACAAAACCAAGCAAGTTTCTGTATATGTATATGTGAAACCTTGCTCCATCACCCACTTGAACATTTATCAACAGCCTGTATTCCTGCATATGTCCTTTTTACTTACCTGTAATCTCCATTGCTCTTCATCAAAGTTTTCCTTTTCATAGTTCTAAGTGAGGTGTGCCTCGATCAGGAGATAGAATTGTCTACTCTACCCTATAAATAATACTTTTTTAAATAAATAAATTAATGTATAACCTACTGGCGGTTGCCACTATGGAGCCATAGTTGGGACAATGTTTCCTTAGGAAAAGTGTTTTAGTTTGCCAATAACCTTGGCGTTGCTTGACGAATTGTCACAACATTTTCAAAACCTATCCCTTTTTGGTTCAGCTGCCATGTTGAAAGGTTCGGGGTGATGTATCAGGTGGGGTTGATATAAAAGGGGGTCCCAAAATGTGTTTTCTCCTTGCATTTTCCCATAGGGATTTTGAATACGACTGCAGCCCGAACCACTGAACGGAATTAGAAGAAATTTGGCAGAAAGCTAGATGTTGGTCCAGAAAGTGTGTTTTTTGTGGTGTAAATCTGTTCATTAGTTATAGAGATGTTTAAGTTTAAAAAATGTGGATATCTGGAGCTGTAGATCCTTTCAGTGGACTTGCGGATCCTACTGAAATTTAATTTTGCTGCAGACCCTTCAACCATGAAGTGTTGGTAGCTTTCTTGGGACTCAGATTGAAGCAGAGTTCCACAAAAATGTAAAAATTATAGAAAATGCGGCAGGATAGGAATACCCTGATCTCCCAGATATGGTAGGGAGTCCCACAGGGACCCTATCTACAGCTAATAGCCTTTTATTAACTTTACATTTGCAGCAAATTTGCAAATGGATATGCAAATCCATGGCAAAATTGTGTCTTTTATAGGAACCCCCGTTGGGCCAAACCCCGGGGGCAGTGTTTTATTATAATGCAGGGATACCCATGCAGCTCCCCACACCCCAGGGATCCCTACCTCCCTGGGGCAAACAATACCAAACTAATGCAGTGGGCCAGCACGATCCCCGCAGCCCCACAGACTGCCACCTCTATGGGGCAATTTATTAAATTAGTGTGGAGGAGACCCGTATGGCCTCCCCTGCAGGCCCAGGGACCACCACCTCCCCAGGGCTAAAGCAATGGGGAGGCCAAGCAGACTCCCCTACACGGGGACCACCAGCTCCACAGGCTTTTTTTTATTACATGGGAGACCTCCCGGATCCCTGGGCCCTGGGGACCACCACCTCCCTGGGGCAAACTCCTTTTTTAGAAATGGGAGGGAGGCAGAGTAGCCCCCCTTCTGGGCTGTTATTGGCCCCTGAGGCCACCACCTCTCTGGGCAGGTTTTAAAACAAGATAGGAGGGGGTTCGCATGGCCCCCCTCCTGCAGCCATATATGGCTCTGGGTACAGCCACCCCACAGGGCCGGATCCTATTATGTCCCGGGGTTCCCACCCCTGGGACATAGCTGTTTGCTATGGTTTGACGGAAGCTTAACCGCTCCCGCCAAGCCATAGCGAACTGCTACGCTTTGAGAAAGTGAGAGCATTTTATTCTTGCATGCTCAAAGTGGAGCACAATTGCTTTTACACACGGGGAGCTGCATGTTAGCAGCTTCCTATGTGTAAAAGCAATTCTGGCTCCCAAAGGAGGCAAGGAGATGGTGGGGGCCTTGTGGCTCCCCCTGTGGTCCCCATATTTGGTGAGTGGATGCCCTAGGTAAGACCAGGGCACCCACATTAAAAGCCCCCCTCCCATTTTGTTTTTAAAATAATAATATATTTAAAAAGGGCAGGCCCTGGGGGATGGGGTCCCCGGGGCCAAAATCAACCCACAGAGGGGGACCCCATGGCCCCCCTCCCCGTTGAAAAAAGGTCAGGCCCTGGAGAGTGTGGTTCTCAGGGCCAAAGAGGGCCCAGGGAAGTAGGGCCACATGGCCCCTCTCCTAATTCTTTTTTAAAAACCACCACCAAGTCTCCCCCTTAACCAGCACTCTGCAAATGTACCTCCTGGCACACAACTGGTTAGGGAATGAACTCCTTGGCTGCAGAGGGTTCTTGGGGCCAACAAGCCGTCTTTTACATCTAGAAGGTCCTAAATAGCAGGATAGCTGAGAGGATTTTAGAGGCCATGTCCCTTTCTCTATAACTGTGCAAATGCACCTCCTGGCACACTGCTGGTTGGGGGATGAAGTCCCCGCGGCTGCTGAGGGTCCTTGGGGGGCCAACTACCCCTCCTGTTACCGCCAGTAAGTCCCACACACTGGTATTGCTGAGAGGTTGTTGGAGACCACACCCACTTTCTCCATCACTCTGCAAATGTGCCTCCTGGCCCACTTCTCATTGGTGGATAAAGTTCCTGTGGCTCCAGTGTGTCCTTGGGGAGCAATTACCCCTCCTGTTACCTCCTGTAAGTCCCACAGTGCATGATTGCTGTGAGGACTTCAGAGGCAACGCCATCTTTCTCCACTACTTTCCAAACACACCTCTTGGTGTACTACTGGTTGGGGATGAAGTCATCTTGAATGTCGAAAGACCATGGGTGCCAAGAAGCCCTTCTGCTACCTCCAGTAAGTCCCTGATAGTGGGATTCCTGAGAGCAGGTCAGAGGCCCTGCCCCCTTTCTCCACCACTCTGCAAACACAATCGCTAGTTAAAAAACCATAGAAATTTACTTAAAAAAACAAAGGCTACAGGGACATTATAGTTAGAAGACAGAATTTAAAAAACCTTAGAAATTCACTGAAAAAAAGAATGATTAAAGGGATGTTATAGTTAGGAAATAGAATTTTAAAAAACTTGGAAATTCATTGAAAAAAACAAAGGTTACTGGGACATAATAGTTAGGCTGACATTTGATTTGCACAAAACCAGAGAAATTCAACAGCTATAGTCAGCTGAGCTAACTATAATTTACTCCCCCACAGTGCACTGCTTGTGACCTCTCATATTACATCACTCATGACGTGGTCAATGACATCACTCATGACATCACTGATTACATTTCAAATGACATCACTCATGACAGCACTGATAAAATTACTGATAAAGTCCCACTGATACAGACAGTGACACACAGCAATACAGTCACTGGCACTCCCAACTACACACCTATACAGCCACTGATACATCCAGTGAAACACTAATGCATGAAATAACACACCCAGGTACACAGTGACACGGGGACTTATTAATGCATAAACTCACATACCCAAAAATACAGAAATGCAGACACTAACACAGCCAGCCAAAAATGAATGCATCAAATAACGCTTCCAGGCACACACTGATGAATACATTGAGAGAGCCAGAGACTAAGCAAGGCAGTGACTGACACACCGAGCCATACAGCAATGGGGGCACTAACTCACACACCCAGCCAAGCACTGATGCATCCAATGAGCCACCCAGGCACACACTGACATACCCAGGGACTTACCAATGCAGACACTGTAACACACAGGCATACACCAATGCATACACTGACACACCCAGCCAAATACTAATACATCCAAAAAGACACTTAGGCACACATGGATGCACACACTGACACACCCAGAGATTTACCAATGCAGACACAGACACACACAGGCCTACAGCAAGGCATACACTGACACATCCATCCAAACACCAATGCATCCAATAAGACACACTAGGCACACACGGATGCACACACTGACACACCCAGGGGCTTACCAATGCAAACGCTGGCACACCCCACCATACAGCAAAGCAGACACTGAGACGTCCAGCCAAGCATAAATGCATCCAATATAACACCCAAGCACACACTGAGACTCCCGAGGACTTACCAATGTAGACACTGAAACAGCCATCCAAACACCAATGATCCAATAAGACACCCAGGCACACACTGAGACACCCTGAAAGACCCAGGGCCAGATGAAGGTAGCCAATTGGTAATTTAGGCCATTACCGACCGGTATTTGGACATTGGATGTATGGCACACAAAAACTACTGAATCAGTAAATTCTCTGAATCTGTAGAATTACCGAATCAGTAGAATTACCGAGTCGGTAAAAATACTGAAACTGTAAATATTCCGATTCAGTAAATTCTCCAAATCGGTAATTATTCCGAATTGGTAAATTTACCGATTTGGAAAATAAGAAATGGAAAAATAAGACTTGTGAGATGTAGGTGACCCCTAAAATACCGAATTTGCTTCAAATTTGGTATTTAAGGGTTGGTATTTAGCATGGATTGAAAGCAGGAGGTAACCAGGTGCAGGCTATAAAATAGGGCCCCAAAATGCAACAGTGTAACCAGAATGGTGGCATTCTACATCATAGCAAGGCGGCTACGGCTACAGGCAGCAGGAGAGAGGGAATGGAGAAGGGAGGAGCAGGTCTACAGGCAGAGGATCACACTATTCCAACTGACTGAGCCAGAGATACTGCAAAGGTACACGTTGCACTCCCAAACCATCCTGAACCTGATTAGGGACCTGCACCCACTCCTGGAGCACCCAACACCAAGGGCGCAAGCCATCCCACCCCATGTGCAGGTGCTCTGTAGCATACACCTGCTTGCATCTGGGAGTTACCAGGGTGTTGTTGCTGCGGTAGGTGGGGTGTCCCAGAGCTGCCTGTCCCTTTTCTTCAGGAAGTTCCTGGATGCCATGATGCAAAGAATGGAAAATACATCCGCTTGCCGGACACTGATGCGAACCTGCTCATGACCAAGACTGACTTTTACCTAATGGCACATTTTCCACACGTGATTGGCTGCATTAATGGGACCCACATCCCAATATGCCCACCTGCTGCCACTGAGCACATTTACAGGAACTGGAAGTCATCTCACACAATAAATGTACAAGTAATCTGTGATGCCAAGTACATGATCACAGACATAGTGGGCAGGTACCTGGGAAGCACCCATGACTCCTACATCTTCCAAAACAGCGGGATATACACCCGCCTGACAGCAGGGGAATTTGGCGAAGAATACCTGCTAGGTAAATTACTGTGTGACACTCCCTTGATAGTTAATGCAGACGTATGTATATGTGTGCCTGGAGTAATTGTTTTCTCATTTCACATTAGGGGATAGTGCATATGCCCTCCGTTCCTTCGTCCTGACACCCTACCTCAACCCCACGACCCCCAGCCAGAGATGATACAATGTGGTACATAAATCAACCCGGAACATCGTGGAGCGCACCTTTGGCCTTCTTAAGAGCAGGTTCCGCTGCTTCCACAAAAGTGGAGGGGCACGGCAGCACTCACCAGTCATATGCTGTAAGATCATTGCAACTTGTGCTATGTTGCACAACCTCGCTACTAAGAAGGGCACCGAGGTGGAATTGAGCGACTATGAAGAAGAAAAACGGCAGACAGAGACGGGCAGAGATCACACACAACTACTTTTGAGTAAGTAGAGAGACACAGCAAGGGTTTAAATGCAATAAACGTAGTTTATTTGGCACTACGGTAAATGAAGACATATTTGTTACATCCTAACTGTGCCTAGCACAACTGGGCAGACAGGGGTTACCTCACCCTCACATGTCCACTCAAATTTGGCAGCCTTACTGCCTGCGCCCATGCACTGCACTGCGTGATGACTGTGGTTGGGCATGATCATTGTCTGCTGTGCCAGCGCCTGTAGTCTGGCGTCTGCTGCTCCTCCGGATTTCTGGGATAGGGGTGCTGCTCCTGCTACTGTTGTTGTCTGTGTCCCCTAAACCTTCACCTCCTGTGGTGGCTGACTGGATAGTCAGCATCACTTCCATTGCTGTAGTGACTCGCCCCATCCCCCTTGTGAGGACTGTGCAGCAGTGCACCAGCCCTTCCTGCATAGCAACAGAACGGCGACACAGCAGTGAAGTCGCTGTTGCAAGACGGTGCATGCCCCTTGTCTGCTGTTGCATGTACTGCCTCAACCCTGCGGGGGTGAGGAATGATGGACATGTCCCTTACCTTTCTTTGATGCAGCTCAGGCTGAGCTGTCTGCATCACCAATTCCTACAACGCACTCTGGCTCCAGTGTGGACTCCACGAGCTCTTCAAGATCCGTGAGAGCAGGTGCCCTGTTCTGTCCACCACCAGTAGCATTGGCCTCTTTCCTTCTTGCTGCCAATTTCTTTTTGGTTATGATCCTCAGATCGTACCATCTCTTCTTCAGATCGTCCACTTCCCTGGTTGTCACTCCTATTGTGTTCACTTTGGACTGGATCTCCAGCCAGGTGTTCCTATTCACAGCCTCTGCTACCTGCAGAGACTGCTTTCCAAAAATCTTGGAGTAGAGCTTTACAACCTCCCTGTTGGAACCTTGGATGTCAGGTCACCTAGGGTAGCCTGGCCTAGGGCAAGACATGCAATTCTAGAGGCACAAGTGTGAAGGTTGCAAACCACCCAGTAGTAAATCCACGCAATAACACTTAAAAAGGACACTACACCAATTTGTTAGAAAAATATGTACTGGTTTATTAAAATAATATCTTTGCTCTTTTACTTTCAGAATTCACAACTAAATACACTTCAGTTTGTCTTGGAAATAGCAAGTATACTTTTAAACTGCTAAGCAATGTATCAACTAGTTTCCACAGTACATTACATTTGTCAGGAAATCAGTAATGGCACTTTCGAATTTGCTAACTTAAATCAATAGACAATATCAATAGTGCATTCAATCAAACTCCAGAATTTAGTTAGGTATGGTTACCATGCAGTGCACTAATCTTGTCTCTCACAGTGCCTATATCCCCCTCTTTTTAGTATACAGTCACTGAGAGTTTCCTCAGGTTACTCCCCACTTTACACAATACAGCTGTGGAAAAGAAACGACCAATGTCTGAGTTAATCCCTGGTACTCTAGCGCCACTCTCCCCCTGCAGAATATCTCCTTACTTGTGCCAGAACAGGCAGTGGTAGTCTTGCTGCACCAGAGGGTGGGGGGAAAGCACTGGGCAGGACAAAAGGGAGCCACACGCTGGTAAGATTCACCAACCTCTGGGGCCCCTCAGCTCCCCTCTGCGTGGCGCCAAAACCAAAGAAGCAGTCCCCGCCGAATCTCCTGAGCCGCTTTTGGGCTTCACAGACCTCCCCTCCCGCTCACGCCAACCTCACTGTGGGGCGCTCGAGCAGGGGAGAGAAGTTCCCGTTTGCCTCCGCCGCCGTGGGACTCCTGGCGCTCCTCCTCAGTTCTTCCTCGCTCTGGGCAAGGGACGCGCTTTACTTCTGGGCATGCGCGAGGCGCTCACACTGCACCGTCTCTCACCTCGCTTCCAGACCCGCCTCCGCTCCCGCCTCCGCTGCGCTGGCTCCGCTGAAGAGACGCTGCTTCCTCGCGCTGTCTCAGGGGTGGGACGCTTCTTCTTCCGGGCCTGCTCGGTCCTAGGCCCCTCCTGCAATAAGGAAGTGGGATCGCCTGGGGCATGCCCAGTAGCGCTCAATGAACTTCAAAACAGTGGCATATTCACCATGACGCGGCCGGTGCCCCTGGGGTCCTGCAGACGGCGAGATTAGCGCTGCCACATAAACCGGCTCCCCTTTCCTGAGAGGGAGTAGAGTTCTGTCGACTGAGTTTCAGGTAAGGTCCCACAGGGCCGAAGTCTGCTATTCGCCTAAGGCAATGGGACCTGAGCTAACTTTCTCTTCACTTATCAGCTCCCAGTCTCTATCCTTCAGAGACTTCCCAACCCTTAGTGCTGGCAGGGATTGGGGGTGAAGTGCACCCTTTCAAAGGTCTCTCTCACTGGGCAGAGGACTGCGCCCCGCAGCGCTGCAGTCTCCTTCTCCTTTTGACACCCCGCTACTCTCAAGCTAGGGGTTGGTCAGGCGCCCAGGGTCTCCAGTCATCCAACGCAGCAGGGATAGGACAAATAACCCAAGGGAAGAAGGGTGGTGAATCAATAGGGCCAAACCTCTGACTATCCTACCCCCACCTTCAGCTATAGCCTGTCCTCCAGCTGACTCTCTCAGGTAGACAAAATGGCTGCCCAGCATTCGGCCTTTTATAGGCTGACCCTCAGAGGTCCAGAAGGGACCAGAAGGTTCGGGAACACCCTATACTAGTCTATGGGCAAGTTCTGGGTTTGGCAGTTAGGGCAGTTGGTAGCCACCATTTTGTGACTTCAACTATTTCCTGTCAGAACAGGCCTCTAGGCCTGAGGTGAAAAACTATGAGGGGAAAAAGAACACCTATCCCCTTGACCAACACCTAGAAAAAGTTAGTGGACACAAAAATTATTAAGGGTATGAGGGGCAAAAAGGGGACAAAATAAATAATAAATTGGAGGGACTATGCAAAAAGCCAGAAAGGTCTAACACGCGTCCCCCCCAGCTGAAAGTGGGGAGAACTACCCAACCCCTTGGGAGTCCTCATCACTAAGGCGGAAATACTTGGAGAGACCGTCTGCATTGGCGTGGTCCACTCCAGGCCGATGTTCCACCCGGAAGTCCATTCCCTGTAGGGAGATGGACCACCTCAACAGCTTGGGATTTTCCCCCTTCATTTGCATCAGCCAACGAAGGGGTCGGTGGTCAGTCTGAACCAGGAAGTGCGAGCCAAACAGGTATGGCCGCAGCTTCTTCAGAGCCCACACCACTGCAAAAGCTTCCCTCTAAATAGCACTCCACTTCTGTTCCCAGGGAAGCAGTCTCCTGGATAAGAAGACTACAGGCTGATCCAGGCCCTCTTCATTTAGTTGCGATAACACTGCCCCAATGCCATGTTCTGATGCATCTGTTTGGACAATGAACTCCTTGGAGAAGTCTGGGGCCTTCAGGACCGGTGCCGCACACATCGCCTGCTTCAATTTCTCGTACTCTCGGGCTGCTTTATTGGACTTAGGACCTGTTCAGGTGCCCCCGACTCGGAGGGTTAATGCTCTTGGTCCATTACGATGTCTGTCTTGCGGACTCCTTAATGTCAGGTCGCTCTGCAAGCATTACACTGAGATTGCTTTCCTGATTGAATCCTCAGGGTTGGACATTCTGTTTTTAACGGAAACGTGGACCCGGAAGGATTGTCTGGTCGAACTAGGACTGGCCTGCCCCCTAGGCTTTAAAATTATTCACACCCCACGTCCAAAGAACAGAGGCGGTGGAATCGGCATCATCTATAGAGAGTCGCTGGGTCTCTTCCAGCTTAAAATCAGTGAGGTTTCGGGCTTCGAGCTGATGGGATTTTCCATCAAAGACCGGGAAAGAACACAGTTCGCGGGGGTGTTATGTTTTCGCCCGCCGGGCTCTGCCCCCTTCCTATCAGACTTTCTTGATCTGATATATGATCTCTCGAACTCTCACGCTAAGCTGCTGGTCCTGGGGGACTTTAATCTTTGGCAGGGTGGACCTCTGGATGGGGCGCTCTCGACACTTTGTCAAGCTCTCGGCAACATTCAGTTGCAGCAAATGGTAGGCGCTGCGACTCATAGAGGAGGGCACATCTTGGACCTGATATTCGCTGACGCTCAATCAGTAGCGATAAACGATATCTTAAGCCAATGCTGGACAGACCACGCACTGGTGTCCTTTTCCCTTGGTTTAGGGATCTACCCTGCGGAAGCTGCGGGGGTAGGAGGCTGGAAACTGGGTAGACCCTGCTCTCGTCTCTCTAAGTCATCCTCACTACCCGCACTACTATCAGCCAACTTCTGTCTGAGCAAATCGGTGGAGGAAAGTTATCTTTCCTTATGTCAGTCCATCACCGAATCGTTGGATAAGCTGGTGCCTCTTCGTCAGTCTCGAGGGAGAGTGAACCAGGCTTGTCCCTGGTATACGGAAGAGCTACGACTGCTTAAACTGGGTTGTAGACGTGCTGAGCGGGCGTGGAGGAAGCAGTATTTGCCATCGGCAAAGGCCTCGTTTAGGGTTGCTTTGCTGGGGTATAAGGCGCAGATCAAGTTGGCCAAGGTGGCCTTTTTGGAATCCACCTTGAATAAGGTGCCTAATAAATCGCAAGCCCTGTTCAAAATTGTCAGGGACTTGTCTCATCCAGCTTGTGTGGCCAACACGGTCGTGGCGTCGCAAACCCTGTGCGATGCACTGGCGGGTGCTTTTGAGGAGAAGACTGCTAAGATCCTAGAGGGCTTAAAAAACCCTCTGCCAGCAGACCTCGGTCTGGGTGCTCCGGTTAGCCCGATCAGTCGACCCCGGTCAGGCGGGTCTCGTTCTGACGCGGGAGCTCCGAACGGGTCACCCAGTCGACCCCAGCCGAATGATGCAGGTCTTACACAGGCTACGCTTAGAGTGGGAGCTCCGGGTGACCCCTCCAGTCGACCCCAGGTGGATACATCTGGTCCCACTCTGGGAGCTCCGGACGGTACACCCAGCCGACCCCATTCGAGTGACCTAGGTCTTTGCTTGGGTGCTCCGGATATTTTATCCAGTCGATCCCAACTAAGACAGTTTCCCCGTCCCTCTTATGAGGAATTCTGCAGTTTGGCACAAACGGTTGCCTCGGGCTCTCCGCTCGACCCACTACCTCCCAAATTTTGGAAGGTCTTCCATGCAGAACTCTTTCCGCCGTTGCACGCCATCTGCCTCCAGTCCTTGGAGTCGGCTTGGGTTCCTGATTGCTGGAAGTTAGCAGTGGTATCTCCACTGCTCAAGAAGCCAACGTTAGACCCTGCCTGTCTCTCCAACTACAGGCCTATCTCTCTGCTCCCATTTCCTATTAAGATCATGGAAAAATGGGTGACCCGCTCGCTCTCTGGTTTTCTTGAGAACATCGGTTGGTTTGACGAGGCACAGTTTGGCTTCCGCCCCGGGCACGGGACGGAGTCAGCACTGGTCACCGTATTGGACAACCTTCGGACGCGTGTCGACAGTGGTCGGGCTGCCTTTTTAGTGCTGCTCGACATGTCGGCCGCGTTCGATACGGTCTGCCATCAAACCCTCATCAGAAGACTGGAGGAGTGCGGGGTCACAGGGAGCGCAAGAGATTGGTTGGCTTCTTATCTGGGTAGCCGGCAACAGCTGGTTTCGCTTCCTCCATTCCGCTCTGAGTCACGGAAAGTGGGACAGGGGGTCCCACAGGGCTCGGCCATCAGCCCGATACTTTTTAATCTGTATCTTTGCCCCCTAGTCCAGCTTATTAAATCTTTTGGTGTCTCTGCTTTTAATTACACCGATGACACCCAGCTGGTCTTCTCTCTGGAAGGTAATAACGCGGTCTCACTGGAGACTTTTCATCGCTGTATGGCAGCTACAGCGGATTGGCTTCGAGCCAACTCCCTCCAATTTAGCAGCTCTAAGACGGAGGTGCTCCACTGCTCCAGTGACCGAATTCCGCGGGCTCTTCCAGAGAACTTTTGGCCCACTGCCTTCCCGGAACCAGTAGCGGCGGCGGAATCAGCCCGCAACTTGGGGGTTATTTTTGGCCCGAACCTACAGCTTGACCTGCACGTAAACAAAACCATCTCTACGTGCATGATGCTGTTACGCATGTTGCGCAAAGTTCTGCCCCTTCTCCCCGCCCTGGCCAGGCCAGAGGTAGTTCGCAGTACTATTCTAAGTCGTTTAGATTACTGCAATGCGCTGCTTCTGGAGGCCCCAAAAAATCTGGTGGGGAAGTTACAACGGGTGCAGAACATGGCTGCCAAGCTGGCTCTCTCGCGGGCTAGATCTAGCTCTTCCACTCTGGCTTTAAGAGACCTGCACTGGCTCCCGGTGCATCTGCGAGTGATGTACAAGGCCGCGTGTTTGGTGTTCAAGGCCGTACACCAACAGGGCCCAATACCACTCCGTGATATGTTTGCTTGGTATGCTGCCTCGCGGCCCCTTCGCTCATCTTCAGCCAACTTGTTGGTGGTCCCGAGGTTCCAGAGAGTCAGGATGGGTGGCCGCTCATTTAGTGTTGCGGCGGCCAGACTTTGGAACTCCCTTCCTCTCTCTCTGAGAAGCCACAAGGATTACCTACCATTTAGGAAAGCGCTGAAAACGCATTTGTTCCCGAAAATTGTCTGAGCAGTGAGTTGTGTGTCTGCCGAAGTTCAAAGCGCCAGGATGCCCTCTGGGTGATAGGTTGCGCTTTATAAGTATACAAAATAAATAATAAATAAAAGCTTGCTGACAAGCTCCCGTCCAAACTACCCGTCGAGGTTGTTTCTTTGAGGTGAGCTCTGTGAGGGGCGCTACAATAGTGCCATACCCCTACACAAAGCGACGGTAGTAGCCTGTGAGGCCCAGGAAAGCTCGGACCTCAGTCTGTGTCTTGGGGGGTTCCCAGGCCATGATTGCCTCAATCTTCGCCTGCAGGGGCTGCACAGTCCCTGCACAGTCCCCCCTACCCACCAAGTGTCCAAGGTACACAACCGACCCCTGCCCAATCTGGCATTTGCTGGCCTTGATTGTCAATCCAGCTTGTTTCAGGGCCTGGAGAACTGCTTGCAAATGCTGTAAATGGTCCTCCCAACTGCTACTAAAGACAGCAATGTCATCCAGGTAAGCAGCAGAGAAACTCTCCATTCCAGAGAGGACCTGGTTCACCAGCCGCTGAAATGTGGCAGGGGTATTTTTGAGCCCAAAGGGCATCACGCAAAACTGGAAGTGTCCCTCAGGCGTGGAGAAGGCTGACCTTTCCTTTGCTCCATCTGTCAAGGAGATCTGCCAGTACCCCGAAGTGAGGTCAAAGGTACTCAGATATTGGGCAGCTCCTAGCCGGTCAATTAATTCATCCGCCCTAGGGATCGGATGAGCATCAGTCTTTGTGACTGAGTTCAGTCCTCGGTAATCCACACAGAACCTCAGTTCGGGTGTGGTGCCTGGTGGTGCGGCCTTTGGCACGAGCACCACCGGACTGGACCAAGGGCTGTTAGAAGGTTCAATAACTCCCAGCTCTAGCATCTTGGCAACCTCTCCATGGATGCTAGCCTTCACCTTGTCGGACAGCTGGTAGGTCTTCGACTTCACTGGTGGGCTGTCCCGTGTGTCCACATCATGGGTACACAGGTGAGTCCTTCCCGGGACAAGGGAGAACAACGTAGAGTACTGCTCCAGGATCTGGCGGCAGTCCTCCCATTGCTCAGGAGTTAGAGTGGGAGAGAGAATCACTCCCTCCACTGACCCATCCTTCTCTTGAGACGAGAATAGATCTGGGAGAGGTTCGCTTTCCGCTTCCTCTTCCCCGTCAGTCACCATCATCAACATGACTTCGGGCCTCTCATGGTGGGGTTTGAGACGGTTGGCATGCAGCACCCGTAGGGGCTGTCGAGGGGTCTTAAGGTCCACCAGGTATGTGGCCTTACCCTTCTTCTCCAACACTTCAAAGGGGCCTGTCCAGCGATCCTGGAGGGCACTAAGCTCTCCAGGCTCCATCACCCACACTTTCTGGCCAGGCTCCAATTCCACCTGGTGAGCATTGTGGTCATACCACTCTTTCATGACTGCCTGGCTGGCCTCCAAGTTGTCAGAAGCCTGCTTCCACAACTTCGCCATTTGTCTCCTGAAGGCCAGCATGTAGCGCACCACATCCTGGGGGGGTTTCCTGGGAGACTTCTCCCAACCTTCCTTCACCAGGCTGAGAGGACCGCGTACAGGGTGCCCATACAGAAGTTCGAAGGGGCTGAAGCCCACTCCCTTCTGTGGCACTTCCCTGTAAGAAAAGAGCAAACAGGGTAGGAGGACGTCCCATTTCCTCCGCAGGCTTTCGGGCAGACTTCTGATCATGCCCTTCAAGGTTTTGTTAAACCTCTCAACCAGTCCATTCGACTGGGGGTGATAAGGAGTGGTGAACCGGTAGGTCACTCCACACTCCTTCCACATTGCCCGCATATAAGCTGACATGAAGTTGGTCCCCTGTCGGACACAACTTCCTTGGGAAATCCCACTCGGGTAAAGATCCCCATTAGGGCTCTAGCCACCACTGGTGCAGTGACTGTCCTCAGAGGAATTGCCTCTGGGTACCGTGTGGCATGATCCACCAGGACCAGGATGAACCTGTGACCAGCTGTGGTTGGTGGATCTAAAGGCCCTACAATGTCGATGCCCACCCTCTCAAAGGGTGTGCTAACGACTGGAAGTGGTTCCAGGGGAGCCTTCAGCTTAACCCCTGTTTTCCCACTGGCCTGGCAGGTTACACATGTCCGACAGTAAGTGTTGGACGCCACTTTCATCTGAGGCCAGTAAAAGTGGAGGACAAGCCGTGCAAAGGTCTTGTCCTGGCCTAAGTGTCCTGCCAGGGGTATGGCACGAGCCAATTCCAGCAGAAAGGCTCGGTATTGTTGCGGGACTACCAAGGCCCTTGATGAACCAGGCAAGGGTACCTTGGGTTCACTGTAGAGGAGTCCATCCTCCCAGTAAATATGGTAGTGTCCCGTAACATCACCTGCTGCTTGGGCTTCAGCCTGTCGCCTCAGTCCCTCAAGGGTAGGGCACTCCCTCTGCCCCTTACAGAATTCCTCTCTGGTAGGACCTCCCTCCACATGCCACTCAGCAGGGATGGGTAAATCCTCCAGAGAGTCTACTTCCCCCTCCACGGACTCCTGGTCCACCACCGCAGGTGGCCGATCTGTCACATGGGGTATGGAAGCCGGAGCAGGCTCTTCCTGTCTCCGGGTCTGTCCCTTTTTAGCAGCGGGTTGGGCCATTGTTCCAGGCTCCAACCTAGGCGAACTCCCTCTCCGGGCAGTCGCAGACCGTGTGCTCACACAGGCCCAGTCAGGTGTACCCAGCATCGCAGAATGCGTCCGGTATTCCACCTCTCTCCAAGTGTTGTGCTCCATGTCATTCCCCAACAGACAATCGACTGGCACGGCAGGGCTTACGGCAACTCGAAGTGAACCTGCAACCCCCTCCCACTCAAAGGGAACCTCAGCCACTGGATAGTGGCCCATTCTGCCGTCAGCCATCGCGGCGGGGTGGAGTACATTGGGAACCACCTGCTCTGGAGACACCAGTTGACTTCTCACCATAGTCATACTGGCTCCTGTATCTCTCAAAGCCTCCCCTCTCTGGCCATTGATGGTGACCCACTGCCCATACTTTGTAGTATTTGGGGGCACCTGGATCTTTGGAACCATCTCCCGCTCTCCCAGGGACACTAAGGTGACACCCGCCCACTCACCCCCCTTATCTAAGGGCAACTCCTCCCCGAGCGCTACACTAGCTACTCCCGGTGATTTTCCTCCGGTGGGAGGGGGTGGTCTCTTTGGGCATCTGACATCTCCCTTATAATGTCCAACACCACCACACTCAAAACAGTGGAGAACCCTTGGCTGCTGGCTTTGGCCAGGATTAGGGTTTCTGGGCGGGTTTGCCTTAGGGGTGAAACCTGCTCCCTTTCCTTGGAAATTATTTTGGGGACCTTTGGAGAACTCCTTCTTTTTATCTCCCCCCTCCTTCTTCTGGGGGGCGCCCTGTCCGGCTTTTTGAGAATCCCCTCCAGTCCCCTTTGAGGACACACGGGTACTTGCCCAGGTATCCGCCTCCTCTGCAAGCTTCCGGGGATTGGTCAGCTTGCTGTCCACCAGGTGTTGGCGCAGCTCGGGAAAACATTTCTCGAGGAGGTGTTCTTTCAAAAATAGGTTGTACAGCCCCTCATAATCTTTCACCTCGCTGCCCTTGACCCAACCCTCCAAGGCTTTTTTGGCGTAATCCAAGAAATCTACCGAATTCTGGGTACTCAGTTTGTGACTTCCCCTGAATTTCTGTCTGTATCTTTCAGGGGTAAGTCCAAACTTCTTCACCAGTGCCACCTTCATTGTAGGGTAGTGGGTTTGCTCATCCTGCTCCAGAGCCAACAAGGTGTCTCTGCCAGCAGGTGGCATGTATTTATACAGTCCACCCCCCCAGTGAGTTTCTAAGATCCCGTGAGCCCTTAAAGAAACTTCATATGCGGCTAACCATTTGGCAATGTCATCGCCTGTGGTGTAACTGGCAATGACATCCTTGGGTAGATAGGGTCTGGATTCCCTGGTATTCACTTTATTTTCGCTGCCACCATTATCTGGATTGGGAGACCTTAGGGTTAAAGCTTGTAGGTCCATCTCTTTTATGGTTCGCTCATGGGCTAACCTCTTGTCCTCCCTTTCCATATCCATTCTAGCTAATTCCAACCTCATTCTCCTCTCCTCCCTCCTATCTTCTAGCTCGGCGTCAGTTAAACCCCTCTTTGAGACGCTGCTGCCCACCCTCGAAGGTGTCCTGGGACCTGTCAGCAGATTCCCCCCTCCAGCTTGGTACAACATTGCAGTCTCAAGGACAGTGTCCCTGTCACTCCCTTCTGTGTCCGGTTCCTCCCCTGAATGAGCTTCCACCCATGCCCTTATGCTTGTCAGCAACTCGCCTTTCCTGGCACCTTTTTTAAAGAATACCCCCTGTTGCTGACACCATTCCTTGAGTTGGGTCAAAGTGTAGGACTCTAGCTCTTCAAAATTTAATTCCATCTTTCCCTATGGAATAAAATACGCACTCAGGAGAGAACCCAGAAGTGTGACCTGAGGTTAACCTCCACCCACCACCAGAAATAAATTTGGAAAAAACAAAATTCAAATTAGGAGGGCCGCAAGGAGAAAACTCCTGGTGTAGGCCAGTGTATTGCGTTGAATTACTATTGAGTAGCTGCAACCAAGTCAGTATCCCACCGCTAGGCATCAATCTGTTGGAACCTGGGATGTCAGGTCACCTAGGGTAGCCTGGCCTAGGGCAAGACATGCAATTCTAGAGGCACAAGTGTGAAGGTTGCAAACCACCCAGTAGTAAATCCACGCAATAACACTTAAAAAGGACACTACACCAATTTGTTAGAAAAATATGTACTGGTTTATAAAAATAATATCTTTGCTCTTTTACTTTCAGAATTCACAACTAAATACACTTCAGTTTGTCTTGGAAATAGCAAGTATACTTTTAAACTGCTAAGCAATGTATCAACTAGTTTCCACAGTACATTACATTTGTCAGGAAATCAGTAATGGCACTTTTGAATTTGCTAACTTAAATCAATAGACAATATCAATAGTGCATTCAATCAAACTCCAGAATTTAGTTAGGTATGGTTACCATGCAGTGCACTAATCTTGTCTCTCACAGCGCCTATATCCCCCTCTTTTTAGTATACAGTCACTGAGAGTTTCCTCAGGTTACTCCCCACTTTACACAATACAGCTGTGGAAAAGAAACGACCAATGTCTGAGTTAATCCCTGGTACTCTAGCGCCACTCTCCCCCTGCAGAATATCTCCTTACTTGTGCCAGAACAGGCGGTGGTAGTCTTGCTGCACCAGAGGGTGGAGGGAAAGCACTGGGCAGGACAAAAGGGAGCCACACGCTGGTAAGATTCACCAACCTCTGGGGCCCCTCAGCTCCCCTCTGCGTGGCGCCAAAACCAAAGAAGCAGTCCCCGCCGAATCTCTTGAGCCGCTTTTGGGCTTCACAGACCTCCCCTCCCGCTCACGCCAGCCTCACTGTGGGGCACTCGTGCAGGGGAGAGAAGTTCCCGTTTGCCTCCGCCGCCGTGGGACTCCTGGCGCTCCTCCTCAGTTCTTCCTTGCTCTGGGCAAGGGACGCGCTTTACTTCTGGGCATGCGCGAGGCGCTCACACTGCACCGCCTCTCACCTCGCTTCCAGACCCGCCTCCGCTGCGCTGGCTCCGCTGCGCTGGCTCCACTGGCTCCGCTGAAGAGACGCTGCTTCCTCGCGCTGTCTCAGGGGTGGGACGCTTCTTCTTCCGGCCTGCTCGGTCCTAGGCCCCTCCTGCAATAAGGAAGTGGGATCGCCTGGGGCATGCGCGGTAGCGCACAATGAACTTCAAAACAGTGGCATATTCACCATGATGCGGCTGGTGCCCCTGGGGTCCTGCAGACGGCAAGATTAGCGCTGCCACATAAACCGGCTCCCCTTTCCTTAGAGGGAGTAGAGTTCTGTCGACTGAGTTTCAGGTAAGGTCCCACAGGGACACACTGGCCAAAGTCTGCTATTCGCCTAAGGCAATGGGACCTGAGCTAACTTTCTCTTCACTTATCAGCTCCCAGTCTCTATCCTTCAGAGACTTCCCAACCCTTAGTGCTGGCAGGGATTGGGGGTGAAGTGCACCCTTTCAAAGGTCTCTCTCACTGGGCAGAGGACTGCGCCCCGCAGCGCTGCAGTCTCCTTCTCCTTTTGACACCCCGCTACTCTCAAGCTAGGGGTTGGTCAGGTGCCCAGGGTCTCCAGTCATCCAACGCAGCAGGGATAGGACAAATAACCCAAGAGAGGAAGGGTGGTGAATCAATAGGGCCAAACCTCTGACTATCCTACCCCGACCTTAAGCTATAGCCTGTCCTCCTGCTGACTCTCTCAGGTAGACAAAATGGCTGCCCAGCATTCCGCCTTTTATAGGCTGACCCTCAGAGGTCCAGAAGGGACCAGAAGGTTCTGGAACGCCCTATACTAGTCTATGGGCAAGTTCTGGGTTTGGCAGTTAGGGCAGTTGGTAGCCACCATTTTGTGACTCCAACTATTTCCTGTCAGAACAGGCCTCTAGGCCTGAGGTGAAAAACTATGAGGGGAAAAAGAACACCTAGCCCCTTGACCAACACCTAGAAAAAGTTAGTGGACACAAAAATTATTAAGGGTATGAGGGGCAAAAAGGGGACAAAATAAATAATACATTGGAGGGACTAAGCAAAAAGCCAGACAGGTCTAACACTCCCCCACCAGCACCTGGAGTTCACCTTTCCTGAACTTCATCTTCCTCTTCCTCTCTGCACCTTCCCTCTGGGAGTCCTGGGATTCCATTTGTAAGTCCTGCACAGCTCAGCTTCACAACAGCCTGTCAGTGTGTAACTGCTCTCCTGGGTGATCAGTTACTCTGCACCTGCATGGGTGTGGCCACTTCCTGGTTGTGTGGTGGGGTGGATGCACAGGATTGGTTGCTTGCTCTGTTGGTGGGCTGAGGGGCGGGGTGGAGGCACCTGATTGGTTGGTAGCTCAACTGCTTGCTTTTTTGTATCCCCGACTCAGTATTTACCGATTTGGTAAATACTGAATCGGTAAATGCCGATTCGGTAAATCCCATTCATTCCTATGGGCATCCAGGCCTATAGGAATGATTGGGATTTGCCAATTCGGTATTTGCCGATTCGGTAAATACCGATTTGGAAAATACCGACTCGGGATTCCGGTATTTTTTACTAATTTGTTTCCTACATCTCATTTCCCTTTTCTAAAATACTTAATTGGTAAAATTCGGTATTTTAGAATCGGTAAAAATGAGTTACCTACATCTGGCCCCCAGTGACTTACCAATGCGGACAGTGGCACACACAGACATAAACCAATGCAAACACTGAAACAGCCATCTGAACAGCAATGCATCCAATAAGACACCCAAGCACACTGATGCACACACTGAAACACCCAGAGACTTACCAATGCAGAGGCAGATACACCCAGGCATACAGCAGTGCAGACACTGACACATCCAGCCAAACACTAATGCATCCAATAACACACCCAGGCACAAACTGATGCATCCACCAACATACTCAAGCTCAGACTGAGGAATATGCTAACATACTCAGACACATACTTATGCATACACTAACACGCCCAGGCATACTCTTATGCACACACTGACATACTCACTCTCACTGACACATTAAAAACACAAAGTTAGAATTTATTTAAGAAGATTGTGGTTCTAACTAGAACCATTTTTTTCTAGATGTTTTTTCTAATTGGTTTCACAATTTTTAGAAAAAGTATACAAGGTAGTAAAGAACAAGGATGGGTAACTGCAAAGAAACAGCTGGGTTCACTCTTCAACGAACATTATGTAGTCACTGAAAGCAACCAACAAAAATAAACAGGGATGCTTCTTCACTGTATCCAAGAATGCACCCACAAAAGACATTTTTACAGCAACAAGTATATGGCATTTTGAGCAGTGAATAACAATATCATTCAGTTCCTCACAGGCAGCTGAGATTGTAAGGAGTGCCTTTTGAAGATGGCTCTCTCAAGGCTGCTGTAGAGGTCGACTGTCCTGTTGCACCTGCTTACTCTCGCTTCATCTGGTTGTCGAACCTCTCATGAATTATTTTAGGTGCTTCTACATAGAAATTGACCGATGCGAATACTTCGTTGCAGTGCCTCTGGATAACTGCTTGCCGCACACTGTGCACTCTACATATTTTGCTGTTATCTTCTTTTCCCCAGGTGGTATAGTAAAGTGTTTACACACATCACTTTCTTTTCTGCGAGGTGGTGTCTTCTTCTTCATCCTCAACAGGTTGTGGATCCTCATCTTGAACGGATGATGTAACTTCATCCATTGTCCAAAAGAACAGTACTGCTGGTTCTCAATCTTTCTGGAGACCTCCCTAGAAAAGTAATTGCTTTAGGGTGTGGTTTTCCATGTGGAAGGGTTGGGCTTTAATATATTCAATTAGAAGGCAAGGTTTGGGGGTATTTTCATGTGACCTCCTGAATCCGGATCGTAAATTTATAGATTCACAAAACTGGAATAATGGGTACATTCTTTTAAATGCAGACATAAAGTGGTTTCTCTGTTCATGTACATTTGTTCACACTGATGTTATTAATGACAAGGGAGGGACATATATATGCACTCTACAGAGTGAAATCTTTGGCGTATCTGCCGATTCGGACTCATGGATTTATCCCGATAATGTGATCGAAAGTAAAAACCATACAGTTGTGGTCCATCATAGTTTAAATTTATATTAAGTATAAAAAATCTTAAGAACAAGTTGTAATACATTTAACATTTAAACCTACAAATTAACTTAAAAAGTAAACATTAGGCAGACATAATATATATATATATATATATATATATATATATTACAGCAAAGCGGCTCCCTTTTCCTCTGTTAGGCGCTGCTTGGTTCTGGTCGCGTTACTCCTGCGGTCGAGCCAGACCGCTACAATTTCAACAGGTTTCCCCAGCAAGGGGCAGGTGGAGTCGCAGAAAGGAACAGGCTGAGGCGTTCTCAAGTGTTCATATTAATTTAATCCATTAATCCTTTGGGGGTTGCAAAACAATATAGAAACCAACGCGTTTCGACAGCGTCCGCTGTCTTGCTCACGGTCAGTGTACTGTGCATCGCTCAACAGTTTTAAGGAACCAACAAACAACAAGATTACACCCGCCCCCCTGTCTGTCACATGTTCGATGACACACATGTTAGGGATTCTGGGACTTGTAGTTTAGCCCTGTAATGTAATTTAATACTGGTGTGGGTAATGGCATGTGAGGGATTAATTATA
Organism: Lissotriton vulgaris; assembly: GCF_964263255.1. Classification (NCBI taxonomy): domain Eukaryota; kingdom Metazoa; phylum Chordata; class Amphibia; order Caudata; family Salamandridae; genus Lissotriton; species Lissotriton vulgaris. The sequence goes on along the minus strand of NC_141685.1, from coordinate 1,550,253,503 downwards.
TATTTGTGGGACATAGTGACTGGCTATGTGTTGGAGTGAATTAGATGTTACTAATCCTCCATTAGCCATTGTTGGTTCTGTAACCGCTTTATACTAGGGGAGTGCTGCCCTCCAGTGGGCATCGTTTACCATTAGACATATTGATACATCACTAAATAACCAAGGTATAGCCCTCCAGTGTGCATTTCCACATGTACATATAATTAGTAATTCAACATTTGGTTAATTAATCAGTAATTAAAATATAGCCCTCCAGTGGGCCTTTAGCATGTCATTGTTCATGGCTAGTCTATAGATACTCGCCCACGTGAGCTTTAAACAAAGGTGAAAACTGGTGGGGAAGTGAAAAATTAAATTGGGACAAATTTGTGTTAATGGTTCATGGCAGGCGGAAATTGTTACGGAAGTCAATTATGTTCATTTAAAGGTGTATGTAAAGTTCCTCCGATTGATTTAACCCTGATGGGGTCATGGTTCTGAAGCCAAGGATATGTTTTGATTCCTTGCGGCGTAGTATTTTTTCATTATGTCCTCCTCTGGGTGATGGGTTCAGTGTTTCAATACCCCAGAAGCGCAATTGCTTCCAGTCCCCATTATGCTCTGCCTCCATGTGTTTTGCAACTGCGTTGCTTCTGTCTTTATGTACAGTTGCACGGATATGTTCAAGGATCCGTTTTTTTAGTTCACAAATTGTGCTCCCAATGTACCTTAATTTGCACGGGCATTCGATCATGTACACAGTGTACCTGCTGTTACAAGTTATGCATTGATTGATTTTCCAGTTTTTTTTGTCCGGCATGGTTATTTCCTGGGTTGGCTTGGCAATTTCACAGGCTTTACAATGGTAGCACTTCACGAATCCTTTTGTTTGTAGACAATTTTTTCTTTTCTTAAAGAAGAATTGGAAGATTCTACAGTTGGACCCAATCATAGGAAAAAGGATGGGCAATCATCCGACTGTGACTTACAAAAGGCCTAAAAACCTCCAGGATCAATTGGTTCACAGCCATTTCCAGCCACCAGCAAAAAGAAAAAATTGGCTACAAACAAAAGGATTCGTGAAGTGCTACCATTGTAAAGCCTGTGAAATTGCCAAGCCAACCCAGGAAATAACCATGCCGGACAAAAAAAACTGGAAAATCAATCAATGCATAACTTGTAACAGCAGGTACACTGTGTACATGATCGAATGCCCGTGCAAATTAAGGTACATTGGGAGCACAATTTGTGAACTAAAAAAACGGATCCTTGAACATATCCGTGCAACTGTACATAAAGACAGAAGCAACGCAGTTGCAAAACACATGGAGGCAGAGCATAATGGGGACTGGAAGCAATTGCGCTTCTGGGGTATTGAAACACTGAACCCATCACCCAGAGGAGGACATAATGAAAAAATACTACGCCGCAAGGAATCAAAACATATCCTTGGCTTCAGAACCATGACCCCATCAGGGTTAAATCAATCGGAGGAACTTTACATACACCTTTAAATGAACATAATTGACTTCCGTAACAATTTCCGCCTGCCATGAACCATTAACACAAATTTGTCCCAATTTAATTTTTCACTTCCCCACCAGTTTTCACCTTTGTTTAAAGCTCACGTGGGCGAGTATCTATAGACTAGCCATGAACAATGACATGCTAAAGGCCCACTGGAGGGCTATATTTTAATTACTGATTAATTAACCAAATGTTGAATTACTAATTATATGTACATGTGGAAATGCCCACTGGAGGGCTATACCTTGGTTATTTAGTGATGTATCAATATGTCTAATGGTAAACGATGCCCACTGGAGGGCAGCACTCCCCTAGTATAAAGCGGTTACAGAACCAACAATGGCTAATGGAGGATTAGTAACATCTAATTCACTCCAACACATAGCCAGTCACTATGTCCCACAAATATATAATTAATCCCTCACATGCCATTACCCACACCAGTATTAAATTACATTACAGGGCTAAACTACAAGTCCCAGAATCCCTAACATGTGTGTCATCGAACATGTGACAGACAGCGGGGCGAGTGTAATCTTGTTGTTTGTTGGTTCCTTAAAACTGTTGAGCGATGCACAGTACACTGACCGTGAGCAAGACAGCGGACGCTGTCGAAACGCGTTGGTTTCTATATTGTTTTGCAACCCCCAAAGGATTAATGGATTAAATTAATATGAACACTTGAGAACGCCTCAGCCTGTTCCTTTCTGCGACTCCACCTGCCCCTTGCTGGGGAAACCTGTTGAAAATATATATATATATATATATATATATATATATATATATATATATATATATATATATATATATATATATATATATATATATATATATATATATATATTCACTGTAAAAATCAAAGGTTATAGCGATGTTATAGTTAGGAAATAGAATTAAAAAACCTTAGAAATTGACTGTTAAAACCAAAGGCTAGAGGAACGGTATAGTTCGATTTCACTTGTACAAAACATAGAAATTTGAGCAGTTATAGTTACCTGAGCTAACTATAACTTATACCCCTGCAATGCACTTCTTATGGCCTCACATATTACATCAGCCAGGACATAGTCTGTAACATCCCTGATGACATCTCAAATGACATAACCGATTATATCATCCACATACCAACTCACACACGCACACAACACCTCAATATACCCACCCATAAAACTACTGACATGACCATACAAGTACTCAAACAACCACTCCCTCATCCATAGAGCCCCTCACACCCCCACTCACTCACACAGCCACTCATATAACTACTCACTCACCCATACAGCTACTCATAGGACCAGTCGTTCACCCATAGAGCCTCTCACTCATCCATACCCTCACCTATACAGCTACTCATACAACCACATACTCATCTCTACAGCCTCTCACATATCCATTCACTCATCCATACAGCCTTTCAACATAGCGACTCACTAACCCATACAGCTACTCACACACTCACTCATACCCACACAACTACTTATGTACCCATTCACACATCCATACAAACACTCACACATCTGCTCACTCACCCATATAGCCAACCAAACAGACTTTCTAACACATCCACTTACATACCAACTCACTTAACCAAACACCCGCCAGACCCTCACCTATACAGCCAAATACATACCAGTCACTCACTCATACATCCATTCAGACACCCGCTCACTCACCCACTCAGACATGAGTCCCTTTCTCACTGCACCATCAGGATTCAAGCAAGCCGGGCCGAAGACGGCTGAAATGCCAGAAACCGGTCCCCGGTAGCTTATCTCCTTTCTGGTGAAGAATTGGCTTGGTAGTTTAGTCTGCCCTGTTCCCATGATGCACTGGGCCAGGGACAGACTGATTTGCATATAGCCAGGTTCTGAGCTGGGATGGTGCAGTGAGATAAATAACGGTGATGGATCAAGCCCTGATCTTTCGACTGGGTAAGAGTGGTCTGCTTAATTCAGACACTCTGTTCATCACCACCCCCTTTTCTGAATTGTTTTTGGCCACTATAGGTGTGGCAGGGTATACTCAGACATGAGTCCCTTTCTCACTGCACCATCAGGATTCAAGCAAGCCGGGCCGAAGACGGCTGAAATGCCAGAAACCGGTCCCCGGTAGCTTGTCTCCTTTCTGGTGAAGAATTGGCTTGGTAGTTTAGTCTGCCCTGTTCCCATGATGCACTGGGCCAGGGACAGACTGATTTGCATATAGCCAGGTTCTGAGCTGGGATGGTGCAGTGAGATAAATAACGGTGATGGATCAAGCCCTGATCTTTGGACTGGGTAAGAGTGGTCTGCTTAATTCAGACACTCTGTTCATCACCACCCCCTTTTCTGAATCGTTTTTGGCCACTATAGGTGTGGCAGGGTATACTCAGACATGAGTCCCTTTCTCACTGCACCATCAGGATTCAAGCAAGCCGGGCCGAAGACGGCTGAAATGCCAGAGACCGGTCCCCGGTAGCTTGTCTCCTTTCTGTTGAAGAATTGGCTTGGTAGTTTAGTCTGCCCTGTTCCCATGATGCACTGGGCCAGGGACAGACTGATTTGCATATAGCCAGGTTCTGAGCTGGGATGGTGCAGTGAGATAAATAACAGTGATGGATCAAGCCCTGATCTTTGGACTGGGTAAGAGTGGTCTGCTTAATTCAGACACTCTGTTCATCACCACCCCCTTTTCTGAATCGTTTTTGGCCACTATAGGTGTGGCGGGGTATACTCAGACATGAGTCCCTTTCTCACTGCACCATCAGGATTCAAGAAAGCCGGGCCGAAGACGGCTGAAATGCCAGAAACCGGTCCCCGGTAGCTTGTCTCCTTTCTGGTGAAGAATTGGCTTGGTAATTTAGTCTGCCCTGTTCCCATGATGCACTGGGCCAGGGACAGACTGATTTGCATATAGCCAGGTTCTGAGCTGGGATGGTGCAGTGAGATAAATAACGGTGATGGATCAAGCCCTGATCTTTGGACTGGGTAAGAGTGGTCTGCTTAATTCAGACACTCTGTTCATCACCACCCCCTTTTCTGAATCGTTTTTGGCCACTATAGGTGTGGCAGTGTATACTCAGACATGAGTCCCTTTCTCACTGCACCATCAGGATTCAAGCAAGCCGGGCTGAAGACGGCTGAAATGCCAGAAACCGGTCCCCGGTAGCTTGTCTCCTTTCTGGTGAAGAATTGGCTTGGTAGTTTAGTCTGCCCTGTTCCCATGATGCACTGGGCCAGGGACAGACTGATTTGCATATAGCCAGGTTCTGAGCTGGGATGGTGCAGTGAGATAAATAACGGTGATGGATCAAGCCCTGATCTTTGGACTGGGTAAGAGTGGTCTGCTTAATTCAGACACTCTGTTCATCACCACCCCCTTTTCTGAATCGTTTTTGGCCACTATAGGTGTGGCAGGGTATACTCAGACATGAGTCCCTTTCTCACTGCACCATCAGGATTCAAGCAAGCCGGGCCGAAGACGGCTGAAATGCCAGAAACCGGTCCCTGGTAGCTTGTCTCCTTTCTGGTGAAGAATTGGCTTGGTAGTTTAGTCTGCCCTGTTCCCATGATGCACTGGGCCAGGGACAGACTGATTTGCATATAGCCAGGTTCTGAACTGGGATGCTGCAGTGAGATAAATAACGGTGATGGATCAAGCCCTGATCTTTGGACTGGGTAAGGGTGGTCTGCTTAATTCAGACTCTCTGTTCATCACCACCCCCTTTTCTGAATCGTTTTTGGCCACTATAGGTGTGGCAGGGTATACTCAGACATGAGTCCCTTTCTCACTGCACCATCAGGATTCAAGCAAGCCGGGCCGAAGACGGCTGAAATGCCAGAATCCGGTCCCCGGTAGCTTGTCTCCTTTCTGGTGAAGAATTGGCTTGGTAGTTTAGTGTGCCCTGTTCCCATGATGCACTGGGCCAGGGACAGACTGATTTGCATATAGCCAAGTTCTGAGCTGGGATGGTGCAGTGAGATAAATAACGGTGATGGATCAAGCCCTGATCTTTGGACTGGGTAAGAGTGGTCTGCTTAATTCAGACACTCTGTTAATCACCACCCCCTTTTCGGAATCGTTTTTGGCCACTATAGGTGTGGCAGGGTATACTCAGACATGAGTCCCTTTCTCACTGCACCATCAGGATTCAAGCAAACCGGGCCGAAGACGGCTGAAATGCCAGAAACCGGTCCCCGGTAGCTTGTCTCCTTTCTGGTGAAGAATTGGTTTGGTAGTTTAGTCTGCCCTGTTCCCATGATGCACTGGGCCAGGGACAGACTGATTTGCATATAGCCAGGTTCTGAGCTGGGATGGTGCAGTGAGATAAATAACGGTGATGGATCAAGCCCTGATCTTTGGACTGGGTAAGAGTGGTCTGCTTAATTCAGACACTCTGTTCATCACCACCCCCTTTTCTGAATCGTTTTTGGCCACTATAGGTGTGGCGGGGTATACTCAGACATGAGTCCCTTTCTCACTGCACCATCAGGATTCAAGCAAGCCGGGCCGAAGACGGCTGAAATGCCAGAAACCGGTCCCCGGTAGCTTGTCTCCTTTCTGGTGAAGAATTGGCTTGGTAATTTAGTCTGCCCTGTTCCCATGATGCACTGGGCCAGGGACAGACTGATTTGCATATAGCCAGGTTCTGAGCTGGGATGGTGCAGTGAGATAAATAACGGTGATGGATCAAGCCCTGATCTTTGGACTGGGTAAGAGTGGTCTGCTTAATTCAGACACTCTGTTCATCACCACCCCCTTTTCTGAATCGTTTTTGGCCACTATAGGTGTGGCAGTGTATACTCAGACATGAGTCCCTTTCTCACTGCACCATCAGGATTCAAGCAAGCCGGGCTGAAGACGGCTGAAATGCCAGAAACCGGTCCCCGGTAGCTTGTCTCCTTTCTGGTGAAGAATTGGCTTGGTAGTTTAGTCTGCCCTGTTCCCATGATGCACTGGGCCAGGGACAGACTGATTTGCATATAGCCAGGTTCTGAGCTGGGATGGTGCAGTGAGATAAATAACGGTGATGGATCAAGCCCTGATCTTTGGACTGGGTAAGAGTGGTCTGCTTAATTCAGACACTCTGTTCATCACCACCCCCTTTTCTGAATCGTTTTTGGCCACTATAGGTGTGGCAGGGTATACTCAGACATGAGTCCCTTTCTCACTGCACCATCAGGATTCAAGCAAGCCGGGCCGAAGACGGCTGAAATGCCAGAAACCGGTCCCCGGTAGCTTGTCTCCTTTCTGGTGAAGAATTGGCTTGGTAGTTTAGTCTGCCCTGTTCCCATGATGCACTGGGCCAGGGACAGACTGATTTGCATATAGCCAGGTTCTGAGCTGGGATGGTGCAGTGAGATAAATAACGGTGATGGATCAAGCCCTGATCTTTGGACTGGGTAAGAGTGGTCTGCTTAATTAAGACACTCTGTTCATCACAACCCCCTTTTCTGAATCGTTTTTGGCCACTATAGGTGTGGCAGGGTATACTCAGACATGAGTCCCTTTCTCACTGCACCATCAGGATTCAAGCAAGCCGGGCCGAAGACGACTGAAATGCCAGAAACCGGTCCCCGGTAGCTTGTCTCCTTTATGGTGAAGAATTGGCTTGGTAGTTTAGTCTGCCCTGTTCCCATGATGCACTGGGCCAGGGACAGACTGATTTGCATATAGCCAGGTTCTGAGCTGGGATGGTGCAGTGAGATAAATAACGGTGATGGATCAAGCCCTGATCTTTGGACTGGGTAAGAGTGGTCTGCTTAATTCAGACACTCTGTTCATCACCACCCCCTTTTCTGAATCGTTTTTGGCCACTATAGGTGTGGCAGGGTATACTCAGACGTGAGTCCCTTTCTCACTGCACCATCAGGATTCAAGCAAGCCGGGCCGAAGATGGCTGAAATGCCATAAACATGTCCCCGGTAGCCTGTCTCCTTTCTGGTGAAGAATTGGCTTGGTAGTTTAGTCTGCCCTGTTCCCATGATGCACTGGGCCAGGGACAGACTGATTTGCATATAGCCAGGTCCTGAGCTGGGATGGTGCAGTGAGATAAATAACGGTGATGGATCAAGCCCTGATCTTTCGACTGGGTAAGAGTGGTCTGCTTAATTCAGACACTCTGTTCATCACCACCCCCTTTTCTGAATCGTTTTTGGCCACTATAGGTGTGGCAGGGTATACTCAGACATGAGTCCCTTTCTCACTGCACCATCAGGATTCAAGCAAGCCGGGCCGAAGACGGCTGAAATGCCAGAAACCGGTCCCCGGTAGCTTGTCTCCTTTCTGGTGAAGAATTGGCTTGGTAGTTTAGTCTGCCCTGTTCCCATGATGCACTGGGCCAGGGACAGACTGATTTGCATATAGCCAGGTTCTGAGCTGGGATGGTGCAGTGAGATAAATAACGGTGATGGATCAAGCCCTGATCTTTGGACTGGGTAAGAGTGGTCTGCCTAATTCAGACACTCTGTTCATCACCACCCCCGTTTCTGAATCGTTTTTGGCCACTATAGGTGTGGCAGGGTATACTCAGACATGAGTCCCTTTCTCACTGCACCATCAGGATTCAAGCAAACCGGGCCGAAGACGGCTGAAATGCCAGAAACCGGTCCCCGGTAGCTTGTCTCCTTTCTGGTGAAGAATTGGCTTGGTAGTTTAGTGTGCCCTGTTCCCATGATGCACTGGGCCAGGGACAGACTGATTTGCATATAGCCAGGTTCTGAGCTGGGATGGTGCAGTGAGATAAATAACGGTGATGGATCAAGCCCTGATCTTTGGACTGGGTAAGAGTGGTCTGCTTAATTCAGACACTCTGTTAATCACCACCCCCTTTTCTGAATCGTTTTTGGCCACTATAGGTGTGGCAGGGTATACTCAGACATGAGTCCCTTTCTCACTGCACCATCAGGATTCAAGCAAACCGGGCCGAAGACGGCTGAAATGCCAGAAACCGGTCCCCGGTAGCTTGTCTCCTTTCTGGTGAAGAATTGGCTTGGTAGTTTAGTCTGCCCTGTTCCCATGATGCACTGGGCCAGGGACAGACTGATTTGCATATAGCCAGGTTCTGAGCTGGGATGGTGCAGTGAGATAAATAACGGTGATGGATCAAGCCCTGATCTTTGGACTGGGTAAGAGTGGTCTGCTTAATTCAGACACTCTGTTCATCACCACCCCCTTTTCTGAATCGTTTTTGGCCACTATAGGTGTGGCAGGGTATACTCAGACATGAGTCCCTTTCTCACTGCACCATCAGGATTCAAGCAAGCCGGGCCGAAGACGGCTGAAATGCCAGAAACCGGTCCCCGGTAGCTTGTCTCCTTTCTGGTGAAGAATTGGCTTGGTAGTTTAGTCTGCCCTGTTCCCATGATGCACTGGGCCAGGGACAGACTGATTTGCATATAGCCAGGTTCTGAGCTGGGATGGTGCAGTGAGATAAATAACGGTGATCGATCAAGCCCTGATCTTTGGACTGGGTAAGAGTGGTCTGCTTAATTAAGACACTCTGTTCATCACAACCCCCTTTTCTGAATCGTTTTTGGCCACTATAGGTGTGGCAGGGTATACTCAGACATGAGTCCCTTTCTCACTGCACCATCAGGATTCAAGCAAGCCGGGCCGAAGACGGCTGAAATGCCAGAAACCGGTCCCCGGTAGCTTGTCTCCTTTATGGTGAAGAATTGGCTTGGTAGTTTAGTCTGCCCTGTTCCCATGATGCACTGGGCCAGGGACAGACTGATTTGCATATAGCCAGGTTCTGAGCTGGGATGGTGCAGTGAGATAAATAACGGTGATGGATCAAGCCCTGATCTTTGGACTGGGTAAGAGTGGTCTGCTTAATTCAGACACTCTGTTCATCACCACCCCCTTTTCTGAATCGTTTTTGGCCACTATAGGTGTGGCAGGGTATACTCAGACGTGAGTCCCTTTCTCACTGCACCATCAGGATTCAAGCAAGCCGGGCCGAAGATGGCTGAAATGCCATAAACCGGTCCCCGGTAGCCTGTCTCCTTTCTGGTGAAGAATTGGCTTGGTAGTTTAGTCTGCCCTGTTCCCATGATGCACTGGGCCAGGGACAGACTGATTTGCATATAGCCAGGTCCTGAGCTGGGATGGTGCAGTGAGATAAATAACGGTGATGGATCAAGCCCTGATCTTTCGACTGGGTAAGAGTGGTCTGCTTAATTCAGACACTCTGTTCATCACCACCCCCTTTTCTGAATCGTTTTTGGCCACTATAGGTGTGGCAGGGTATACTCAGACATGAGTCCCTTTCTCACTGCACCATCAGGATTCAAGCAAGCCGGGCCGAAGACGGCTGAAATGCCAGAAACCGGTCCCCGGTAGCTTGTCTCCTTTCTGGTGAAGAATTGGCTTGGTAGTTTAGTCTGCCCTGTTCCCATGATGCACTGGGCCAGGGACAGACTGATTTGCATATAGCCAGGTTCTGAGCTGGGATGGTGCAGTGAGATAAATAACGGTGATGGATCAAGCCCTGATCTTTGGACTGGGTAAGAGTGGTCTGCCTAATTCAGACACTCTGTTCATCACCACCCCCGTTTCTGAATCGTTTTTGGCCACTATAGGTGTGGCAGGGTATACTCAGACATGAGTCCCTTTCTCACTGCACCATCAGGATTCAAGCAAACCGGGCCGAAGACGGCTGAAATGCCAGAAACCGGTCCCCGGTAGCTTGTCTCCTTTCTGGTGAAGAATTGGCTTGGTAGTTTAGTGTGCCCTGTTCCCATGATGCACTGGGCCAGGGACAGACTGATTTGCATATAGCCAGGTTCTGAGCTGGGATGGTGCAGTGAGATAAATAATGGTGATGGATCAAGCCCTGATCTTTGGACTGGGTAAGAGTGGTCTGCTTAATTCAGACACTCTGTTAATCACCACCCCCTTTTCTGAATCGTTTTTGGCCACTATAGGTGTGGCAGGGTATACTCAGACATGAGTCCCTTTCTCACTGCACCATCAGGATTCAAGCAAACCGGGCCGAAGACGGCTGAAATGCCAGAAACCGGTCCCCGGTAGCTTGTCTCCTTTCTGGTGAAGAATTGGCTTGGTAGTTTAGTCTGCCCTGTTCCCATGATGCACTGGGCCAGGGACAGACTGATTTGCATATAGCCAGGTTCTGAGCTGGGATGGTGCAGTGAGATAAATAACGGTGATGGATCAAGCCCTGATCTTTGGACTGGGTAAGAGTGGTCTGCTTAATTCAGACACTCTGTTCATCACCACCCCCTTTTCTGAATCGTTTTTGGCCACTATAGGTGTGGCAGGGTATACTCAGACATGAGTCCCTTTCTCACTGCACCATCAGGATTCAAGCAAGCCGGGCCGAAGACGGCTGAAATGCCAGAAACCGGTCCCCGGTACCTTGTCTCCTTTCTGGTGAAGAATTGGCTTGGTAATTTAGTCTGCCCTGTTCCCATGATGCACTGGGCCAGGGACAGACTGATTTGCATATAGCCAGGTTCTGAGCTGGGATGGTGCAGTGAGATAAATAACGGTGATGGATCAAGCCCTGATCTTTGGACTGGGTAAGAGTGGTCTGCTTAATTCAGACACTCTGTTCATCACCACCCCCTTTTCTGAATCGTTTTTGGCCACTATAGGTGTGGCAGTGTATACTCAGACATGAGTCCCTTTCTCACTGCACCATCAGGATTCAAGCAAGCCGGGCTGAAGACGGCTGAAATGCCAGAAACCGGTCCCTGGTAGCTTGTCTCCTTTCTGGTGAAGAATTGGCTTGGTAGTTTAGTCTGCCCTGTTCCCATGATGCACTGGGCCCGGGACAGACTGATTTGCATATAGCCAGGTTCTGAGCTGGGATGGTGCAGTGAGATAAATAACGGTGATGGATCAAGCCCTGATCTTTGGACTGGGTAAGAGTGGTCTGCTTAATTCAGACACTCTGTTCATCACCACCCCCTTTTCTGAATCGTTTTTGGCCACTATAGGTGTGGCAGGGTATACTCAGACATGAGTCCCTTTCTCACTGCACCATCAGGATTCAAGCAAGCCGGGCCGAAGACGGCTGAAATGCCAGAAACCGGTCCTCGGTAGCTTGTCTCCTTTCTGGTGAAGAATTGGCTTGGTAGTTTAGTCTGCCCTGTTCCCATGATGCACTGGGCCAGGGACAGACTGATTTGCATATAGCCAGGTTCTGAGCTGGGATGGTGCAGTGAGATAAATAACGGTGATGGATCAAGCCCTGATCTTTGGACTGGGTAAGAGTGGTCTGCTTAATTCAGACACTCTGTTCATCACAACCCCCTTTTCTGAATCGTTTTTGGCCACTATAGGTGTGGCAGGGTATACTCAGACATGAGTCCCTTTCTCACTGCACCATCAGGATTCAAGCAAGCCGGGCCGAAGACGGCTGAAATGCCAGAAACCGGTCCCCGGTAGCTTGTCTCCTTTCTGGTGAAGAATTGGCTTGGTAGTTTAGTCTGCCCTGTTCCCATGATGCACTGGGCCAGGGACAGACTGATTTGCATATAGCCAGGTTCTGAGCTGGGATGGTACAGTGAGATAAATAACGGTGATGGATCAAGCCCTGATCTTTCGACTGGGTAAGAGTGGTCTGCTTAATTCAGACACTCTGTTCATCACCACCCCCTTTTCTGAATCGTTTTTGGCCACTATAGGTGTGGCAGGGTATACTCAGACATGAGTCCCTTTCTCACTGCACCATCAGGATTCAAGCAAGCCGGGCCGAAGGCGGCTGAAATGCCAGAAACCGGTCCCCGGTAGCTTGTCCCCTTTCTGGTGAATAATTGGCTTGGTAGTTTAGTCTGCCCTGTTCCCATGATGCACTGGGCCAGGGACAGACTGATTTGCATATAGCCAGGTTCTGAGCTGGGATGGTGCAGTGAGATAAATAATGGTGATGGATCAAGCCCTGATCTTTGGACTGGGTAAGAGTGGTCTGCTTAATTCAGACACTCTGTTCATCACCACCCCCTTTTCTGAATCGTTTTTGGCCACTATAGGTGTGGCAGGGTATACTCAGACATGAGTCCCTTTCTCACTGCACCATCAGGATTCAAGCAAGCCAGGCCGAAGACGGCTGAAATGCCAGAAACCAGTCCCCGGTAGCTTGTCTCCTTTCTGGTGAAGAATTGGATTGGTAGTTTAGTCTGCCCTGTTCCCATGATGCACTGGGCCAGGGACAGACTGATTTGCATACAGCCAGGTTCTGAGCTGGGATGGTGCAGTGAGATAAATAACGGTGATGGATCAAGCCCTGATCTTTGGACTGGGTAAGAGTGGTCTGCTTAATTCAGACACTCTGTTCATCACCACCCCCTTTTCTGAATCAGTCACTTATAAAGTCATTTACATACCCACTCACCCACCCATACAGCCACTCACTCACTCACAAATTCAGCCACTCACATGCTGCTCACACAGACCCAAGAATTAAGGGATACTGCCAGTGGATTTTTAATCTTTTAACCCCCTTGCCAGATTTATGATTTAAGTGCTCCCTGAAATATTGGTCGAGCCCACCATGACTTATAGGGGTCGTGGTGTCCCAATGATGAAGCATGACACCACTAGGGTGTGTGAGGGAAAATAAAACAAAAATATGTTTTTCCTCCACCACTTCTTAAGTGGATGCTTCGAGTAGGGCATTCCACCATCTCCTTCTTTAGATTACCGTTTTTATAACCCATGCTTACGGTAGGATTAATAGTGGAGTACTTTAACGTTTATTGGTCACACAGCCATACAGCCACTTACACACTCACTCACATACCCATGCAGCTGCCCAGAAACCCACTCACACATGGATACATGCAGCGACATGGCCACTCACCTAATAAATGTTAGTATTAATATCATTCATTAGTTGTACATCTAGTGTACTAATTTTACTTTTGTAGTAGCATAGTATATCTGTGTAACTCTTAGAAAACACTAAAACTCACTGGGTGACATAATTAATGATGTAATTACAAATGTCATCAGTAACATCATCAGTGATCTCACTGACCATGTCATGAGTGATGCAATATGTGAGTTCATAAGCAGTGCAATGAGGGAGCGTAGGTTATAGTTAGCTAAGCCTACTATAACTGCTTAATTTCAATGGTTTGTATGAGTGAAATCTGACTCTAACTATAACGTCCATGTAACCTTTGTTTTTTCTCTCTCTCTCTCTTTTTTCTCATATAGGCAGCCAGTCCGGTCACGGGACGGCACCGCCGCGTTATCAGCACGTATCCGCTGCTGTCTGTAATGGGCAGTGGGACACAGAGAAGGAGGAGATTGTGGCACTGGGGAAGGTGTCTTGACTATGGGCCCCATATGAAGTGAAATTGCCACAGCAGGATTACAACAAGCCCACATGGGTGTAATGATATGGATTCCATTCCCAGGATGCTTCGCGATTTACTCACTTGAGGGGAATTGTTGAAATAAAAGAAGGCCAATGTTGGAAGCCTTGATTGTTTGTCATTTGAGCCGCAGCTTATCTTTGAAAAAGGGTGTCTACCTGAAACGCGTAAGATGCGGATGAGGTTTGGTCCATGCCAAGACCATCCCTAATTTTTACTTACCTTCTGGGGGTGCGTCCTAACTAGGGGCAACTCTTTTCTTCTCATATAGGCGGCCAACCAGGTCACGGGAGTGGGACAAGGAGCAGGAGGAGATTGTGGCACTAGGGAAGGTGACTTGGGTATGGGCCCCATATGAAGTGAAATTGCCACTAGCACAATAACAACAAGCCCACATGGGTGTAATGATATGGACTTCCATTCCCAGGATGCTTCGCGATTTACTCACTTGAGAGGAATTGTTGAAATAAAAGAAGGCCAATGTTGGAAGCCTTGATTGTTTGTCATTCGAGCCGCAGCTTATCGTTGAAAAAGGGTGTCTACCTGAAACACGTCAGATGTGGCTGCGGTTTGGTCCATGCCAAGACCATCCCTGATCTTTACGTACCTTCTGGGTGTGCATCCTAACTAGGGCAACCCTTCTCTTCTCATATAGGCGGCCAGCCCGGTTGCGGGAAGGTACCGCCGCATTATCAGCGCGGATCCGCTGCTGCCTATAATGGGCAGTGGGACACGGAGCAGGAGGAGTTTGTGGCACTGGGGAAGGTGACTTGGTTATGGGCCCCATATGAGGTGAAATTGCCTCAGCAGGATAACAACAAGCCCGAATGGGTGTAATGATATGGACTTCCATTCCCAGGATGCTTCATGATTTACTCACTTGAGGAGAATTGTTGAAATAAAAGAAAGAAAATGTTGGAAACCTTGATTGTTTGTCATTCGAGCCGCAACTTATCTTTTAAAAAGGGTGTCTACCTGAAATGCGTCAGATGTGGCTGAGGTTTGGTCCTGCCAAGACCATCCGTGATCTTTACTTACCTTCTGGGTGTGTGTCCTAACTAGGGGCAACTCTTTTCATCTCATAATTACACATATATAGGCACTGTGTGGGGCTTACTGGAGGTAATAAGTGGGCTAGTTGGCCCCTAAGGACCTTCAGCATCAAAGGGGACTTCATCCCCAACCAAGAGCCCGCCAGGAGGTGCATTTGCAGAGTAGTGGAGAAAGAGGGCGCGGCCTCCAGCGAGTTGCCAGCATTCTTTTTCTTGTATTTTAGGAGGGGGCTGTGTGGCCCCCCTTCCTTTCACCCTTTTGGGACCCCATTCCCTGGAGCCGGACTCATTTTTTGAAAATTGAATGAAAAAGAAAGGAGCACTGCGTGACCCCCTGAGGCTGATTTCAGCACAGGGGACCCAATCCCCCTGGGCTCCAGCATTTGTTTTTTATATTTCACGTTATTTTAAGAGTGGGGGGCTGAGCACTTCCCCTCCCTGAGCCACTTTCTGCCCTGGGGACCCCATCCCCAGGGCCCAGCCATTCTTTTTTCAAAGTTAACAAAGGGAGGGGCCGAGCTGCCCTCCTCTGGCCATTTACGGCCTCGGGCACCCCTTCCCCAGGGGCTTTGCCATGTTGTTAGGGACCGCGGGGGGAGCCTCAAGGCCTCCGCAGACCTGCCAGCTCTCCACCTCTTGCGGGAGTCGGCATTGATTTTGGGCAAAAGCAATTCTACTTCCCTTCCATGAATTGAAGCAGAGTTTCTATGGCTAAGCCATAGCAAACAGCAATTTCCTGTGAGTGGGCACCCCAGGACATTGCTGAATAAGGCACTGGGGAGTGGCGGTTCCCAGGCCCCTTTATGGCTCCAGAAGAGGGGCTCCCCTCCGATCTTTGAAATAGCCCTAGGGAGTTGGTGGTCCCTGGGGCTGTGTGGGAGGGCTCAAGCCCCCCTAAGCATTATTTATGAACATAGGAGGTGGCGATACCTGGGGCTGAGGGGGATCCATGGGGGCCTCCACATCACTATTTTTCATATCCCCAGGGACCTGGCTGACCCAGGGGCCTAAAGGAAATGCAGCGTGGTAGCCCATGCTTTGTTATTTTTAAGTTTCTGCCGGATTAGAGGATCCACCACAAATCCCACCCAATTTCTTTTTAATGGTTTTTGGGCCTTTGCGTTCCCGCTTGGTCTGCCGTTCCCCCTTTTATTTTTTTCATGTATTTTCTTGTGACTCGGTTCAACCGCGTCACAAGATGGCTGACAGCTCTTCCTGGTTTGAAGTGTTAGCGGCCAATCAGATCTCAGGCACAAGATTGGGAGGGTTCGAGGATCCACTGCGGCCACAGTTGTATATCTGAGAAATCTTCACATTCCCCAGGACCTACTGAATGGACTTGCACCATTTAACAAAAAGAGTGCACTTTGTAACAAGAGCTACCTTTCTGCCAAATTTGATGTAATTTTGTTTAGCAGTTCAGGTTGTAGCTGTGTCAACAGTTTCTTATGAAAATTAGCATGGAGAAAAAGTATTTTGGGACCCCACCTTTTTTCTCGGCCCTTGCTTGACGGATCACTCAGACATTTTCAAGACAGCAGCTGATGTGACCACCCCAATAGTTTTGATACATTTTGCAAAGATTCATCAAACAGCGCTAACTACCTACTGGCGACAGCCAAGAAAGAAGTGACTCAAGCACTGTAGATGGTCTTTACAGGTGTCCTCATTGCTGCAACAATGAGGACACCTGTAAAGACAATCTACAGGAGCTTGCTACATTATTTAAAAGGCAAGGCTATCCTCTGCATATCATACAGCAACAAATTGACAAGCCTTTGCAGTTACCCAGGGAAACACTTACTTGGAATACCAATAGCAGAAACAAAAATGACAGAGCTCCATTTGTGGTTGACTATCACCCATCAGCTCCCAGCTACAGAAATATAATGCAAAAAACATTTCCCTTACTGTCCACTTGTGGAAAATTGCAAAAGGATTTTCCAAAACCACCAGTCATTGCTTACTGCAGAGCTCCCAATTTACAATCTCTTATTAGGAGATCTGAACTCAAGCAAGTTAAAACAAATGCAGGGGTTCATAGCTGTGACTCTAAAAGGTGCATCACATGTGAATACCTTTTGCAAACATCATCAGTAACTAGTTCTGTTAAGAGAAGGACCTATGGAATAAGACATCATCTTACATATCACTTAAAATGCATTATTAATGTGATTCAGTGCTAACGCCAAAGCTGTAATACCCAATATGTAGGCCAAACAGTGAATGCAAATGTAAATGTAGTAGTATTTGTATAGCGCACCGAATCGACCCCAGAAGGGGTATCTCAGGCGCTTGTACGCATACCGCTGTGGAACCCTTCCTGGCTTTTCCCTGTGAAGTGCCCACTCCTGGCCCCCCCCAAGGTGAAGCCAGGCATCCTAGCATTGTTGGGGCCATTATGGAGATTAAGCAAGCTATTGCCCAGAGTTGCAGAGTGGAACCCATGATTAGAATAGGCACTGAGGCCAGAATTATCAGGTCCGCGTAAATTGAGCCCAAGACCCGCCGAGGCGGGAATTGAACCCTGGTCCCGGGCTGGACCTCTGCATAAGGGTCTGCCGCTCTAACCATAGAGCCACACTTCTGCGTACATGATTCAGGAACCACAAATCGGCAATAAATAATTAATAAGAACATTGATTAGCCTGTAGCAAATCATTTTAGTCTTGTGGATCATTTGCTATCACATTTGAAGATTTTCCCTGTGGAACATGTCTTAAAGGAAGAACTACTGGACTTCAAAGAAAACCTCTGGACGTACAGTTTAAAATCACTGCACCCAGATGGACTGAACATTACTGACAATATCACCTGGTTGCTGCATATCTCAACAGCTTTCAGGACTGTATTGATTCCACATTCCAAATGGAATCTTCATTCATAATGCTTTTTGAAAATTCAGCTGTGTTATCTGTGCAGCCATTGAGCAAACCGTCCTGTAATACCTGAGGAAGGCAAAGGCTAAAACATTGTAGTGGAAATATATTTTTGCTCTTTGTTGAATCCATCTGTTTGAGTCACTTCTTTCTTGTATATTTTATTTCTTTGAGACTCATTGCATCCTTGGGATCCAGATTTTTGCCTGGCTAGCTGTTGTTTCCTTATGATCCTTCATCTTCACACACACACACACACACACACCCACACACACACACATATATATACATATATATATACACACACACACGCACACACACACACACACACACACACACACACACACCATATATATATATATATATATATATATATATATATATATATATATATATATATATATATATATATATATATATTCACTGAAAAAACCATAGGTTATAGACCATATATAGTTAGGAATTCGCATTTACAAAACCTTATTTTACTCACACAAAACCATTGAAATTCCATATATAGTTAGTTGCACTAACTATATATCGCGCACCCGCAATCCACTGCTGATGATGTCACATATTACATCATTCATGACATGGTCAGTGACATCACTGATGACATCACTGATGACATCTCAAATGACATCACTGATGACATCTCAAATGACATCACTGATGACATCACTGATGACATCTCATTTGACATTACTGATCACATCACTGATGATATCATTCATGTGATAATACGATGAACCTCTTCAGACTCTAATATAACCTTAGATACAATCAGTGTAAACAGACACTCACAGACTGTCACTCATCCATGGAGTTACTCACACACCTAGTCAGTCATGCAAAGAATCAATCACACCTCCATTTCCTCAACTATACAGTTATACAAACTTTACTTATTCAAACATATACTAACACATATTTACTCTCTTATACAATCCCTGATACAAGTTCACAATGATCCATACAGCCACTCACACATTCACTGGCTCTTATGCACAGTTATTTATATATGTCAACTCTCACATGTACTGTGTTTTACATATGTACTTACTTTGACATGTAGCACTGAGATATCCATTCACTCACCAATACACTCATGCACACAGTCAACCACCCATACAGCTGTTTCCACATGCACTTTTGAAACCATACATCTAGTGAATCAACTGCTCACACATCTATGCACAGAGTCATACACCTCCCAGCCACCCACACACACACTCAGTCTCCCATACAAATACTTGGGCAACCAATCAATAACCCATATAGTTACTCATATAGCTACTTATCAACACATGCAACAGTTTACAGAACAACAGACATAATGATGCACAAATTAAGACAGTTTAGTCACTAACCCATGCACTCAGTGAGACACATTTAATCACTCACTCATACAGTCAGTCATGCACCTACTAAATCCTTCATCCAGACACTTATACATCCACTCATTCTTCAATATGTAAGACATATTTTAACTTTACAGAAAAATAGTCACTGGATGTTGTCATCAGTGATGTCATCAGTGATGTCCTTTGAGATGTCATCAGTGATGTCATCAGTGATGTCACTGACCATGTCATGAATGATGTAATATGTGACATCATCAGCAGTGGATTGCGGGTGCGCGATATATAGTTAGTGCAACTAACTATATATGGAATTTCAATGGTTTTGTGTGAGTAAAATAAGGTTTTGTAAATGCGAATTCCTAACTATATATGGTCTATAACCTATGGTTTTTTCAGTGAATTTTCAAGGTTTTGTAAATGCTAATTCCTAACTATATATGGTCTATAACCTATGGTTTTTTCAGTGAATTTTCAAGGTTTTGTAAATGCTAATTCCTAACTATATATGGTCTATAACCTATGGTTTTTTCAGTGAATAGATATATATACATACATATATAAACATATATCATCTGTATATCTATATAAATACAAACATAAATGCATGCATACATATACTTATATGCATACAGATGCATGGTATTTACATGAAAGTTGAAAAAACACTAATAAAAGCAAAGCTAAAAAGCCACCTCATTACAAACAGAATGGCTTTAACTTAAACGAGGGCGAGATCTATTGCATTTTCAATGCTTGTTTACTTTGGTTCCATCAAGAAGGCATTCAGATGTGTCACACATTTGCCATAAATTCTGAATGTTAGCACTCTAGTTGCACATTAGATCACTGTAGTAAAGCTACTGCTCACCAGGGACGTCTGCTGCTGGTATTCAAAGTGCATGTTTCAGTCTGCATGTCAGAATTTTTTTAATGAAATAGAAGAGGATTTGAGAAGTCACTCAAAATGATCCCTAATTTTTCTTTCTGAAGCACTAATCATACTTTCTATGGCAAAATTAACCCCCTCATGTTGTTCCTTTTTAAATTGAGTGTTTTCAGACTTACCACTTCATTCCAATCAAGATGGCTTCTGGTGTGCCATACTTTTGTCAGAAGTAAGATTGTTAGCGCTCTAGTTGTTCTTTAGAACACTCTGGGACATTCTGTCATCGGGCTATACTTGGGGTACATCTGGGTGATATTTGGGCTACATTTAGGCTCTTTTGTCTCTGGTGGCCATCTTGGGAGACTGTATGTCAGAATTATTTAATGAAATTGAAGAGGGTTTGAGAAGTCACTCAAAATGTGCCCTAATTTTTCTTTCTGCAGCACTAATCATAATTCATATGGCAAAATATACCCCCTTATTTTGTTCCTTTTTAAATTAAATGTTTTAAGAGTTACCACTTTATTCCAATCAAGATGGCTTCAGGTGTGCCATACCTTTGTAATAAGTAGGACTGTTAGCGCTCTAGTTGTTCTTTAGAACACTCTGGGACATTCTGTCATTGGGCTATACTTGGGCTACATCTGGGTGATATTTGGGCTACATTTGGGCTCTTTTGTCTCTGGTGGCTATTTTGGGAGACTGCATGTCAGAACTTTTTAATGAAATAGAAGAGGATTTGAAAAGTCACTCAAAATGTGCCCTAATTTTTCTTTCTGCAGCACTAATAATACCTTCTATTGCATAATATACCCTCTCATTTTGTTCCTTTTTAAATTAAATGTTTTAAGAGTTACCACTTTATTCCCATCACGATGGCTCCACGTGTGCTATACCTTTGTAATACGTAGGACTGTTAGCGCTCTAGTTGTTCTTTAGAACACTTTAGGAGGCTGCAGTAGAGCACAAAGGAATCAACTGACAGTCTCTGTCCTTGTTGGATGTACATGTTTTACTGAGAATGTCAGACTTCATTTTCACATGACTGAGAAAGATAATGTGAATTTACAAAAAATATGCTTTCAGTTTAGCTTATAGATCCCCTTCCAAACCACTGTGGGAAAATCATGAGATATTAGTTTTCTTTCAAACAATATTCATGATATCACAGCAGAAGGCTTTTTCACATGGTAAAATCACCTTAGAACCCACCACAATTCCTAAAACGAGTATGGTACCATCAACAAATGATTTATAATGTAACTAAAGTCCTAAAACCCTCTATTAACTACAATGCTTTTTAATGAGGTGCTATCATGTATATTGGTCCCAAGATGGCTGCCAACACTTCTTGGATGAAGTGCTGACAGCCAATCAGATCAGATGTGTGGTTAGGCTCCGCCCAGATATATATATTTTTTTTAACCTAAATTACTCAAAATCCACTGGAGCACATATATTGAGACCTAGCAAAGGCACATCGGGCTAACAGTCCCTACAATTTTGCCAAGTTTCGTGCAAATCCATTCAGCCGTTCGAGCTAAAAGTGAGGCCAACCGCCCTATGGAAATTAACATGGGAAAAACGCGTTTTGGGACCCCCCTTTTTTCTCGGCTTCCCCTTGATGAAACCCCCCCAAATTGTCAGGGGCTGCTCAGAAACAAAATGTTCCATTTTCCTGAAAATTTCAGCCAATTCCGTCCACAAACGCCAAAGTTATTAGACATAGAATTTTCAAAAATCCCATAGAGAAAAAATCCTAACTATATATACCTACTGGCGACCGCCAGTAGGTAATATATATATATATATTTACTGAAAAACCATAGGTTTCAGGGCAGTTATACAGTTATTTGCAAATTCACTCGTACAAAACCATTGAAATTCCTCCGTTATAGTTAGTTCTGCTAACTATAACTCGTGCGCCCGCAATCCTCTACTGATGATGTCACATATTACATCATTCATGACATGGTCAGTGACATCACAGATGACATCACTGATGACATCTAAAATGACATCACTGATGACATCATCCAGTGAATGTGGTTTTGTTCGTTATTTAAATATGAATAATATATATAGCAATGTGGATTGAAGAATGAGTTCAATATATAAATATAAATATCTAGATGGAGTATTTAGTAGCAGTGTGATTGACTGCTTACTTGACTAATTTATAGTGTCTCACTAAATATATTGGATAGTGACTAAACTGTGTGAAGATCTGTATCACTTTGTCAATTGTTGTGTAAACCGCTGTACCAGTTGGTTACTAGCTATGTGAAAGTCTATATTAGTGCATGATTAGTTAACTGAGTTTTTGTATGGGAGAGTGAATGTGTGTGTGGTTCAGTGGGGGGGGGGTGTGACTGCCCAAATATGTGTGAATAGTTGATTCAGTAATTATATGAGATTAAGACTGCATGTCATAACAGTTGTTTGAGTGAGTGAATATCTTTATGGGTGTGGTGATGAGCAAATATATCTCTCAATGGTTCATGTCCAACAAACTAGAAAAATAAAAGCCAGTGTATGTGTCAGTCGTTGTATTTACATTAGTATACAAAACACTCAGTTTTTGTTTGAGTGACTGTAAGGATAACTTTATACTTGTAATAGTGATTTTATAACACACTAAGTATGAGTTTCTATCTATATGAATAAATAAAGTGATGTTTGTGTAAGTGTGTAGCTGAGTAAATGTAAGTATGATCCATTGTTTGCATAAGTGAGTAGGATGACTGAATAATTGAATAGGATGTGTGTTGGTGTGTAATGTCGATATAGGTGTATAAGTATATTTGATAGTGTTCTATTGAACATTGACAACATGTATGAGTGAATCTGTAGGTAAGTGATTAGATGTGTTTGTAGATCTAGAAATCACTGAGTAGATTTTTAGAAACTTGTATTGGTGTGTCAATGGATTTAAATATGGTACTCTGTATTTTACAGTGAGTGATGAAAGGTTGTACTACTGTATGATGAGGTGTATCTGATTGTGACGTGAATGATGCCATCAGTGATGTCATCAGTGATGTCATTTGAGATGTCATCAGTGATGTCATCAGTGATGTCACTGACCATGTCATGAATGATGTAATATGTGACATCATCAGCAGTGGATTGCGGTTGCCCAAGTTATAGTTAGCAGGCCTAACTATAACAGAGGAATCTCAATGGTTTTGTACGAGTGAAATGTCCAGCTAACTATAACAGCCCTGAAACCTATGTTTTTTTCAGTGAATTTCTAAGGTTTTTTTAAATGCTAATTCCTAACTATAACATGTCTGAAACCTATGGTTTTTTCAGTAAAATGTGAAGGTTTTTTAAATGATCATTTTTAAATGTAATAATAGTTATATGTATTTTTTTATACTGATTTTCTACAGTTTTTAAACTTTTTATTTTTACATATTTTATTTTTTAAATCACATTATATATTCTTTTAATATAAATGGAAACCAATGTTTTTTAAAATATTGAAACTGAAGTTTTTTTTGTTTTATATTTTAATTTTAATATATTTATATTATTTTCTTAATTTTTTTCAGTTGGAATTACCAATGTTATCCTATAGAAGGAAATTCAATTTATAGGTAAAGTATATTCATGTTACTTTTGTAATCTAGTGCTGGACTCCTAGGTTCAGCACTGGGACCTCTATCTAAAACAGGCAAGTAATTACGTTTTTATCATTGCAACGATTTTCAGAGAATATTTGTAAGTTTCAAAAATCAACACTTAGATGCCCATTAGGATCTCAGGCGTAACGCCACCGCCTGCATGACGGTGGCGATCCGCCCGAGATCCTTCTCCACCCGCCACCCATTTCCCCCGCCATATCACTATGGCGGGGTGACTGCAGCGGACGGAAAGACCATCCGCCGCTTTTATGCCCGGTCAATGAGCCGACCTGGTGGAAAAGGCTTTAACATGGTGGCGGTGTCTGTTAGACACCGCCAGCCATATCACCATGGGCGTGGAAGGATGCCTTTCAGTGGCGGCATTGCTGCCAGGGAAAGGCATGTGGGAATAGACTGCGGGGGCTTGTTGCGGGCCCCCAGGGATTCTGGGGGGTGGAGGGTGCTTCTCCCATATTTTACAAAGTCCCGTGTGTGGTGGTCCCCGGGGCTGAGGGGTCCATCACGGACACCCCTATTTCAATCTTTAGTGCCCCTTTTTGCAATTTGCACGTTTTTTTATGAGGTTTCTTGTGCCTCAGTTCTACTGAGGCACAAGATGGCTGCCAACACTTCCTGATTTGGAGTGTTTACAGCCAATTAGAATACAGCTCATAATCGGCAGGGTGCGCTTAGGGTGCGCGGATCCACCGTGGCCATAGATATATATGTGATTCTGATTTTGATTGTCTCAGGAACTACTGAACGGATTTACATCATTTAAGCAAAAGGCATGACTCTGAACCAAGGTCTACCTTTCTGCCAAATTTGGTGTAATTCCATTCAGCAGTTCGGGCTGTAGCTGCGATTAACGGTCCCTATGGAAAATTGAATGGGAAAAACACGTTTTGGAACCCCCTTTTTACTCGGCCCCCGCTTGACGAAACACCCCAAGACTTTCAGGATAGGAGTGGACCGGAGCGAGCAAACAACAGAGCAGGCAAACAACAGAAGACGCGTTTTGATCTCGGCTACATATATATATATATATATATATATAACCTGCTGGCGGTCACCAGTAGGTGGATGTATGTCACTACCACGCGCGCGGTACAACAAAGTACCATTACAACGCGGTTGTAACAACGCAAGTCGTTACAACGGCTTGCGTTGGGGGGGCGCAAATTTAAAAAATATAATTTACTATTCCAACACCAGTCCCCGTGGATAGTAGGGAAGGTGTTGGGATAGTAAATTAAAGGATTTATTATCCTTGAGCGCCACCCAGTGCAATTCGTTGTAACAACTTTCGTTGTTATAACTGCGTGGTAATGGTACTTCGTTGTACCGCGCGCGTTGTAAACGTTGTATACCCCAGTAGGTAGTTATAGGTAGAACCTAGTTTCCATAGGAAATCAGCAGCATTCTATTTGGAATAACTTTGGTGACAGTTGATGAATATTTGCGAAATTCTGCTAAAAGATGGGGCGCTCTGCTCCGCTCCTATCCTGAAAGTTTCGGGTGATTTGTCAAGTGGGGGCTGAGAAAAAAGGGGGGTACCAAAATGTGTTTTCCCCATGCAATTTTCCATAGGGACCTTTAGGACCGGCTACAGCCTGAACTGCTGAACGGAATTACACCAAATTTGGCATGATGGTAGAGTTTGGTTCGCAGATGGCGCTTTTTGTTAAATGGTGTAAATCCGTGCTGTAGTTCATGAGAAAATCAAAAATAAAATCATAGATATATCTAGAGATCAAGTACCGTCCGAGGATTATACGCGTACCCTCCTGAGCATGAGCTGCATGCTAATTTCTGTCAACACTCCAAACCAGGAAGTGTTGGAAGCCATCTTGTGCCTTGGTAGAACCGAGGCACAAGAAAACATTAAAAGAAACACGAAAAACAAGAAAAGGGGGCAGGGTAGAAACACCCTGACCCCCTAGGCCTGCTTAGGGGGTCCCACAAGGACCCCTAAAGCCCAAAAACAATTTAAAAAAAAAACGGGATCGGGGAGGAGACTCTCCCCCTCCCTGCACCACTCTGCAAACATTCCCCCCGGCGTGTTTGCAGAGGGGTAGTAATTCCCCTTGAATACTGAGGGTCCCTAGGGGCCAAGTAGCCCACCAGGAAACTCCAGTATGCGCCAGGGGGCTGCGTTGCAGAGAGGTGTAATGAGGCCACGCCCCTTTTTACACCTCTCTGCAACGCAGCCCCCTGGCGCATAGTGGAGGTTCCTGGTGGGCTAGTTGGCCCAGAGGGACCCCCAGTATTCAAGGGGACTTAATCCCCCAATTTATAACGCGCCACAGCGCTTTTTGCACAGTGGTGAAGGTAGGGGGTGGAGCTTGAGGTGACTGGGGATGGAGTCCTTGTGGCCGAAATCAATATATATACAAACATACATACTTTATTTATATATATATATATATAAATACCCATGGAAAAAAACACAGGTTTCAGGGCCATTATAGTTAGTTGAGCTAACTATAACTCATGCCCCCGCTATGCACTGCTGATGACATCACATATTACATCACTCATGATAGGTCAGTGACATGAATAAGGGTGGGCATAGTATGCATAGTGGGGCTATGCGAAGTGCCATGGAGTAGAAAACAAACTCCGCACACTCCGTCTAATCCCACTACATGCCACCCGCCTCCCTCCCACCCTATTAACAATAAAATTACAAGCTTTAAAAACATGCACATGCGCAGTTTTAATGAAGAAGTCGCGATGAAGGAGGAAGAGGGAGCCCTGGGACACCACAGCTAAGGTAAGCTGTTTTCCTTACTTTTAAATTGTTTTCAAAGATTGTAATTTAATTGTTAATAGGGTGGGAGGGATGGCGGGCCGGCCAACTCTGCTCCGCCATGGAGTGTGCAAAGATTTGCCTACTCTGCCTACTTTGTGGAGCGCGGAGTAGGCAAAACTCTGCACACTGGGCGGGCGGAGCAGAGCTCTCCGCCCACGGTTAGACATGAATTCACAACAGATGCTGCTCCTATGGTTTTGACCGAAAACTCTCTTAAATCCTAAGTGAAGATGCTGGCATCTCACAAAAAGTAAAGGACTGTCCTCACACACCACCAGGTGTCATGCTTCATCATCGGCAGTCCTCGCTCTCTAGAAACTAGGTTTGGTGGAGAACGGACCTTCACCTGAAGACAGGGAGGCACTCTAAAGCTAACTGGGGGCCCGTGAAAGTGAGTGAAGTTCAAAAACCAGTATAATTACCAAATTACATTTATTCAGAAAGGTAACTATATGGTGTTAAAAATACAAGGATGGTGAGACTGGGGAAAGATTATTGCCCCCTCACCGTAGTGGTTACTTTAGACCTACATGTTTTTGTCTTCTTGGCCCAAAGGGTCTGCTGCATTCATCAAGACAAAAAAATCATAAGGGCTCTGTTCTTACTAAAATAATGGTACGAAATTACCATTTGGTAGGTTGACCCATGTCACACTCTACCAGGATAGATTCTTAACAAACCTGTAAAACAGCTGTGGAGAGAGAAACAAGGATACCATCAAAAGGTTCAGTCATATAAAACGCAATTACTCCACATGCACACATTTTTACAAAGTGGCTATTTGTGTAACAGGTGTCATTGCAAAGGTGAACACACAAAGAAAAAGAAAGATTTGAGAACCAACTCACATTCTTACTCTCAGATAGTATCCTACATGCCCCATGGGATTAGAGTGGAGGAAAGACCCCTGTAGTCAAACTCTGGAGAAGGGATGAAAATATAGAGCAAGTCAGGGTCTTCAATACTCTATCTCAATGGTAAAAAATTCTTATACACATACATACACCCATGAACTCTCTTACTATATCAATGTGCATCTCTGGTGGTTGCACCTAGACGTGTCTGCTTTTCCACCCTGAAGATAAATGAGCTGCAGAGGAGGATGGGTTTATATAGTGCTATCAATTGCCTTAAATTAGGTAAATGATAAAAACTGCCTTCACATGCGCTCATTTGCGTGAAGGGTTCTGGTGTAGTAAGAATGCCCTAATAGTAGCTAGCAACTCACCTGACCTGCGTGTTGGTCAAGTCTTGAAGGCTAAGTACTACTGTGAGGCTGAGCACCTGTGTTGAAAAGGAATCCGGTGTTCGTGGGACACCCATGCTTACCCCTGCGTGCCTGACCCCTGCGTCAGCCGAATCTGAAGCCAATGGGGGCCCAGAGCTTGTGATGTAGCGAACCTGTCATCAGTTGAGCTAAAATGAAGCTCAACACAAGGACGCAGTGTGACGCGAGGGGCGTGCCTCACTTGTCAATGGTGACGCTCATATTGGAACAAGACTGTCACTAGTTTAGCTAAGAATGAAGCTCAGCATGAGGACGTTGCAAGGAGCAAGGGGCGTGCCTCACTTGTCCTTGGTGATGAGGCCAATAAAGTACCATCAAGGGTTCATGTAGAAAAAGTGTGTAAAAATACACGTAAAGTTATGCAAACAAAAGGGTTGAAAAAATGAGGTACACAGCCACGTGTAATGTGCCTGTCCCTGGTGATGGAAAAAATTATCCAAGTTTGAAACCGTAGTGGCTCAACGGGGGTGGAACCTGCATACAATAAAGGACATGCTTTCCAGTCCTAAAGGTCAAATGTAGATTGCACAAAATATATAAATATATAGTTGCGAGAATAATCCCAAAAACGGGGGACGGTACCACCGGTCCTTGATTGATAGTGCCTATGCGGTTTTCTAGTGTGTAGTGTGGGACAAGCTAGGTATACATGGGGGTGTCACTCACATGTGCTCCATAATTTACGAAAGTGGCAATATGTAGGTGTTATTATGTAAGATAGTATACGGGTATCATATCGATCTGTTTCAGACAGGGCAGTCAGTTCCGACCATTAACTGGTGGTATATATGTATGGTGGAATGTTCTACTGATTCCATAATGTTTGATTCACCTTCAGATTGTAGAAGTGGAACAGTTAAGGGGGCAGTGACCCAGTTCTCAATGGTTATATTACTTGCTCATCTGGAGCCAAGGGATCTCGTCATTCAATCTTGTGTCCCACGTGCGTAGGTAGTATACCCAAAGCTGTTCTCTGGTATAGAGGGACCTTTGGATATCCAGATGTGTTTTTTTGATTACCTCTAGCACTACCCATTTCAAATCCGTGTCTTTGTGGGTGTGTTCCAGGTAGTGTCTAGTCAAATTTGTGTTTGTCTTCTTGCACCTAATAGTGTTTCTGTGTTCATTGATACGGACCTTGATCTTCCTTGTTGTCATTCCCGCGTACATCAAATATTAGAGGGGCACGTCAGTAGATAGACAACATTCTCGCTGTTACAGTTACAGAAATGTTTAAGTATCCATGCTTTGTTAGTTTTTTATGTCAACCTCTTTCGTTGTACTAGTGAATGAACACACAACACAGCCTCCGCACGGATAGTGTCCAACTGGTCTTTGGTGGCTCCACAGTGTGGTTTCGATCTCAAATGACATCACTGATGACATCACTGATGACATCATCCAGAGACTGGGTGATTTTTAAAAGTTTAAGTATGTTAATTATAAATACACATAGTGTATTGAAGAATGAGTGGGTGTATGAGTGTCTGATTTGATGATTTGGTGGGTGTGTGACTGACTGTTTAAGTGAGAGATTAAACATGTCTTAGTGAATGCATGGGTGAATGTCTTATCTGTGTAAATGTCTGTATCAGTCTGTCAGTTGGTGTGTAAGTGGCTGCATGGGTTGGTGAGTAGCTACATGAGGGTCGATATGGATTAATGATGGGTTGTCTGATTAACTGTATGGGTGCCTGGGTGTCTGTGTGGGTGGGTGGGGGTATGTGACTCCCTCCGTGGATGTGTGAGTTGGTGATTTAGTGGGTGCATGGGTTCATGAGTGCATCTGCAAAGGCTGTATGGGTGAGTGAGTGTGCATGTGCATATGGCTGTGTTGGTGAGTGAATCGATGTCTCAGTGGTACATGTTTGAGGAGCTACATATGTGAAAGGCAGTATATGTGAATGTTGGAGTATATAAGTGACTATATATGAGAATGAGTGATTGTGAGAGTGGCTGTATGGATGAGTGTGTGCTTGTGTCAGTGATTGTATAAGAGAGTATGTGTTAGTATCTGTATCAATAAGTGAGGTGGTGTGTGTATCACTGTATTGGTGAGTACATGGCAGTGTGATTGAGTCTTTGGTTGACTGCCTAAGTGTGTGAGTATTTCTGAGGTTGAGTGGCAGTATGTGAGTGTCTGTATGGGTGTATAAGTGCATATATCAGAGGCTGTATTGATGAGTTACTGTGTGTATGAGTGACTGTATCAGTGAGTGAGTGGATGTGTGTAGACCTATGAATCAGTGAGTGCGTATGTACTAACTGGCATTGGTGTGTCTTCGGTTTCAAAAATAATAGTCTGTATTTTAGAGTGTGTATATGAAAGGATATTTTAGGGTGTGAGGAGGTGCATCAGTTATTAAGTGGATGATGTCATTAGTGATTTTATCAGTGATGTCATTTGAGATGTCATCAGTGATGTCACTGACCATGTCATCAGTGATGTAATATGTGACATCAGCAGTGCATTGAGGGGGTATGAGTTATAGTTAGCTCAACTAACTATAATGCCCGCATTTCTTTTGTTTTGTAAGAGTGAAATGTCCAACTAACTATAACGTCCCTGAAACCTATGTATGAGGGGTGCAGAAAGAGGGAAGAGGGGTGCAGAAAGAGGTAAAAGAGGTGCAGAAATAAACAAAAGAAGTGGAGAAGTACAGAAAGAAGGAACAGAGGTGCAGAAAGAAGCAAGAGAAGTGCAGAAAGAGGAAGAACGCTACAGGAAGAAGCATGAGAAGTGCAGAAAGAACCAACAGAGGTGCAGAAAGAGGCCTACTTTGACTGTACCTTTCAACAGATTCATACAAAGTAGCCTAATCACTAATCCTTCTCCCAAGATGTCTTAAACCTCACTTTTCTCTTGAAGGTTCACTATTAATCGACTGCTCAGAATGTTAGCCCTACCTATATAAAACAATAATCCTAAGCATACCACTGTTGTAAGTCTGACCAAGTTTGTGAAGGAATGCATGCGTTTCTGCTTTTACCGAGTGACATGTTACATAAAAATAAATATAGAAATACTTGAATACCTGTGTTTCATACAGCATACTCTGTAAATATTTGTACAAAAAGGTGTATGTATTTATTTCTGCTCATTATACAGGGCACATGGGTATTCAATGGTATATATGAGGGTCTCTTTAACACCTATATACATAAGACATGTCTGCCTGTGCAACTAAATGACAGAGCAGAACTGATAACATTTAACCACCTATAGAAGAAGCTATCCACTTTTTAAGCTACCATCTTCATATGTGAGAATACATATACAAGTAGACATATATCTCAGTCACAAGAGCACGCAGACCTTTAAACTTGACAGATTGCACTTCCCATTTGAGTACCGAAAGAAGCAAGAGATGTGCAGAAAGGAACAAAAGTAGTGCAGGAAGAAGGAACAGAGTTGCAGAAAGAGGCAACAGGGCTGCAGAAAGAGGGAAGAGGGGTGGAGAAAAAGGCAAGGGGCTGCAGAAAGAAGGAAGAGAGCCAAAGAAAGAAATAAAAGAAGTAAGAGAAAGAAGGAACAGAGGTGCAGAAAGAGACAAGAGGGGTACAGAAATAGGGAAAAGAGCTACAGAAAGAGGTAAAAGGGGTACAGAAAGAAGCAAGAGAGGTGCAGAAAGAGGCAAGAGGGGTGGAGAAAGGGGCAAGAAGGGTATAGAAAGAGGTAAAAGGGATGCAGAAAGAAGCAAGAGAGGAGCAGAAAGACGGATGAGGGGCGAAAGAAGAGGCAAGCGAAGTACAGAAAGAAACAACAGAGATGAAAAAAGGGTTGGAAAAAGGCAAGAGGGGTGCAGAAAGAGGGAAGAAGGGAAAAGCACGAGGTAAAAGGGATGTAGACAGAAGCAAGAGAGGTACAGAATGAAAAAGTAGTACAGAAAGAAAGAACAGTGGTGCAGAAAGAAGCAAGAGGGGCGCAGAAAGAGGGAAGAGGGATGCAGAAAGAAGCACAAGGGTATAGACAAAAAGCAAGAGAGATGCAGAAAGAAGCACAAGAAGTGCAGAAAGAAGCAACAGAGATGCAGAAAGACGGATGAGGGGTGGAGAAAGAGGCAAGCGAAGTACAGAAAGAAGCAACAGAGATGAAAAAAGGGGGAAGAGGAATGGAGAAAGAGGCAAGATGGTTGCAGAAAGAAGAGAGGTACAGAGAAAAAGAAGAAGTGCAAAAAGAAGCCACAGAGGTGCAGAAAGAGGCAAGAGGAGTGCAGAAAGAAGAATGCAGAAAAAGGCACGAAGGGTGCAGAAAGAAGCAAGAAAAGTGCACAAAGAGGTAACAGAGATACAGAAAGGGGGAAGTGGAGTGGAGAAAGAGGCTAGAGTGATACAGAAATAAGCAAGAGAGTTGCAGAAAGAAACAAAAGAAATGCAGAAAGAAGGAACAAAGTTGCATAAAGAGGCAATAGGGGTACAGAAAGAGGGAAGAGCGGCACAGAAAGAGGCATAAGGGTTGCAGAAAGAATGGACAGAGGTGCAGAAAGAAGCAATAGAGGTGCAGAAAGAGGGAGTCGTGTTGACTCAACGGCACACGACAAAACACGTGTCGGCATATTGTGACATTTCTCAAGTCTGGATGCAATAAATCATCTCCCTGCTGGGACAAGAAACACACTGAAGAATCTGCTTCTGTTCATTTGATCATACCTGTTACTGTACTGAATGTTTTGACACCTCAATGTAGTTGCGAGAGCACAGCTGTATAATTGTTGTTTAGTCTCTGACTTCTGAGACGGTTAAGGGTGTTTTTCCGCCTGCTCTTCACGCACTACACAGCAACCCCCTGTTCATATACACAGTAACGTAGAAATTGAGGCAGTGCGCCCTTGATATCGTAAATTCTAAAAACCCCTAATCAGTTTTAACAGAAAGAGGGAAGAGCGGCACAGAAAGAGGCATAAGGGTTGCAGAAAGAATGGACAGAGGTGCAGAAAGAAGCAACAGAGGTGCAGAAAGAGGGATGAGGGTGGAGAAAGAGGCAAGAGAAGTACAGAAAGAAACAACAGAGATGCAAAAAGGGGGAACAAGGGAGGATAAAGTGGCAAGAGGGTTACAGAAAGAAGCAAGAGATGCAGAAAGAGGAAAGAGGGATACAGAAAGGGGTAAAAGGGGGTACATTAAGAGGTAAAAGATGTGCAGAAAGAAGCAAGAGTGGTGCAGAAAGAAACAAAAGAAATACAGAAAAAAGGAACAGAGGAACAGAGGTGCAGAAAGAAGCAAGAGGGGTGCAAAGAGAGGGAAGAGTGGTGCAGAAAGAGGGATGCAGAAAAGGCATGAGAGGTGCAGACAGAAGCAAGAGAGGTGCAGAAAGAAGTGGGTAAAGTGCATAAAGAAGCAACAGAGATGCAAAAAGGGGGAACATTGATGGAAAAAGTGGCAAGAGAGGTACAGAAAGAAGCAAGAGAGGTTCAGAAAGAGGCAAGATGGATGCAGATAGAGGGAAGAGGGATGGAGAAAGGGGCAAGAAGGGTATAGAAAGAGGTAAAAGGGATGCAGAAAGAAGCAAGAGAGGAGCAGAAAGACGGATGAGGGGCGAAAGAAGAGGCAAGCGAAGTACAGAAAGAAACAACAGAGATGAAAAAAGGGTTGGAAAAAGGCAAGAGGGGTGCAGAAAGAGGGAAGAAGGGAAAAGCACGAGGTAAAAGGGATGTAGACAGAAGCAAGAGAGGTACAGAATGAAAAAGTAGTACAGAAAGAAAGAACAGTGGTGCAGAAAGAAGCAAGAGGGGCGCAGAAAGAGGGAAGAGGGATGCAGAAAGAAGCACAAGGGTATAGACAAAAAGCAAGAGAGATGCAGAAAGAAGCACAAGAAGTGCAGAAAGAAGCAACAGAGATGCAGAAAGACGGATGAGGGGTGGAGAAAGAGGCAAGCGAAGTACAGAAAGAAGCAACAGAGATGAAAAAAGGGGGAAGAGGAATGGAGAAAGAGGCAAGATGGTTGCAGAAAGAAGAGAGGTACAGAGAAAAAGAAGAAGTGCAAAAAGAAGCCACAGAGGTGCAGAAAGAGGCAAGAGGAGTGCAGAAAGAAGAATGCAGAAAAAGGCACGAAGGGTGCAGAAAGAAGCAAGAAAAGTGCACAAAGAGGTAACAGAGATACAGAAAGGGGGAAGTGGAGTGGAGAAAGAGGCTAGAGTGATACAGAAATAAGCAAGAGAGTTGCAGAAAGAAACAAAAGAAATGCAGAAAGAAGGAACAAAGTTGCATAAAGAGGCAATAGGGGTACAGAAAGAGGGAAGAGCGGCACAGAAAGAGGCATAAGGGTTGCAGAAAGAATGGACAGAGGTGCAGAAAGAAGCAATAGAGGTGCAGAAAGAGGGAGTCGTGTTGACTCAACGGCACACGACAAAACACGTGTCGGCATATTGTGACATTTCTCAAGTCTGGATGCAATAAATCATCTCCCTGCTGGGACAAGAAACACACTGAAGAATCTGCTTCTGTTCATTTGATCATACCTGTTACTGTACTGAATGTTTTGACACCTCAATGTAGTTGCGAGAGCACAGCTGTATAATTGTTGTTTAGTCTCTGACTTCTGAGACGGTTAAGGGTGTTTTTCCGCCTGCTCTTCACGCACTACACAGCAACCCCCTGTTCATATACACAGTAACGTAGAAATTGAGGCAGTGCGCCCTTGATATCGTAAATTCTAAAAACCCCTAATCAGTTTTAACAGAAAGAGGGAAGAGCGGCACAGAAAGAGGCATAAGGGTTGCAGAAAGAATGGACAGAGGTGCAGAAAGAAGCAACAGAGGTGCAGAAAGAGGGATGAGGGTGGAGAAAGAGGCAAGAGAAGTACAGAAAGAAACAACAGAGATGCAAAAAGGGGGAACAAGGGAGGATAAAGTGGCAAGAGGGTTACAGAAAGAAGCAAGAGATGCAGAAAGAGGAAAGAGGGATACAGAAAGGGGTAAAAGGGGGTACATTAAGAGGTAAAAGATGTGCAGAAAGAAGCAAGAGTGGTGCAGAAAGAAACAAAAGAAATACAGAAAAAAGGAACAGAGGAACAGAGGTGCAGAAAGAAGCAAGAGGGGTGCAAAGAGAGGGAAGAGTGGTGCAGAAAGAGGGATGCAGAAAAGGCATGAGAGGTGCAGACAGAAGCAAGAGAGGTGCAGAAAGAAGTGGGTAAAGTGCATAAAGAAGCAACAGAGATGCAAAAAGGGGGAACATTGATGGAAAAAGTGGCAAGAGAGGTACAGAAAGAAGCAAGAGAGGTTCAGAAAGAGGCAAGATGGATGCAGATAGAGGGAAGAGGGATGAATAAAGAGGGAAAAGAGGTGCAGAAAGAAGCAAGAGAGGTGCAATAACAACCAAAAAAAATACAGAAAGAAGGAACAGAGGCGCAGAAAGAAACAAGTGGGGTAAAGGGAGAGAGAAGAGGGGTGCAGAAAGAAGCTCAAGTGGTACAGAAAGAAGCATGAGAGGTACAGAAATACGCAAGAGAAGTCCATACATAAGCAACAGAGGTGCAGAAATATGGATGGATGAAGGGCTGAGAAAGAGGCAAGCCAAGTGCTGAAAGAAGCAACAGAGATGAAAAAAGGCAGAAAAGGGCTGGAGAAAGAGGTCAGAGGGATGCAGAAATAAGCAAGAGAGGTACAGAAAGAGGCAAGAGGGGTACAGAAAAAAACAAGAAATACAAAAAGAAGTAACAGAGGTGCAGAAAGAAGCAAGAGGGGTGCAGAAAGGGAAGAAGGGTGCAGAAAGAGATACGAGTGGTACAGAAAAAAGCAAGAGAGGTGCAGAAATAAGCAAGAAAAGGGAAGAAAGAAACAACAGAGGTGCAGAAAGACGGATGAGGGACAGAGAAAGAGGCAAGTGCAGTGCAGAAAGATGCAACAGAGATAAAACAAGGGGGAAAAGGGGTGGAGAAGGAGGCAAGGGGGTGCAGAAAGAAGCAAGAGAGGTAAAGAAAGAGGCAAGAAGAGTGCAGAAAGGGAAGAAGGGTGCAGAAAGAGGCACAAGGGGTGCAGAAAGAAGCAAAAGAGGTGCAGAAAGAAACGAGAAGTGCAGAAAGAAGCAACACAGATACATAAAGGGAGAAGTGGGGTGGAGAAAGGGGCTAGAGGGATACAGAAAGAAGCAAGAGAGTTACAGAAAGAAACTAAAGAAGTGCAGACAGTGGGAACAGAGGTACTGAAAGAGGCAAGAGGGGAGCAGAAAGAGGTATGCAGAAAGAGGCACATGGGTTGCAGAAAGAAGGGATAGAGGTGCAAAGAGAAGCAAGAGAAGTGCACAATGAAGCAAGAGAGGTACAGAAAGAGGAATGAGGGGTGGAGAAAGAGGCAACAGAAGTGCAGAAAGAAGCAACAGAGATGCAAAAAGGGGTAACAGGGGTGGAGGAAGTAGCAAGAGGAGTGCAGAAAGAAGCAAGAGAGGTGTAGAAAGATGCAATAGTAGTACAGAAAGAAGCAACGGAGGTACAGAAAGAGGCAAGAGGGTACAAAAAGAGGGAAGGGGAGTGCAGAAAGAGGCACAAGTGTTGCAGAAAAAAGGACAGAGGTGCAGAAAGAAGCAAGATAAGTGCAGAAAGAAGCAAAAGAGGTGCAGAAAGGGGGATGAGGGGTGGAGAAAAAGGCAAGAGAAGTGCAGAAAGAAGCAACAGAGATGCAAAAAGGGGAGAACAGGGGTGAGGAAAGTGGCAAGAAGAGTGCAGAAAGAAGCAAGAGAGGTACAGAGAGAGGCAAGAGGGGTGCAGAAAGAGGGAAATGGGTGCAAAAAGAGGTAAAAGAGGTGCAGATAGATGCAAGAGAGGTGCAGAAAGAAAGAAAAGAAGTACAGCAAGAAGGAACAAAGGTGCAGAAAGGAGCAAGATGGGTGCAGAAAAAGGTAAGAGAGGTGCAGAAAGAAGCAAGAGAGGTGCAGAAATAAGCAAGAGAACTGCAGAAAGAAACAAAAGGGGTGCAGAAAAATGGATGAGGGGTGGAGAAAATCAGGCGAAGTGCAGAAAGAAGCGCAAAAGCGATAAAAAAGTGGGAAGAGGTGTGGAGAAGGAGGCAAGAGAGGTGCAGAAAGAAGCAAGCGAGGTGCAGAAAGAGGCAAGAAGAGTGCATAAAGAAGGAAGAGGGGTGCAGAAAGAGAGTGGGATGCAGAAAGAAGCAAAAGAGATGCAGAAAGAAACAAAAGAAGTGCAAAAAGAAGGAACAGGGGTGGAGAAAGAGGCAGTAGGGGTGCAAAAAGGGGGAAAAGGGGTGCAGAAAGAAGCACGAGAGGTATAGAAAGAAGCAAGAGGAGTGCAGAAAGAAGCCACAGAGGTGCAGAAAGAGGCAAGAGGGGTATAAAAAGAGGAAAGAGGGGTACAGAAAGAGGCACGAGGGGTGCAGAAACAGGGAAGAGTGCTAGAGAATGTCATGTTTCTCGGCGATTGAAGGCAAAGCGAGCGGCTGGAGGATGACCGTGTTGCACTACGGAACGAAAGGGACTACAACTCCCATTGTCAAGCCGAGTGGAACTACAATCCCCGTGAGACAGTGCGCAGCACATGCGCTATCAGCAGAGGCGTATAAAACTATGGCGGTGCCGAGGGAACATGTCGGATATTGACGTTCCATGCCGAAGACCGGGGAGACGCTGTTAGGTAAGGAACAGCGTTCCTTCTGCTTGTCTTGTTAAGCGTGCCGAGAGCGGCTTCACAAGGGGTAACTGCCGCTATGCTAGATCCTGCCGTGCATGTTCGCACACTGGGAGCTTTGTTATTAACTACGCAGGGGGCGTTATTTGCTTTCCTGGAAAACCCAACAGCCTAACGCGAGTCGAGCGGATGCTCCTGCACGTATTGCTACCACGTCACGCTTAGAAGTTGGCAAGCCTCATGTACTCAAAGAAGGGAACATTGAAGGATTCCTGATCGATGTGGGGGTTCTGATGTAAGTCCCCTAACCCAAAGCTGATCAAGGGACTCCAAGCCTTCTCGAGAGCCACTGATACAACGGTCTTTGGTGCTATCAACCAAGACACACTGTACCCCTTGTTGGAGAGTGCCGGGACCGACTTTATTGCGGGGGACGCTTTGAACGGCGGACCTGCTGTTCCATGGCTATCAAGGCTTGAGTAGCATTGCCGGCCACTGCTTAGCACAGTGCCCTCCGTTGGGGAGTGTCAGGACGACACTCATGCGGAGGACGGTTTTGAACGCGAATAGGGTGATCTTGAGTGCCGTCAACTCATTGTCGTTCTTGCTGGACGTTGCAGCGGTAATCCTGTGCTGTGTTTGGATGTTACATAAAGTCGAACCTACATACTCACGGTCTGTGGTTGCCTTATTTCTGTGCTGGAGATATTGGTTCTTGATGTTACTTTTATAACCCAATCCTGAGGGCAGTCAGGGATTACAGAGAAAGAGGCAAGAGGTATACAGAAAGAAACAAGAGAGGTGCAGAAAGAGACAAAAGAAGTGCAGAAAGAAGGAACAGAGGTGCAGAAAGAGGCAAGAGGGGTGCAGAAAGAGGGAAGGGAAGAGTGGTGCGAAAGAGGCATAAGGGGTATAGAAAGAAGCATCTTGCTACGGATTATTTTATTTTATTTTATTTTCCTTTTCCGGTTTCCATTAACTACCTGTCAACCCAAGCTTTTTCTTTGCCATGTCACCTGCGCCTGTGTAGAACAACAGTATACATGTACATGCTTAGCCTCCTTATATTTATGCCCCTGCCGGATTATTCCATAGAGTGTTACAAGTAAGATGTTTTTATCATTGTCACCCACACACGAGTGTGTCACAGCACAATTGGTTTGTATCCCTTCAACCCCACCCACCCCCTTTACCCCACTTTTCTTTTGCTTTCTCTGTGACTTTATTTTGAAAGACTCCCCCCTATAAGCTTACACCACCAAATATAGGGCTTCCACTAGATTTCTTGGAGTCTTTTCTCCCTATTTTCGCACTTTAGTCACCTTATCATGTCCTTCGTTCCTAATGCCTGTATTCTTTTTTCTTTTTTCCTTCCCAGCCCCGATGAGTCATTACCCGCACACGGTGTGATGAAACACGTGTCAGCTTTTTGCTCTTGTTTGTACTGATTATTGATTCAGAACCATTAAAACATTTTCTTTCATTCCACACTGTTGGATTGCAGAATAATTTCTTGAAGGTTAACTATAATTTGGTTTTCACCTGAGAACTTTGTGAGATTGTCGTGTGCACAGGAACATTGTTGCCTGTATAGAAAGAAGCAACAGGGTCACAATTGTGATCAAGGTATTTGGTAATACCATAAAGCGTTGGTCTATCTTGCCTATATCCCTGCTAACGAAAAGCAAAAAAGAAAAATTGCTAAATCTACGGGAGTGAAATCCAAATATTCGTCTGTTGTAGAAGGATTTTGTGAAGTATTTAGCGGCGTGGTTCTGCCGCAGGATATTCCACCCATAATGAGTGAACCCACAACCCGATGTAAGGGAACCAAGTTGGAGAATATATATATATATATATATATATATATATATATATATATATATATATATATATATATATATATATAATGTGGCATCTAGAAATTTCGAGCATTTTGGTGCATGGGACATCACAAATATATTTGGAAGTATGAGCCAGCATTTCCCCAGAATCTAATAATACAGTGGAAAACGGAATAACAGGCTTGCCAAAAAAGAATGCATTATCATGTTAATAATGTGATTCTCCCAATGCATTATGGACATCATAGGAATAGGAGACTACGGAAAGACGCTGTAGCCTTTAAAAAACAGACTAAATCTCAGTCTTTCATACTGCTCACCTGTGAACAAGACTCCACGAGAGTTGAAACGCGTCAGGATTGAATCTGTTGCCACTTTCAAAGGTTGCAATAAAGAAGTGCTGGTTTTCATCAAACTCCGATCTGCGGTATGCTTCTTTGTGCTTTTCAAGGGAGGTTATGTTGGATGTAAGCGGGGTGCTCCGATACCCGGGTGCCGTGGCCGCCCTGTTGAGGTCAGGGGCTCAAGATTGGAGCAAACTACGTTGGATATATGTATATATATATATATATATATATATATATATATATATATATATATATATATATATATATATATATATATATATATATCCAAAACTCGCAGTCCCAACAATTGGGGAGAGCCAGCGGAGACCAACTTGATTCGCAGCAGATGTTTATTCAATGACAGCCTGTGAGTAACTAAATTTCACACGAGCACAAAGTGTTGCCAAATGTTATCAGCCAGCCAGGACGCGTTTCGAGTTGCCTCTTCTTCAGCTGCTGGTTGAGAAAAGAAACAAGAGGTGAAGGGCGTATTTGCAGGCATTAAATTCAATTTCAAACATCCCCTCCCAGTTGGGCGTTGCACACGGCATTGTGGGAGATGTAGTTAATGCTCCTCTTGACCTCCGTGGGTTCGCCTGACCCTCTTGTGTAATGTCTATGTTCTATTCTGGCGCTTGATGTAGAGTTCATTACCACCACTTTGATGCTGAAATCGCCGCTGTGAACACGATCTTTACTGCATGGGAGCGTGTTCAGTCTCCTCCGCTTGCAGGCAGTATCACATGACACCGCCGCGGACCTGCTACACGCAGCAGTCGGCTCTCTCCACGACCCAGGGAGGCCGTTATCAATCCAAAACTCGCAGTCCCAACAATTGGAGAGAGCCAGCGGAGACCAACTTGATTTGCCGCAGATGTTTGTTCAATGACAGGCTGTTTCTGCTGGAAGTTTTG
The DNA here is from genome assembly GCF_964263255.1 of Lissotriton vulgaris. NCBI lineage: Eukaryota > Metazoa > Chordata > Amphibia > Caudata > Salamandridae > Lissotriton > Lissotriton vulgaris. The sequence continues at coordinate 1,550,213,079 of NC_141685.1, read as the reverse complement.
GGGGGATTCGTCATGCGGGGACCGAGAAAAAAGGGGGTCCCAAAACATGTTTTCCCCATGTTAATTTCCATAGGACGTTCAGACACGGCTACAGCCCGAACCGCTGAGTGGAATTACACCAAACTTTGCAAAATTGTAGGGACTGGTACGCAGAAGTGCCTTTTCTATATTTGGTGAAAATTGCTCTAGTGGTTAACTTAAAAAAATGTATACATCTATATGCGCGCTTCGAGCCTGTAAGCGCACCCGGCGCGCTACGGAAGTGCGCGAGCGGAAAACTGATTGGCTCTCGGGTGTCTGTCAACATTCCAAACAGTCCGGAGAGTCCGACATCTTGTGTCTCGGTAGAATCGAGACACAAGAGGTGAAAAAAAAGGGGGAAATGATTAATAGGGGGCAGGGTAGACACCCCCTGACCCCCTAGGTTTTCTGAGGGGGCCCTAGAAGGACCCTGAAGGGCAAAAAACTAATTTTTTTTGTTTACATTTTCACGGGATAGGCGCTGGGTGTGTTCCAAGGTATGCGCACCCTGAGCATACCACAGGGAAAAACAGTGAAAGAAAATAGTGTAAAATAAGAATTTGGAGTGCTTAGAGGTAGAGTAGCTCTAAAAAGAGGTGTTGTGTTATGTGGGTGATTTAAGTACCTACAAGTAGGTACCGATGCAGATTCTAAAATTCAAGGGAAATACTCTGTTCCCCTCATCTGAGAAATGTATACCATCTCCTCTGTAGATATCTTGCATGTTGTAACGCAAGTTATTGTGGTATATGGAACCCATACCATAGTCTCTCATGAAAGCAGAAACAGATCCTTTAGGGACCCCCTGAGAAGGCCTAGGGGGTCAGGGGCACTCTACCCTGCCCCCTTTTCACATACTCAACTATTACATTTCACTCTCTTCTGAAACTGCACAAAATGGCGACGATAGGGTGCATCAGAGACAGACAGTGAGAGAAAGGAGACAGGAGATGAAGGAGAGATGTCAAATACACATTGGAGAAAATATAGTGGGAGAAGGGAAGTAACTATGAGTAAACTTACTATGTAACACAAAAATGTTGCACTCTATACTATAAGTCTCACTTTATGCCACAATCACTTCGCTACTACCTCATAAATTACAAATAAAAATGAATAATGTCTGAAACAATTTTTAATTTCTAAATATAAATTTATTCTTCTGAATTTTCATAATTTAAAAGAACTAGTAACATGTCATCATCAGGAATTTCCTCATAAGTCACATCATCAGGAATCTCCTCATCAAAAGTCTGCAAAGATGATTCCTGGAACTCTATGGTTTCCAAACATTCGAGAAATTCGCCGTCCAGAGACTGATCAAAAAAATCCCTCATGTCATCTCCTCCAACAGAAACTTCTTCATTACTGGTGCTGTCAATAACCGGGACATTCAAAATCTCATTAAAAGTAGTGGAAAATTCAAAAGAAATTTCAACGGTCTCTTCATGGTGATCCATTTTATTTTTTTCCTCCCTCACCTTACTCCACTTTACTCACTCCTTCTCTCACTCCCTCTGTTCTCTCACTTCCTCACTCCTCTTCCCTCACTCCCTCTCTGTTAGCCCCACTCCCTCTGTCCCCTCACTCTCTCATGCCCCTTCACTCACCCTCACTCACCTTCCATCCCTCATTGTCGTGAATGCACCTTCACTCACTCCCCTTTCCCTCTCACTCACTCCCCTTTCCTTACTCCCCTTTCCTCATTTAGTTTTGCTAACTCACATTCCTTTAGTATCTTACTCACCTTCAGTTCATTTCTCTTTCCCTTTCTTCCTCTCTGTCACTGAATCGATCCGCCTCATTATCCTCTTAGTAATTTACTCTCCCTCTATTTCTTTTTCCCTCTATCTGTCCTTCACTTTTACTTTATTTCCCTTTCTGTGTCCTTCACTCCTACTTTATCTCTTAGTACCCTTTTATGACTTTTAATCTCCTGCCTTGTCTCTTGTATTTTGAAATATATATTATAAAAAGTATAACTTATTTTATTTCCTCTTCCACAGATATTAAATTTAGTAAAAATATGTAATTAAGTTTACATTACTTATAAGGTAAGTTTGACAAACAAAATTTAGGTTCTCAACACTCTTTTCCTTAACCTCACTACTGTTTTCTCACCCTCCCTCACCCCGTTTCCTCACTTATCCTCATTCCCCATGTTCACTCCCCTTTCCCTCACTCCCCTCCCATACTCAACTTCTTTCAGTCCCTCTGCTTTACTTCTCTTCCCCTCTCTTCCCTGCCTTAGCTCCCTCACTCATTCCCCTTCCCTCACTCACCTTACTCCACTTCACTCACTCCTTCTCTCACTCCCTCTGTCCTCTCACTTCCTCACTCCCCTTCCCTCACTCCCTCTCTCTTAGCCTCACTCTCTCCGTCCCCTCACTCTCTCACTCCTCTTCCGTCACGCTCACTCCCTATAACTCAGCCACACTCCCTCACTTACCTTTCTTTGCTCCTCACTCAGTCATTCTGTCACTCCTTCCTTCACTCCCTCTGTCCCCTCTCTCCCTCACTCCCCTTGTCTTACCCTCACTCACTTTTATCCTCTCTCTTTCACCCCTCTTTACTCACGCTCACTGCCCTTCTCTCATCCTCCCTCACCCCCGTTCCCTCACTCCGGTTCCCTTACTACCCCTCATTCCCAATCTTCACTCCCCTTCCCTTTACTTTCATCCCCCACTCACCTTCTCTCAGTACCTCTGCTTCAGTCCTCTTCCCCTCTATTCCCTTCCTTCGCTCCCTCTCTCATTCCCCTTCCCTCACTCACTTTACTCCACTTCACTCACTCCTTCTCTCACGCCCTCTGTCCTCTCACATCCTCACTCTCCTTCCCTCACTCCCTCTCTCTTAGCCTCACTCCCTCCATCCCCTCACTCTCTCAGTCCCCTTCCCTCATGCTCACTCCCTTTAACTCACCCACACTCCCTCACTTACCTTTCTATGCTCTTACTCAGTCCCCTTCTCTCACTCTTTCCTTCACTCCCTCTGTCTCCTCACTCCCTCACTCCCCTTATCTCACGCTCACTTGCCTTTATCCACCCTCTATCACCACTCTTTCCTCAACCTCACTGCTCTTCTCTTACCCTCCCTCACCCCGTTCCCTTACTCCGCTTTCCTCACTTATCCTCATTCCCCATGTTCACTCCCCTTCCCCTCACTCCCCTCCCACAGTCACCTTCTTTCAGTCCCCCTGCTTCACTTCCCTTCCCCTCTCTTCCCTTGCTTCGCTCCCTCACTCATTTTCCTTTCCTCTCTCACCGTACTCCACTTCACTCACTCCTTCTCCCCAGTCCCTCTATCCTCTCACTTCCTCACTCCTCTTCCCTCACTCCCTCTATATTACCCTCACTCCCTCCATCCCCTCACTCTGTGACTCCCCCTTCACTCACCCGCACTCACCTTCCATCCCTCACTGTCATCAACTCACCTTCACTCACTCCCCTTCTGTCATTTGTTCCCTCCGTCACTTTCTACCCTTCATTCAGTCATTTTATCCATTCATTTATGCAATGCACATTCATTGAAAAAAAGAATGACACAATATATAAGGAATATAGCTCTTTTTGGAGAATTGGAGGTAGTTCTAAAAATAACTTTTTTTTCTTTTTTTTCGATTATATATTTTTTATACTTTTTCAGAACGATTTTATACTTTTTTTGTTTTTTGGGGGGAGAAAAACAAAACCACGGAATCCAAAACTGCTCAACAGGAGCAAAAAAAATGGGAAAAATTAGTGGTGGGTGGAGCAGCGGTGTTCTTCTTTTCTCCTAACAATAAGTTCTATGCTCTGCTCCCCATAGCAAAGCAGTTTGTCGCACTGCTTGCAGCCGATCTTTAAGTCTCCGAAGACCGGCTGGATATTGGGAATCAAGTGATCTGCTGCTCTCCCAGAGGGTGTTGCTCCTCCGGTGGAGGTGCTGCCGCCATCTCGTAGGGGATTGCGTGCCAGGTCCCTGACACTCTCCCTCGCAAAGTTATTGGGGTGCCTCTTCTTAACATGCCTGATAAAGGTGGCGTTGCCAAAGCTGTACTTTTTTGTTGGGTCACCACATGACAAGGTTGTGCCACAGATTTTGCAGCACACCTTCGCCGCATACACCTTTTTCTCACCTTCTGGAAAGGTAAAAAATTTCCAGATAAAATGTTCTTTGATTTTTCGCTGAGGAGGGTTCGCAGGCAAAAACCCTTCATCAGAGTCACTGGAGGGTGACTGTCTTCCAGCCATTCTTCAGAAAAAGACAAGATGCTGCAGAAGAACCAGGGAACAGCTCTTGCTCTCTCCAAGTTCAAAGTGGTAGTGAGGGAAATGGGTGGGGGCTTTCATTATTTGGAAAAAAAAACTGTTATGAACCAATGAAAAGTGCTGTTTTAAGGTCACATGGCTTGGCGCGCTTACGCTACGCGCTCCGGAGCGCTTCCGGGTGCGCTTACGCGGCACGTACGTAGGCGCTTATGGAGGCGCTTCCAGGGGGGCTTACGCGGCGCGTATGAATGACGTTTTACTTGATTTTCGGAAATGTGTTTAGAGTCAAAATACTGTTTTTAAAAATCAAAAACACTACTTTTATGAGCATGCCACTGAATGTCTTGCATTATTATTTACCCTTCATCAGAGTCACTGGAGGGTGACTGTCTTCCAGCCATTCTTCAGAAAAAGACAAGATGCTTCAGAAGAACCAGGGAACAGCTCTTGCTCTCTCCAAGTTCAAAGTGGTAGTGAGGGAAATGGGTGGGGGCTTTCATTATTTGGAAAAAATAACTGTTATGAACCAATGAAAAGTGCTGTTTTAAGGTCACATGGCTTGGCGCGCTTACGCTACGCGCTCCGGAGCGCTTCCGGGTGCGCTTACGCGGCACGTACGTAGGCGCTTATGGAGGCGCTTCCAGGGGGGCTTACGCGGCGCGTATGAATGACGTTTTACTTGATTTTCGAAAATGTGTTTAGAGTCAAAATACTGTTTTTAAAAATCAAAAACACTACTTTTATGAGTATGCCACTGAATGTCTTGCATTATTATTTACTTTAAATACATATTTAAATATGTTTTTGCTCGCGGGAATAGCGCTCACGCTACGTGTACGGATGCGCTTACGGGTGCGTGCACCCTGAGCACTCCCGGGCTAAAAAATAAAAAAATTAAAAGCACAGAAAAAATACATTGAAAAATTAATGTTACAAAAATATACAATTCTTAAATAATTAAAAAAATATATAATAATTAATAGCTATAAAAAATAGCTATTAAAAAAACCTAATAATTCACTTTAAAAACCGTAGGTTTCAAACTCGTTATAGTTAGGAATTAGCTTTTAAAAAACCTTTGAAATTCACTGAAAAAACCATCGGTTAAACACTCGTTATAGTTAGGAATTAGCATTTAAAAAACCTTTGAAATTCACTAAAAAAACCATAGGTTTCACACCAGTTATAGTTAGCTGAACATTTTACTCATACAAAACCATTGAAATTCCCACATTATAGTTAGTTGGACTCACTATAACTCGCGCGCCGGCAATCCACTGCTGATGATATCACATATTACATCATTAATGACATGGTCAGTGACATCACTGATGACATCACTGATGACATCTCAAATGACATCGCTGATGACATCATCAACTGACAGCACTGATCACAACACCGATGACATCATTCATGTGATAATATGATGCACCTCGTCAAACTCTAATATAACCTTTGATACACCCAGTGTTAAATACAGACTACCATTCTTGAGACCATTGACACACCAATACCAGTTACCACATACGCACTCACTGATTCCTAGATCTACACAGACATCCACTCATTCACCCATACAATCACTCATACATACAGTCACTCATCAATACAAAACTATGATATGCACTCATACACCTATACAGACACTCACACACTGCCACTCATCCATGGAATTACTCACACACCTAGTCAGTCATACAAAGAATCAATCACACTCCCATTTCCTCATCTATACAGTTATACACACAACACCTTACTTATTCAAACATATACTAACACATACTTACTCTCTTATACAATCACTGATACAAGTACACATTGATCCATACAGTCACTCGCACAATCACTGCCTCTCATGTATAGTCATTTATATATGCCAACTCTGACATGCACTGTGTTTTACATATGCACTTACTTGGACATGTAGCACTGAGATATCCATTTACTCACCAACACACCCATGCACACAGTCAACCGCCCATATAGCTGGTTCCACATGCACTCTTGAACCCATACACCTAGTGAATCAACTGCTTACACATCTATGCACAGAGTCACACACCTCCCAGCCACCCACACACACACTCAGCCTCACATACAAATACTTGGGCAACCAATCAATAAGCCATATAGCCACTCATATAGCTACTGATCAACACATGCAGCAGCTTACACAACAACAGACATACTGATGCACACATTCAGACAGTTTAGTCACTAACCCATGCATTCAGTAAGAAAGATTTAAACACTCACTCATACTGTCAGTCACGCACCTACTAAATCCTTCATCCAGACACTTATACATCCACTCATTCTTCAATATGTAAAACATATTTAAACTTTACAGAAACACACAGTCAATGGATGATGTCATCAGTGATGGCATTTGAGATGTTATCAGTGATGTCATCAGTGATGTCACTGACCATGTCATGAATTATGTAATATGTGACATCATCAGCAGTGGATTGCGGGCGCGCGAGTTATAGTGAGTCCAACTAACTATAACGTGGAAATTTCAATGGTTTTGTATGAGTAAAATGTTCAGCTAACTATAACTGGTGTGAAACCTATGGTTTTTTCAGTGAATTTCAAACGTTTTTTAAATGCTAATTCCTAACTATAACGAGTGTTAAACCTATGGTTTTTTCAGTGAATATATATATATATATATATATATATATATATATATATATATATATATATATATATATATATATATATATATATATACTGTCATGTATATTTTACATACAAATTATTTTTTCAGGCCTGTGCTTTGTGAATTTTGTACAGCAAAAATGCATTTGTCACTGTTTAATTGTCAATATCCTAAACCAGGAACACTGCGCCTTGCCCTGCATGATACCAGCCCTTAAGAATTCAACTTTGTTTCCCCATGCAACCCCTGCCCAATAATGATGTATCTTGGGAGTTGTAGTTCCCACAGCGCTTCAATTGGTGGGCAACCACATGACTGGGGATTGGTGGTGCTCCTACCAATGGGAGGACTGCAGGAACATTTAAAGGTGGAGGCGTGGCCATGTTGCTGATTAGCAGCGGCGTCTGAGGAAGGCCTTATGGCCGAAATGCATTTTTCCTGTATGATGTCCAATTAAAGCTTCTACCTGGATTCCCCATGTGGCCTCTTCTTTCTGCTTGCTGGAGGGGTTTTGTATATTTGTCGCGTCAGCCAGAGGTGCGTTAAGAGGCCCCATTCCGCAAGCTGGCTGGTGGCATTACTGGCTTCTGTGTCTGCAGTTTTTGTCGATGGTCCAAGGTATTGGAAATTCACCAGCCCACCTCAGAGTGTTTGTTCAGCAGTGCTCGCTGCCATAGGCAGCTCGTGACTTCACAAGTAGTGCTGATTCATTATAATCAACCCACGGTCGGGCGAACTTTCATGTTTGAGGTTGGAATGTATGCGGGTACCCAAGGAGGCTTCAGGACTTTAATGAAACCAGGCCTTGCCCTGAATTACACCAGCCCTTAAGGTTTCAACTTTGTTTCCTCATGTAACACCTACCCATAATGATGCATCTTTGGAGTTGTAGGGCCCACAGCGCTTTAATTGGTGGGGGACCACATGACTGGGGATTGGTGGTGCTCCTACCAATGGGAGGACTGCAAGAACATTTAAAGGTGGAGGGGTGGCCATGTTGCTGATTAGCAGCGGCGTCTGAGGAAGGCCTTATGACTGAAAGGCATTATGCCTGTGTTCTGTCCAATTAAAGCTTCTACCTGGATTCGCCGTATGGCCTCTTCCTTCTGCTTGCTGGATGGGTTTTGGAGATATATGTATATCCATAAAGGTTGGCTCAACCGTCACTCAGACCCCTGGTTCTTCTTATTCCGGTGCGAGATTCTTGGCAGAGCCAAGCCGTAATTTTATAAAACACAATTTCGTGTGGATAAATGAAAGACGCACTCGCAGGATTCTTGATTTCCCCCAGACTTTTTAATATTCAAACATATCTGGGTTGAAGAGACAACCGACGTGTTTCGTTATCACTGATAAATTGACCACGGTTAGGATTAGGTGCATTCAATTCAACCAATAAAAACAAGTTTTACAGAACATGTGACTCAGTGATCAGTGTATGTGAAATGTATTGGGGGAGATATAGTTTATTATTGACATGTGTCTTGCTATTCCTTCTTTAGTTATTGAATAAAAAGATTTTCTTTTGCCTTATTTACTTATACCATTATTGTTTATTTGTTTGTGTATATAACCTGTGCTTATTTAGACCCCCTTATTAAACTTCTTATGGCCCCCAATGTTTTAATTGCTTGTTTTTAATTTTATATGCTACCCATATCCCTTGAACCGATTGAGAGGCTTTGTTATAATGATTTAGACTTTAATATTTTCGTTTGAACATTGGCTTGTTGACCTGCCAAGTCTTTATTCGGGGTGTGGTTTGCCGGGTACTGTCTGATCTCTAGTTTTCTTATGCGCATATTTACATTTGAATCCTTGGGCATGTAAACTGCCCAAATTATGAGTAGTTTACCCGCGATGTTAAGCAGAATTATCGTACGTTAATATTACGTTTCATTACTTTAATTATATGACTTTGGGTACGCATTTTGCCCTATTTCCGATTTATTTTATCCCCAATATTACTTAATTAAACCAGGAAGATAGAATGGAATTGCGCCCTCCAGTGGGCTTCTGATTAGTAAATTCCCATCATCATTACACAAATCCCTTCTGTTTATCCTATTTTATGCCTCAACTTCATTAAATTCATATGTCTAGATGGTGCAAAAAATAAATAAAAACTATAGGGGGTGCAGATAAGAGAATATGTGAAAGGAGGTTTTATATATGTGTTCTTAATTTCCATTAATGCAAAATTGTGATCCTTTTCCACACATTAAATCATGTCTCAAACTTCAATAATCAAAAAGAGACATTGAGAATATCTCTTTTGACACAGAATTAACTTAAAGGTGAACTTACAATTCTTCACTTTGGTTCAGACCAAATGGAGTAAAAGTCCTGAAATTCAAAATTTATCTTGACTCCCTCTGCCTCAGTTTTTTTCCCTGTTCCCCCTCTTTCGTTGAGAGGTATTATTTCAAGTGCATAGAAAGTCAAGGATTTCCATTCTCCTTCATGGTCTGTCTCCATATGCTTAGCTATTGCGTTGCTTCGATCCTTGTTGACCGTGGCACATGCATGCTCCAGAACCCTCTTCTTAAGTTTGCATATTGTGCCCCCTATGTACTTTAAGGAGCACGACAATCTATCACATAGACCACACATTAGCTTTTACATGTTATCAGATCTCTGATTTGCCATATTTTGTTATTTGGCAATTTCACTTGAGTCGTATTAGCGATCTGGCAAACCTTACAGTTATAAAAAAAAAGTAAAACCCTTTGTGTTAAGAAATTGTGCTCCTTTTGGGCTAATTTGCGTTTAAGGAAATTGCCAAATATAACAAAATATGGCAACGTTTGGGGGTGATTCGTCAAGGAGGGCTGAGAAAAAAAGGGGGTCCCAAAACGTGTTTTCTGCATGAACTTTTCATAGGAAACTTTAGACAAGGCTACAGGTCGAACGGGTGAACGGAATTACCCCAAATTTGGCAGGGAGAAGGGTCTTGGTCTAAAAGCACACTTTTGTTTATTTGGTGTAAATCCATTCAGCAGTTTTGGAGAAATATCTAAATTTACAGATATCGATATTTGGGAATTCTGTCATCTGATTGGCTGAGGCATTATGAGCACAAGCATGCTGGTTATTGGCTGTAAACGATTGCAACTAGGCAGTGTTGGCAGCCATTTTGTGTTTCTGTTGAAGCGAGTAAGGGGAAAAAAGGGCAAAAAAAGTAGGAAAGAGGAGGGTAAGAGTACTGTGAGCTCTGTGGGGGGGGGGTTAGGGTCTGCTATACAGGGAGTGTGAACCGAAGTATTTACCCATACCGGTGTGAAAGTGCTGTTTTGCCCACAGTGAGATGGTGCTGAGGTGAGGTGCTGGTACACTTGAGGATGAAAGCCTGCGCCTAAACCGTGAGCTGAGTCCTGTAAACTGATGTGCTCTGGGCGCTATGGCAAACTGGCTGCTGTAGCATAGCTATGCAGGTGGTGTTAGTATGCATTTAGACTATAGCGGGAGTCAGAAGAAAACTACTCACTGGTATGGGTCTGAAGTCTCAGGGATGAAACCGTGAGCCTAAGCCGTGGGCTTATTGCTGTAAAGTGATGTGCTGTGGGTGCTGTAGGATACTGGCCACTGTAGCACACCTGTGTAAGTAGTATTTGTATGCGTTTATACTATACAGGGAGTGGGAAGCAAACTACTCACCCCTACCGGTCTGAAGACTCAAATGCAGTGTTTTAGCAAGCAGGAATAAAGAATTAATCATGAAGAATATAATGCAGAATGTTGCAATGCCACAGAAGACAAATGGTGAAATCAGGTGTGTCTAAGAAAGTGGCTGTGTGTAATAAAGCGATGAAGTCTGAAAGTTATATAAAAAGAGTCTTTATATAAGAGCCCCAAATGGACCCACTGGTGTAAGAGCTAAGGCATCCAGCTGAGGCAAACTCCAACCGCTTCTGCTGTATTCAAATGTAAGCTCCTGCATCAGTAAATTCCTCATTACATGTTATAGGTCCATGTGACATAAACAGTACCTATTAGACTTGAATGACTCTAAATTCTATAGTGAAAATAAAGGTAGGATACGATTAACACATGTATCCTTTAAGAAAACAAAAACAAAATTGCAAAATGTAATCATCAAACTTCTTAGGTACCCTGATACTCCTTTTTTGTAACACAAAATTATCAACAGCAGAACAGTCAGCAATCTCTTCTACAGTAGATTCAATCTGCTGCGTGTTAGAATTGTTAATAGTTCCATCCACATCGGAACTTTGAGTAGGAACACAAACATTGTGCTTCTCTGAAGGATATTTGGTACCCTTCTCGTCAAACCATACATTATTGTCTTCAGCTCTTTCAAAAAACCATCTTGTGCAAAGTGCTAAGGCATCGAGCTGAGGCAAACTCCAACCGCTTCTGCTGTACTCAAACCGAAGCTCCTGCATCAGTGAATTCCACAATACATGTTACAGTTCCATGTGACATAAACAATAGCTATTAGACATGAATGACAAAATTCTATATTGAAAATAAAAGGTAGGATACAATTACCACACTGTGCCAACCAGTTACTAAACAATGTTGTGTTTTTTGATCTTGATTGCCAGCTCGAGGCTGAGGATGTTAATTTGTGTGAAAGGGCTTCAAGGATAAAAGGCAGGCAGAGAGACCTGTGCACAAAGAATAGACATGGTTTCAAAATGGATGTTGGGTTTAAGCTAATTTAGCAAGTAAATAGCTTATTTGCATAGGCTATACATCACCTCTACCAGGTTAGGCTGGAGACGTAAGGGGCATTAATGAAAACAGAGTTCAAATGCCAGAGCATACTTGGAAAGTTCTTCTATGAAAATAGTTCAATTGAAGTGTATTAAAAAAATGTATAGGAAAAAGTAAAAAAAAGATAGAAAAAATCAATCTAAGAATAACGTGAATTTCTTACAAGTCTTGGAGATTGCAGTCCGGAAGTTCTTCAGCGGCTTGAAATGCTTAATGTTCCAAGAGGTCATTGTTGCCATTGTGTGAGAAAAGCAAAGCGATCCAATTCATATCCTCGAAGGGACAGTAATGTTCCTCAAATTTTGGAGCGGCAATTTGAATTGGCAGGCAACCGGCGATGTTGTCAAAGGTCGCACGTTGCAGGAGATCTTTCGCGGCTGCACAGAAATCCCATTTCGCCACAGTACCTTTTTGCGTTGCATCCACCATTTCTCCACTGCCCGAACAATCAAGTTCATGGTTTTTAAGATACTCCATTACCTGCTGGATATCAGGAGCGATTCTTGGGATGTTGGCAAGGCATAGATCTATTTGGCAGTCGAATGGGCAAGTTATGCAATAAAAAGATGGTTGCAAACAGATTGCATATGTGTAAATAAATGTCATGTTGTATCTGGCTCCGATAATAGATAGAGGCAGGCAGCCGAAAAGTTGTTTTAATTGTTCACGGTATTGATGTAGCTTTGCGTAGAGGTGTATTCTGTCGGACATGGTTGTTACCATTGAGAGCGCAGCCATTTTTACAAGCGAAAATAGTAGTAGGACGGCCACAAAGAGAGCGAGAATTATGGGCACTGTTCCTGTTATTCCAGAGATAATAGGATGAATGAAGTCAGTTTGAAAGCCTGTGACAAGGCCGGAGGAGACTGTGTTAAAAAAGTGTGCCAGACCTTGAGTGTGAGATGTGTTGAAAATTGTGTAATAATTCACGTGTAATGGGAGGATGGTATTTAAAAGGGACTGTATTTTACTTGAAGTTCGTGCTATCTGCAGTTGATAAATTTCTTTTGCAGAAGTGAGGGACACTTCTGTTCTGAACCAAAGCGCTTTCAGTTTGCTCAGTTTAATGAAATCTGTTTTCAAAGTAGGTATTGAAGGCCAAGTTGAACTTTGGGAGTTACTTTGTGTGGGTGGGAATAGACATTGCCACAGGAAGTTACTTGGTTTGAAACAGAAAGGACATACGGTATGCCAGCTCACATTCCGTAGGAGTGCATGTTATACAGAAGCAGATAACTGCCATTAGAAAGCTGTGTAAATGTTGGTCTGATTGTGGGAGTTGGTGTGCTTTTAAAAAAGCACGCAAAATAGAAGCGTCGTGCAGTTGGACATTCTTGCACAGTAATGAATGAATGCCATTGTGGTCGCACTTTTCACCAGTGAGAAAAACTTCTGTATCCTCTTTAAGACAGTGATATGTAAATGGAAGAAACCACTACTCGTGAATAAACGTGCTATATTATATAATCACATACAACATGACAAACAACATGTACACCTAGCAGACACAACAACACTATGTACTGTGGGAACCGTGGCTAGCCATGTACACAAACCAAACATGGCATGGCACCTCTGTCACACAATGCAGAATGCGGGGAGAGATGGGAGCAAGGTATGTGCGAGGGTGGCAAGTGATTCTCGTTTATTAAAGTATACAATGCAAAGTGTTGAGGGGATGTGCTGGGTAGACTTGAGTATGCAGAGCACAGACATGTACATGTTAACATACACTGATGGTCTATTGAGTGAAGTGGACAGTGGACGCAACCATGATAGTACAGTCAGTAGGGAAGATTACTAAAACATATCGCGTACGTGCCTCCTCCCCCCAAAATCTTTAGCGTAGTGGGCTGGCTCGGCGTACGTAAGGATAGCATAGGGGTATGATTAAAAGGCACGTTTCTCTGGGTGTGGTTCTGTTCCTGAATGGCAGGTCTGTGCAGCTTACGCCGCTACGAGATTGACGCCGTGCCCGCTGGTACTCAGAAACCGTCATGTTCGCTGCAACGCATATATGCCACACAGTTCGCCTTTCAACACCGCCGTATGTGAAAGAGGGTCCACCACGTGCCAGCGGAAGCTACTGGGCCGAGGTCTGCGAGCTGGGAAGGCTCCTGAGATCAACGCTGGCTACCGCGACACAGGCACACAGCACCCAGCCCGAGGCCCAGCACCTTGGAATGCTCTGTATACTACTAACACAGTAGTCCAACAGGTACCAACAGTGGAATGGTGTCTTGATCCCACAATGGACGATGTTAGAACTGCATCTGAGAGTGGAGATGAAGGTACTCCCATCGACCAGGTGCAACCAACTCTAGGTCCCAACAGTGGAACGGTGCCTTGATCGCACAATGGACGATGTTAAGACTGCATCTGAGAGTGGAGATGAAGGTACTCCCTTCGACCAGTTGCAACCAATTCTAGGTACCAACAGTTGAATGGTTTCTTGATGCCACAATGGACGATGTCTGATATTACCTCTGCTTGGTTTTCATAGAAGTCCCTGTGTTGAGGTGCATCACACTCTGTGCTTCCGTAGTTAACTGCTGCACATGACTATTGGGCTTGGCCGACTGCAGTGGTTGGACTACACCGGGGTACAGCAGGTCCGAACAGTGAAACGGGGTCTTGATTCTATGCTTGAGGATGTCAGAAGGTAAAGTCTTTGATGATTTCTGTGTACCCCCTACGATCAGGTGCAACCAACTCTGTGCTTTCAAATCCAACGGCACATGGCTGTGAGGCATTAATGATCACTGCCTCTGGCCTACACTGCGGTCAGCAGGGCTCACATTTCAGATCGAGTGGTGATTGTTTAATTCCAAAATCCAGTATTCAAGTAACTACAATGTCTATTGAAATATACACAATATCCTTTTACTGTACTTGCTTGAAAAGCTTTTTTTAGATGAGTTATAGGTTAAGTACAATGACCAAATTCTTCTTGGTAGTGGAAAAGAACACTGAATAACAGTCTACACTGTGGACAGCAGAGATCGCAATTCAAATTGTTTTGATTTATTTATTGCAAACTTTTCTGTAATTTATGTTGTATTTTGTGAAGAGGAAGTGAGAAAAAGTATTCATGGATGTCTCTGCGACTACTGCCTTCAATTTACACTGCAGACAGCAGTGTTCACAATTCAGATCGAGTCGCTATTGTAGATGACGCAGTCCTGTAGGCAAAAGACATTGCTCCAGTGCGCTCTGTCTACACCATGCATACGCATCATCGCAGGCTCCGCACACACTTTTTGTTGCTTCGTGTATTACAAACTAGGCAGCTCAAGTCTACGTCACATGGCTGTGGGCCCTTGCTGACCGCTCTCTCTGGCCAACACTGCAGACAGCAGTGTTCATAATTCAGATCGAGTCGCTATTGCAGATGATGCAGTGCTGATGGCAACAGACATTGCTCCTAGTATGGCCCACCCGCAGCACGCATCATCGCTGGTTGTGCACCTGCTGAATGCTTTTGATGTGGCTATCTGAGTGCACTAGAATTGATGGACCCTTTATGATACAATCTTTTTGTGTATTATTTGAGATCTATTGCCTGTTTCTCAGTACACCATAGGTTGTGGTTCTTTTACGATAGAATATTTTCTGTATTATTTCACATCTTCTGTCCCTACCTTACTGCAGTACAAACTATTGACGCTTTCTATTATTGAATACCTGTGTGTGATCCATTGATTACTGTTGTAGTTGATGCTAGCAGCAACCATTCCCTGAGGTGGTGTACACTCACCCCACACGCATCCAGCACAGACGTCACTGGATATGTGACTCTGGTAAAAAAAATGAGTCGAGCACACATGCCCGTACCCACTCACATTATCTATCTGTGTCCGTGTGTTCATTATCTATACATGATACTGCCCCTGGGCCGTTCCACATTACATTTTGCTGTGGACAGCGTATGCAACCATGTTACCTCTGGCAGTGGGGAAAACATTGGTAATGTAACTTTTAGGTGAATGGCTATCACAGATGGAAGGATAGCATAGGGGTATGATTAAAAGGCACGTTTCTCTGGGTGTGGTTCTGTTCCTGAATGGCAGGTCTGTGCAGCTTACGCGGCTACGAAATTGACGCTGTGCCCGCTGGTACTCAGAAACCGTCATGTTCGCTGCAACGCATATATGCCACACAGTTCGCCTTTCAACACCGCCGTATGTGAAAGAGGGCCCACCACGTGCCAGCGGAAGCTACTGGGCCGAGGTCTGCGAGCTGCGTGTGTGGCCCATTCTTGTATTAGGGGAAAACATGTGCAAAGCACCATCAGAAAAATATGTGAAGTTAAAACAGAAAGCTAATATGCAGGCTAAATTTAAGCTCTACAACAAGAGGGACATGGAAAGTTGGCAAAGGTTAATTCATTTAATTTATTATGATTGAGAGAGAAAACGGGGACCTATTTTACAAAAATAAAAAAACAAGAGCAAGTGTAGACGGGTCATACAACATGATGAAATATTGTGCATTTGTTTACAAAAAATATTGCCCTATTGAAGTTGAAAAAGGGAAAATTTATACCCAGCGGGACAATATTTCTGTGAACGAAATTTAGAACATGATATGTATTTCAGAGATTAACTTTGTATTGGGATGATCTTATAGACAAATGTGCAAATTCCTTTACTGAAGGCAGTGCATCACTGAATGAAGATCTACAGAGCTTCAATTGTGTGATCAGTACAATTTGCATAGCACCATTTTTACGGGGTCAACGAGATGAAACACCCAGAAAGGCTCATGCAGAAATGCTATTTAGCATAACACTAAGCATTTTGCAACAGTGTAAAGAGAAGCAGGATCTGACATCATGTTTGTCCTCAGGGTACCCTCTTTATTACAAATTTCTAGGTAATAAAAATTATGCAAAGGGAAAGTGAATTTTTGCTAAATTAAATCTTACGCGTTAGAAGATCATGCTCTGTTATTCCCAATGTGTGTGTCTAGTTGGATTTGGTGATAACATTTCACATAACTCCAGTTCATACTACTAATGTAGATCAGGTTTTGCATGAAGAACTGCAAGTTTTTGTACTGCTCCCACCATTTTATGCACCCTTTGTATCGTAATCTGGCATTTGATGCTATGTGATGCCAGATAATTATTTGACAATGCAGTTTGCACAAAATTGCTTAACTTGCATTTCTTCAAGATAAACCCCCTTTACCTGAAGTGGGAATACAGACCCTGGTTCAGTGGAACTTTCAGCTTGGGATTTTCCCTGGGCCCAGACACAACCCCCCCAACAAAACCCCCCCCCAAACAATCTAGATGCACCCTTTCCTGGTTACAAAATAGATCCTGATGAAGACTTCTCTGTCAGCTTGGTTCTCCTCTGGAATTCCTGATTATTTTTAGGGGGATCACATTCTGAGTTCAAGTTTATTCTAGCACCTTGCAGCTTCATAGTTCTTGAGTGTCACAGTGGAACATGGACAAACTGTAGTTCCTGGGTACCCTCCATCCACATGGAGACAATTTTCGGTCTCCTGGGATTCACTCACATAATGCTGTAGAAATTATTGCTTTATGCTACAGGAGAAGGCTTCAGCTTGTGCTACTTTTGCTCCTTCATGGTCTCTTGCCTTGTGTGCTATCGCTCCCTCATGTAAGGACAGCTTCAATGCCCCCCTGAGCAGTTGGTCAGCTTCTTTTCTCAAATCATAGTCTATGGAGCCTCTCCTAGAAGCTTTGGTCAAAGATCCTTGGTTTGTTGTGACAAACATGGCAAGGGGATTTGATGGAGAATAACCTGGCTCTGGAGCACGGAGATTTGTTATTGTCACCTCTGGCATACCATGGTTTCCAGTAGAGAAACACTGGTGCACTCGCTGGAAGTTAGTTTCTGTCCCTTCTTTATACTGAAATTGCATGCACTGTTCCAACAGTCAGCTCTGAGACCAGTGCCTTTGCATTTGGGGCCAGTGGAAGTGGGTGGTAAGCCTTGCAAAGGTCTTGCCATGCTCCAAATGTCCTGACAAAGGCACATCATGAGCCAAACCCAGTAGGAAGGCTCTGAAGTACAGAGGTACCACCAGCACATGGGCTGACCGAGGTTCAGCAACCTTAGGCCCACAATACAGGAGACCCTTTCTCCCAGTAGATCCAGTGTGATCCAGAGTGATCACCTGCTGCCTGTCATGTCACCTGCTGGCACAGACTAGACAGAGTAGTGTATTCCATCTGCTCATTGCAGAATTCCTCCCTGGTGGGACCCCCTCCTGCTGCCAAAGGGTCAGCTCAGGTAGGTCTCCCAATTTGGACCAATTCTCTCGTGGCATCCAAAAAGAAAGTCCACTGGACCACGTAGAAAGCATCTTTGTGGGGCAGAGTCCAGTAGCCTCTCCACTGCCCATTGCTCTGCCTTTTAGTGCCAGGTAGGGAAGCCAACTATCTCCACTATCCAGTTACTCCTCTACAGTAAGTGTGTGTGGGGAAAAGGTGATGCAGCTGGTGCCCTGGGATTGTTAACAGTGGTAGGCTGCAAGAGGGAGGCTCCAGAGTTTCCTTGGGGCCTGGAGACATTTTCTTCAGTCCCAAAAGTTGTGGAAGCTTTACTTGCAATTTCTCACCACTAAAGGGATGTATCTTAAAATAAAGTGTGCAGGGATGTGTGCTGGTCCCTGTGATATATTTATTTATTTGCGCTGGCTAAACCCGGAGTCATCGGAGCGCTTCACATGAGGATTAGCGAGTTACAAAATTACGTCAGTTACAGGAGACTATTATAACATAGGAAAAAAGACAGTATTACACAGTAACATGAGTTACTAGAGCATAGCTTAAACAAATACACACATCCTATGGGGTATAGAAGGAAGAAGGGGAAAGTAGAATGGGGTTCGAATGAAGATTAGGGTCAGGAAAGACTGGCAAGGGGGAAAGTAATTCTGGGGAACCAAATAGACAAAGTGAAAGTCAAACAAGCCGGCTGATTCATTGGAAGGCGGGGGAGGAAGGAGACACAGCGGAGAGATGAAAGAAAGTCTGCCCAATATCCAGCTGGGTAGGTGACAGCCGAGGGGGAGATCCACAGCCAATCTTCTCTATAGCTACCTACGTCGCTCCACCGGACATTGGCCATATTGCTAGGTCTCCGCGGTCAGTAGAATATTCACGAATTCTTCAGAAGTTGCTGAGGCTGGTTTCAAATTCAATCACAGAAAATTGTAGAATCGAAGTTCTGCAGTCCATAGAACCTCAGGTGTGTATAAAGGTTCAAGGAGGGGGTAGATTCCAGGGGATTAGAGCCAAAAAGGAAATCCCTAGCCAGGGAGCTCCCGACCGGAGTACCTCACCTGTCGGCTATCTTGCTGATTAGTTAGTGTGGCAGCCGGTGGATGCCCAAGGTTGGAATGATCTTCTACATAGAGGCCGCTATTACTGCTGCCTGGTCTCGTTGGTCTTCATGTGAGCACCACCTCTTGATCTCTTTCTTGTCCTGGTGGGTGAGCCAAATGGGAGTGGGAGGTGGGTGTATGCACGAGGCTGATCGGTGTCCACTCCAGGTGCTGTCGCACTCGTGACCTCTGTGCGGCATGGGCATCTCCCACCACTACTCAGCTCTCCTTCTGACCTTAAACTGGAGTCTCCCCCCTCAAGGTACAGCCTCATCACCATGCTGGGCTTGATTAACTTTGCCCGGACGCCATCTTAGGGTCAGGCAGGCTTGGGCGCTTCCTACAGCTTTTTCTACTGTGAATAGCTGACTTCTAAAGGCTTTCATCCACCCTCTGCCCCACTTGTGCAACTCTGGGTGGGCCAGGCCATGGTGCCCAGTGTGGCTGGAGGGGCTCTCTTCATTGCTGCAGTCTGGTGGAGTGAGACAGGGGAATCAGGATACTGCACGCTGCATGTCCTCCGCCAGACAGATTCCTTCAACAATGTGCCTAGCTTCTCCGTGTGTTGACTGCCCGTTTCACTGCGATCTGTGCTTCAATGGCATCTAGTCGCCATCTTGTGCCCGGGCCGGATGGGGTAACAAGTTTGTGTCCCCTCTCCGGGTCCACTGGCCGCACTTCAGGGCTCGCTGTGTGATGGCCCCAATTTTCCCTGCTTGGTGCAGTTTCAGTGGAGCGGCTAGTCTCCCGGGGACCGCTGTCCTCGTTTCGGCACGGCAGAGCTCCGTAAATAGGCTACCGCTCGGTCGCTGTCTTGCCTCAGTTTTTTTCTAGTGGCAATCAGGCAGTTCTTTCAATCGATAAATTTGAGCTAGAGATCCCTCCGCAGTAGTGGGTGCTGCACCACCACGCATAGTATGTAGACCTTCAAATGCCATGCATGAGTTGCTGTTTCATCTTCTGATACCTCTGGCCTACTGAACGGAAATGAAGGGGATTTGCTCCTGGTGGTATGCCTCAGCCACAAGTGCCACCTGCTCCCTGGATTTTCATAAGGATTTAATGCAGCTTTCCAGAAACCTAAAGGTCCTCCATGAAAGACCAATATCCCTGTCTGTGCTCCACCACACAGGCCTTACAACACTTGCAGCATGATTCTGTGCAACATTAAGAGTTTGCAGCTTCCACTCCCAGCATACGTACAACAGGACCCGTTCAAGAGAAGCTCAGAGGACAATTTCTTTCAGGTCTCCGTAGAAAGTCCGCCATCCTCTGATCAAGGAAAGGAATCAAGGAGCTGGAGTAACCAGCACTGGAAAGAGTTCAGAAAGTCCAGGACACGCAGGTGTTCTCAGAGTTCTGTCAAGCATTTATTGGCACCCGCCCAACCCAATGGCATTACATCATTCCTTTAAACATTGGAGATTGTACCAGAGCAAGATAGCTACATGTGCCTCTCTTGTGCTGTACTCTAGGTGTGATTCAAGGTATCATTTCACAGTGAAACTATGGCAGATTTCCCACTGAGCCAATACTCACCCAGCCAGGGCTGCCTGTCACTTCATAAGACGTTCGGAGTTCCACTGCTGGGAAGCGAAGACAGAACTCTTAGTCCTCCTGCGTTGGGAGTGTCCAACATACAGCTGGGCAAGTAAGTGCATGATATGGGGAATGTAGCCTTGCCCACGTCTTGCAAGAGAAGATGCACAATCCTTCTGTAATGGGTTTTTACTATTCCCTGGGTTTTTAATTTGCGAGATAATGCAGCATAACCATTAATGAACACGGTAGAGCTCCTCAAAGCATAAATATATTTAATGGCGGCTCTGAGAAATATGCCAACTGATAAAGTGTGGTAAGGAATTCAGTTATGTCAAAAAGTATCTCATAATTGGATTCCAGGCCTGGCAGTTTATATAAAGGGCAGCGATGCAGACATGTGTAATGTGCTCTAATCTAGAGGTGTAGTAAAAAAACAATTTGCACATATACCCATATACCCATTGCCACTAACATTATGCGGCAGCGGAGGATTAAAATATGAAGAGGGTTGACAAAGTAATACACAATAAAAGACAAATGTTGTGGCATAATACAGTGTAAGCTGCAGCAGTATCATTCATTCTTGTGTTACATTAAAAAAAAAATTATATTTT
Source organism: Lissotriton vulgaris (assembly GCF_964263255.1). NCBI lineage: Eukaryota > Metazoa > Chordata > Amphibia > Caudata > Salamandridae > Lissotriton > Lissotriton vulgaris. The sequence goes on along the minus strand of NC_141685.1, from coordinate 1,550,191,879 downwards.
ATTACCATCATCCACCTTCTTGGTACCAGTTTTACACCGGAATATAGCAATAAAAAAATGAAAAAGGGAATCCGTTAACCTTTGTAAAGGGCCTGCCACTACTTGAAATTACATGTGCCACTTTTTGTTTAGTAACGTTTGATGTGTTTAAGTAAAAAAATGATATTTTGGGAACATCTGCAAATGATGCAGGAAGTGCTGGATTATGTGGCAAATGAAGCACATCTATTATCATTCAGAAAAAGCTACAGCTACAGCCGCAGAATTGCACACTTCCAGCTTTCACTATTTCCCAAAATGCAAAACTATACTAATGCAGTGCCTTTTTGTCGCAAATCAAATAATCACAATTTTAGTCTGATTTAGAGTTTGTCTGGCGGTTTTACCCTGCCACAAATATGGGGGATAACCTGTCTACCTGCTTACAAGTGCCGTACGATATAATGTATTTATTTGTAATAAGGTGGAAATGATATCTGCCCTTTTTGTGGAAAAGTTACCCATCTGCAAATTTTAAATGAGGCCCTTCAGTGGTAACAGGACCACCTGCCCTTCAGATGAAAGTATTTTTCGTTCTACCTATTTATTCTGCCTGTATGTGTGGCCCCTAGCTCCGTGAGGTCATGTTCAACCCACCCTTAACCCTTTATTCCATCCCCACATAGAGTCAAATGTTTTAAACAGTGATTACTGGCGGCTATGGTTCAGAGCTAATTTCCTTGGAGCCAGTTAGTGAGGCACCATGATAGGGCCCCAAGCAACAGTGCTGTCAAAAAGTTTAAGACCAAAAAGTGAAAAAACTCAAAATGCATACATAGCGCCATATTGTGCTTTGCAGCTCCAAAACTTGCAGCAAACTGCTTTAGATTGTGAGAATAATGAGAGCTAACTCTCATGTGCAACTCTCAGTTTAGAAGGAAATCACATGGGAGTGTGTATTAAACCCTAGGGAGATGTCACGCTCTTTTTTCCCACTGTGTAAGAGATACTTTCTGTGCTGAGTGGTGCAGTTTTCATTAAGAAAAGCCCATATTTGTGATGAGCCAGATACTTTTTCTTGTCCTTCTTAGAAGTGAGTTCTTCCTGAATTGTTTCCTGCCTCAACACACAGACTCTGCACCTGTGCTAAGAGTGGGCCAGTTTTGAATTCTGATAGCTGTTAAAACTCTGCCTGAGGTGGGAAATCCTGAAAAACACATCAGTCATTAAATGTTTCACAATGACCCTTAAATTCTTCCTGCTATTCTAGCTATAATTTCTCCTATACTAAAACAACATCCATTTCTCACTCCTCATGGCTGCAACGTTAAACCTTTTGAAATCAGTATAAAAGCAGAAGATGTCAACAATTTGTTTCCTGCGATGTTTCTGAATTCAGCCAAACAGCTTAGTTTCCTTTGGACTCGAATGGTCGCTGCCACTAGGTAGTCTGATATGTAATGACTAAAATATGGTCAACAAGTATTGATTCATCCTTTATCGAGACCCCGCAGCACTGGCTAGGGTCAGCAGGTGACGTCTCATACATTCTCTTGAGGAAGGGACACTTACAGGGGTTCCCTCTCTCCCCACTGTCTTTTCACTCTGTATTGAACAACTGGGGCCTCATTTGTAAAAAGTGACGCATCGCTGCGTGAAAACAGCGATGCGTCACTTTTCACTGCGCACTCCTTGCGACACCAATGATGCGTCATATTTAATGTATGACGCATCATGTCGCAAGGACTTACAGATACGTCAGTATTTCTGACGCATCTGTAAGCGCAAAAGTGACGCAGTGCTGGAGTGTGTCACAAAAGTGATGCAACTCCAGCAATGCGTCCTTTCACATGGGGAAAGCCCCATGTGAAAGGGCCTGCGTCAGTCTTACGCCTGCTGTGAGGCAGGCGCAAGATTTTGACGCAACAGCATCCTAAAAGTGACGCAGTGAAATCTCATAGATTTCACTGCATCACTATTACGAGGCTTTTTACGGGGGAACGCCCCCTCTGCATACATTATACCTGACGCAGGTATAATGTGGCGCTGGGGTTTAAAAAGTGACGCATCTACCTAGATGCGTCACTTTTTAAATATGGCGCAACAAGGCGCATTTTGTACGCTGCTGGTGCGTCACAAAAAGTGACGCACCGGCGGCGCAAAACTGACGCAAGGCCTCATAAATAAGGGCCCTGGGGCCTCATTTGTAAAAAGTGACGCATCGCTGCGTGAAAACAGCGATGCGTCACTTTTCACTGCGCACTCCTTGCGACACCATTGATGCGTCATATTTAATGTATGACGCATCATGTCGCAAGGACTTACAGATACGTCAGTATTTCTGACGCATCTGTAAGCGCAAAAGTGACGCAGTGCTGGAGTGTGTCACAAAAGTGATGCAACTCCAGCAATGCGTCCTTTCACATGGGGAAAGCCCCATGTGAAAGGGCCTGCGTCAGTCTTACGCCTGCTGTGAGGCAGGCTCAAGATTTTGACGCAACAGCATCCTAAAAGTGACGCAGTGAAATCTCATAGATTTTACTGCGTCACTATTACGAGGCTTTTTACGGGGGAACGCCCCCTCAGCATACATTATACCTGACGCAGGTATAATGTGGCGCAGGGGTTTAAAAAGTGACGCATCTACCTAGATGCGTCACTTTTTAAATATGGCACAGCAAGGCGCATTTTGTACGCCGCTGGTGCGTCACAAAAAGTGACGCACCGGCGGCGCAAAACTGACGCAAGGCCTCATAAATAAGGGCCCTGGTATGCTGCATCAAGTCGCATGAGGAGCTGAGGTGGTTTCATACAAAAGCAAACCCCTCAGAGGAGAAGATGTTGCTTTATGCCGAAGATATCTTGTTTGACGTCCCATGTAACCCTCTCAAAGATATTCCAAGTGTTTGGGGAATATAGCAGGCATACTGGGTATAACATCAACAGGGAGACGCGCATCATACACAAGACTAGTGGCTGGACAATGGTAGGAGCCTCAAATAGCTTGGGATAAACATAACACTAAGGCCAGACCTAGTCATATAAAAAACATAGAACATATAATGTCTGACTTCCAAGAAGATGCATGTGGCTGAAGCCCTCACGTTTGCAATAATTGGGGCGCAGCACTCTTCAAAAGGATTACTTTACCAAACCTAATTTAGATATGATAAACTGGTTGAAGATAATTGGATTCCTTCACACATATGGCTGTGCACCTTGTTTGGGCGACCAGTCGAGGCTCCAGTTTTTGACATAAATGCCCACAGACGGAGCGCACATCGGGGTCGCGCGCCTCAAACACCTTTAAGCATCATAAAACTTTTGATGACTAACTTGGAGTGCATCCTATCACTTCTGATGTACAGAGAAGCCAATGATACCATTAAAGAGTGAGCTCATGGACTTAAGTACTGTTAGCAGTGGTAAAGTGTGCAGAGCCCTGAGGCCAGCAAAAACGAGACCAGCAAAAAAAAATACAGGCTTCCCTCATGAGTGAAAACTTCAAAATAGACTCCTGAAGGTTAGTAGGGCCTTGGTCTGCTGTAGCGGGATGGGGAGGGTGTTCCAGGTCTTGGCGGCGAGGTGGGAGAACGATCTTCCACCGATGGTCGCTCTTTGGATGCGGGCATGGTGGCAAGGGCGAGGTCGGCGGAGCGGAGCAGTCGGTGTGGGGTGTATAAGGTGAGTCGTCTGTTAAGGTATGCCGGTCCGGTGATGTGGAGCGCTTTGTGTGTGTGGGTGTGGAGCTTGAAGGTGATCCTCTTGTTGACGGGAAGCCAGTGTAGGTTTCTCAGGTGTGGTGGGATGTGGCTGTGGTGAGGGATGTCGAGGATCAGGCATGCAGAGGTATTCCGTATGCATTGTATTCATTACAGGAGTTTGACCGAGGCTTATGCATAGAAGGCGTTTCCGTAGTACAGCCTGATGCTGACGAGGGCCTGGGGGACTGTTCTTCTTGTTTCGGTGGAATCCACCTGTAGATCTTTCGGAGCATGCGGAGGGTGTTGAAGCAGGAGGAGGAGACGGTATTGACTCCTACATTCTCAATACACTCTAAAGTAGGCCTGGGTTATGTTACGGATCACCTAAAAATGGTTCCACTGATTTGTTGGGCAAAAACCTGGCTGAACGAAGAGATCACACTTAACCAACTGATCTTAATGGACTGTGAAGCCCTTGAGAAGGCAGATAGTGTCCCATGGTTGGCGTATGTTAGAGCGGCATGCGTCAGGCTTGGTCGGCCAGAATTATTTTCATCCCCACAGGGAATTAGGAAGGAGGATATAGGGTGGATCAAACACAACTTTCGTAATCTGTTGGAGGCAGAAAAGGAGGAGCAGGAGCTGAGAAAACCAGTGGCGAGAAGCATTTATTGTCTATCAATTTCCCCATTTATTGAACCGTATCTGAAGTGTGTCACCAAGCCCTTCCACTGCTTCTTATTGGTCTGATTTCGGTTCAATCTTATTCACCTTACGTTGGATACATTTTCTAAATGGGGGAAACCTGAAGATGCAGCGCCATGTTCCTATGATAATTTTTCCACACAGGATACACTTTATTTGGTAATGTTCTACGAGCATTATTCAGACGCGCGTAAACATTTTTAAATCCAATCTTGCACGAGGCTAGATTTGTACAAGTAAGGCCTGCTCTCACATATTTACAAATGCTTAGTTCTGTCCAGGGAATATTAAGCGTGGCCAGCTTTTTGGCAGCCGCGGCCCGGGTAAACAAATGAAGACTCCTCTAAATATAATTATTCAGTGGGTTCAAAAGGGGATCACGGTTTTATCTGGAATTACCCAATGATGCACTTTATATTAGATTTTTAACTGCTGGTTAAGAGCTTTTTTATACTTTATATGATGTATTTAATGAATTGTATACAGTGTATATATGAATTGTAACTAATCAAATGCTCATTTTATTCTTTTATATTTTTAATGTGTGGAGGTTCACGTTCCTTGTATTGTCTTTTAAGATTTTAATTAATCAAAATAAAGAATTTTTGACTGACTGACTTGCTTGGTCACGGAGAGTGTTGAGTCCAGGATGAACCCCAGGTTGTATGTGTGGTCAGTGGGTGTTGGTGCTGCTCCCAGTGTGCAGGGCCACCCGGAGTCGTCCCATGCTGAGGGGGTCGAGCTGAGGATGAGGACTTCTGTCTGGTCTGAGTTCAGCTTTAGATGGCTGTTCTTCATCCACTCAGCGACGACTTTTATTCCTTCATGGAGGTTGGCTTTGTTTGTGAGGGGGTCCTTGGTGAGGGAGAGGATCAGCTGGGTGTCGTCGGCGTAGGAGATGATGTTGAGGTCGTGGAGTCGGGCGACGTGGGCGAGCGTTGCCATATAGACGTTAAACAATGTTGGGCTGAGGGAGGATCCTTGGGTTACGCCGCAGATGATCTCGGAGGCTTCGGAACGGAAAGGGCGGGAGGCGGACACTCTGGGTAATGCTGGAGAGGAAGGAGGTGGTCCATTCCAGAGCCTTGTCTCAGATCCCTGAGTTGTGGAGGCATGTGCCTAGGGTGCGGTGGCAGACATTGTGGAAGGCGGCTGATAGGTCCATGAGAATGAGGGCCACGGTTTCACAGTTGTCCAGCAGGGCCCCGATGTCATCGGTGACGGTGATAAGGGCAGTCTCTGTGCTGTGGTTGCTGCGAATCCGGACTGGGACGGGTCCAGGATATTGTTCTCCTCGAGGTAGTTGGTCAGCTGTCTGTTGACGGTCTTCTCGATGACCTTCGCTCGGAATGGGAGCAGAGAGACGGTCCGGAAGTTCTTGAGGTCCCTCGGGTCTGCCTTGGGTTTCTTGAGTAAGTCGTTGATCTTGGCGTGCTTCCAGCTCTCCGGAAAGGTCACTGTCTTGAAGGAGATGTTGATGGCCTTGCGGAGATGGGGTGCAATGGTGGCGCTGACTTTGTTGAAGATGTGGTGTGGGCATGGGTCTGACGGGGAGCCGGAGTGGATGGTGTTCATAATTTTGATGGTGTTGTCGTTGTTTATGTGGGTCCAGGTGAGCAGGGGGTCGATGTGGGTGGTGGCAGCAGGGTCTGAGATGTCAGTGGGTGTCGACCGGTCAGGTTGTTGAAGGTGTCGTGGATGTAATGCAATGGAAGAAGGCGGCAAGGGAGTCACACAGGTCTTGTGATGGTGGGATGTCAATGGTGTTGGAGCTGGAGTTAGAGAGTTAGAGAGTTCCTTCACGATGTTAAAGAGCTCTTTGCTGTTGTGCATTTTGTTGTTGAGTCGATCGATGAAGGAGGGCCTTTTGGTAGATCTGATGACGGGATGGTGCCCACGGATGGCATTCTTGTGAGCTGCGTAGCTTTCCGGCATATGTTTGCGGTGCCATTTCTTCTCTAGTGTACGGCAGGTTTGCTTGGAGGCCTGGAGGTCTGCTGTGAACCAGCTGGCTTTCTTGTTAGTGTGTCTGTTGCAGGGTTTCTTGATCGGATGAGCGTTTTGGCGCAGTTGTCGTGTTTGTGTGCAGAGCGGGTGTTCAGTAGTATGCATCTTAGGTGGTTGCGTCCTGTCACGGTGGGCAGGGTGGCGGCTCGGAGGCTGGTGAAGTTGCAGCTCCGGCAGGAGAATCGTCCTTTGGTGTGCTTCAGTGCAGCCAGGAAGCAGGTGTGTGGTCGTCCGGTGTTGAGTGCGTGGAGGGTGTTGGCGCTGTAGCGGCGTCTGGTATATTGGCTATCGCGGGGCTAGGGGGTTTGGAGCTGGGCGCGGTCCAGGCATGGATGGGCACAGACGGGCTTGCCTTCGCCACGGCAGCGGCCGCACTGTGGGTGCCTTATAAGGGGAGGTGAGGGAGGAGCAGCTGGGAGGCGGGAGCGGGGCAGCAAATGGGCGATCAAGGGGGAGGGGCTGTAGGGAATGCAGCTGCAGGAAAAATGAGAGGGAAGAGTGGGCAGGGGGATACAGAAGGCAAAAAAAGGGCAAAGGGCAAAAAGGGAACAATAACAGAGCAACAGTACAGAAAAAAGAATACAGGCGAAAAAAAATAATACCAACGCAAGAGCAAAGAGCAGAGAGCACAATCACGGCGTGCTAACAGGGAGCAAGGGGCAGAGCGAGCTCAGGAGCTCACGGCCTTGAACCTTCAACAGGTGACAGCAGAAGGCTCAGGGGCAGTGACACACAGGTGTGCTGTGCGGTGTGGGGAGCGACCTGCCTGAGAGCAGGTTCAAGGGTTGCTCTAATTGTACTATGGACCACTACCTAATATAATGGTTGGGTAAAAGCTAGGTATATCCTGTACTTTCTCAAAATAGGCTTTAATTATTTTGATAATTTTCACTTTCGTGTGCAAACAACTTTTTGAGATGAAAAAATATTGGCCAGACTTTACTGTATCCTCTTTTTTTATTGCGTGCCTCTTCAACAAATTGTGAGCGTAGAAGTCTTAATCAGGTAATTAAATTTAAAGTGAAACAGAAGCCTGAATAAAAACTGTCTGAGAGGGTGCTGGAGCAAGCGCCTTTGAAATATAGGATGTACTGATATTGGAATATATTTGCATTGAATTGTTAAATCCATGTATGATGGTTTGGCATATCTTGATAACCATAATATTCCTTTTAAGTGTACATTAAAGATGACTTTGTTATTAGTTAACTATTCTGGCTTCTTTGATTAAAGTGGATTTTGCAGTTGCCTTTTCTGCAAACATAATGATGTTTTAATGATACAACCTAGGGAAAATGTAAAGTTCTTTTCAATGACATCTTTGTTTTTTTTCAGTACCAGAGACCTGGCACATTACACCTATTAAGGAGCTGGCATGCATGCCTTAACCACACATTTCTTTACTACGGATGCCTTTACCACGCATATGCATTTATGTATTTTTTTTTGGGGGGGGGGGGGTGACACTCTCCAATCCCTCCCCACTTAAAAAAAAGTATATTGGGAGAAAGCACCCCAAACCTGCCTTTAATAATTACCCTTACCACCATGCCCACCTCTAAACTCTAAAAAAGTATTTTATTGCCCTATGCCACTACTCACCACCACAAACCCTAAAAATACACATAGCACCCTACACCCCTACCCACCCATAAACCCCTAAAAATCTATTAGTACCCTATAACCTTACGTCCCCTTAAACCCTAAAATACCCTGACCTCCTTATACACCTACCAACGCATAAACCCTAAAACCACCCTTACATCCCAATACCCTTACCCACCCTGAAACGCTAAAAATACCTTTACCACCTCATGTCACTACCCACCCCTAAACTCTATTAAGCCCTAAACCCTAAAATATCCCTTACAACCCTATGCCCTAACCCCTAAAATATTCATTGCTACCCTATTCCTTTGCTTACGCCTACACCCTAAAATACCCTTACTGCCCTATACCCCTACCTACTCCTAAACCCTAGAAAACACACTTTCAACCTAATACCCATACCCACACTTAAACCCTAAAAATACCCTTAACACTGCATAACCCTACCCATCCCATAACACTTAAAATATTCCTTAGTACCCAATACAATTGGATGTTCCCGGAGTCATCTTTCCTACCACCTTGTTTTGGTCTGTAAGTGTCTTAGGCCTACATCAGAGTAACCAGGATCCTGTAAGAGTCAATGTCCTGTCTAAGTCCATGCCAAGGTTAAGACAAAGCCTCACCTTTCCAATCTGTCTTGTGGCAGCAGTCTGTGGGGAATAATTGGTAGGTAGTGTTAATATGTTAACACTTCTATACAACTGGACAGTGGGAAAATAACTTTCTCTTTTATATCATTTGTTTATCTCGTGGTACAGTGATTTTTTGTGTTATTCATATGTGAAACGAAGCACACAACACACATGTTGAAACATTGAGCAAATCTATGTGGTTTAGTCACTTACCCTATACTTTAGGTATTCAGGGTCCACTGGTCTAAATGGAGTGGGGACGCTTATGTAGTCACACACTTTGAAAAAGGAATGACAAATATAATATCTTGCCACTACTAAACCTGAGAAGGTCATTTTGTCTGCTGGAAGCTACCTTCTATTTTGAAGAGACTATAGGGGATTTGATTCAATTGCTGGAGATCAACATCACCTCTTCGGATTAGCTGTTCTATATCAATAAATATGCATGCAGGGAAAACTAGATTTGCATGATCAGGCGTACTGCTCCAAATGTCTGGAAGCTTGGAGGACCCTAGCGTGGTAAAGACCAATTTCACATCAATATGTAATCAGTCATATAAGTCACCACAGCCAGGTTTAAAACAGCATTAAAATAGAGGCGCAAGACCAGAAAAGGGATATTTTCTTAGGGCCTTATTGGCCACACTCCCTATTTGTGTAGACGGAAAAATTGTTTCATCCAGTATTCTATTTTGATGAAATAGATCCCCAATGCATTTGTTCCCTCTTTGCTCCTAGCACTGGCCCTCAGTCTCTACTGTACTCTGCAACACTCCACGTCACTGCACTCTATGCCATTCAATCAATCAAAGATTTGTACATTGCTGCAAATTACCTGTGAGTGTCTCAAGGCACTGAAGTTGCTGCTTGAAACCTGGCTATTTGATAAGTAATACACAACCCTCCCCCAAGCGCCTTGAGACCCTCTGGGTGAGTAGTGCACTATACAAATTTCTGAACTTGACCTTGAACTTGAACTTCATGCTGATCTGTTCATTCGAAGCAAACACAAGGAGATTATGGACGGAGTGCTGACACCTCATTTCAGACCCAGCTGAATGCAAATCGATCTTGACCCTGTGCCTCATGGAAACAGTCCAGCCCTAACTGTCTGCCAGGTCCTCCCTGAAGTGGAAACAATCATCCTGGGACCGGTTTCTGGGTAACACCCTTGATCAGCTAGACAAGCTTGAATCCTGCGGCAAAGTGAGCAAGGGATGATAGGTTAAGTGCGCTACTGGGGCGTAGGCGCATCCCTGCCTTTGGGCACACTTATGTGGTTCGTTGTAACGAATCAACTGACTCCAAGAAAGTTCACAAAATCAAGTTTCTGTGCTTTATTTCAAACGTTCATTTTCAAATCCATTAATTTTCCTAGGTAGAAGTGCATAACATCTCGTAGTTCATGTTCTCAACTTTATGAGAGTTTATCAAGAAATGCTCCAATGCATTTCGGACCCGAGGGGCCCTTTATCAAGGAGCGCTGTAAAGAAACAGGACATAGCTCTAATCAATGACTGTGTGATAATTAAATATATACAATAACCAAACATGAACTGAACTAAAAAACATCATGCAACAGAGTGTGCACATACATGTTAAGTGACATGTCTAACATCAATTGAAAAATGAAAAAGTGACCGTGCACTAAATGTTGGATCGGGGTTTAAAGACGGGGGTGAGGGTGAGTGAATAACGGAATGGAAGGATTCGTGAATTATGGTTGTCCGCCCGTGCGCTTTAAGGGGAGATTTGACGGAGGTCTGAGGGTGGGAAATGGTGAAGGGTGAAACGATTAAGCAAGCCGCTCGTTCAAGACGAGACTTATGTGGTAACCTTAAGTTGAATTTCTCATGGGATCTGTGGAAACATAACGTAATGAACAAGTCAATGCGGGAACGCTGTTGGGTGGGCCTTCTCGGTGAGGACAAGCCTAGGGTTTAACTTACTTGGGAAAGTAGAACGCACATGGCGTATCGAGGGTGTCTGCAACGGAGTTCGGGGACTTCCCGCAGTGAACGCGGAGTTTCCGGATGAAATCTAAGGGGGTAGAAACAGATAAGGGACTGGTTGCAGGGGGTGAGGAGTGCGGCCATCTTGGAATGGGGTAAAAGTAAGCAAAGATAGGAGAACAAAATCAGTTTGCAGCATGAATAAACAAAACAAGCAAAACCAGGTTACAGTGTATCAACAATGTACCCGTAAGGTACTACAAATAGCAGCTGAGTTCGATCCGGTCATTAAGACCGTGGGGCTTCAATGATTGAAGTCTGTATATCCATGCTGTTTCTCTCTGTAGGAGTACTTTATTAATGTCTCTTTCTTCGATTTTGGGCACAGTCTCAAGAACGAGGAATTTAAGTTGGGCCACGTTGTGGTTGGCTTCATTAAAATGGGTAGCCACACTGGACTTAGTGTTTTTGGTGCGAATATTAGATTTATGGGAGCAAGGGACCCACTTCTGGGCATACCCTGCCAACTTAGAGCGAACAAAGCAAACACAAGGAGATGATGGACGGAGTGCTGACACTTTCCAGACACTCACCCCCAGTCACAGATCTGGGCTGAATCAATCATCGTTCTTTAGATCACTTTGCCACCTCAGTTCAGACCAAACTGAATGCAAATTAGTCTTGACCATGTACCTCATGGGAATAGTCCAGCCTGAACTGCCAAGACAGGTCCTCCCAGTACCAGAAACAAGCATCCTAGAACCGGTTTCTGGGTAACAACCTTCATCAGCCAGGCTAGCTTAAATCCAGTGAAAAAGTGAGCAAGGGACCCACTTCTGGGCACAACCTGCGAACTTAGGGCGAACAAAGCAAACACAAGGAGATGATGGATGGAGCACTGTAACCTTTCAGACACTCACCCCAGTCAGAGATCTGGGCTGAATCCATTATCGTTCTTTAGCTCACTTCACCACCTCAGTTCAGACCCAGCTGAATGCAAATCTTGTTTCGGAGCAAGATGGCGGTCGCTTGAGACCTTAGCTGTGCACAGACCAGCTGAGAGTCTAAACTATCAAATGCTGCATTAGTTAATATGGAACGATGAACCCAGCCATTTGTGGTGAGGAGCCACAGTACCCCCAAAAACCTGCAATACCTATCTTCACTTGATAGGTACTGTCATAGGGCTGGTGGTTCTATGGCAATTCAGCAAAGTAAAAGCCGAGGTTTCCATAGACCACAGCAGACCGTGCTTTGGCGGTCTCCGCGAAGGCTGTGGCAGAGGTCGGAGATGAGTCCCTAGGCGGCTGCAGGTGCCATGAAGGCGAGGACAGCCGGTTGGGCTTGAGGGAGCTATCAGAGACTGGCGGTTCAAGTGCAGACGCCGGGATGGAGGCTGCAGAGGGATTACCGGCGCAGACCCCACGACACGGGCAGAGGGGAGCGGTAGTCGACTCATACCACGAGAAGAAAGGAAGAGGCGGGCTGCACAGAAGGGGCACCCGGCCGGCCCAACTGTGGTGGAGCTACTGAGAGGCCCGGCAGGGAAAACAGTTCTGGGACCCGAGGAGCAGGGACAGAGCAGGGCATACCCTGGGATAGCAGGCTCGGCAGTGGAACAATAACGAGAGGAGCTCACAGCACCAGGCACTGCTGAGAAAGTACTTCCCGCTGAAACTGAAGGTAGGCCAGGGGGTGCACCTCCTCACCCTGGAGCTAAGACCAGGGGGAAAGAGGATGGTGTGCAGAGTGTCATCATGACTCAGAAATAAAATGCCTGTGAGCTAGCAAAGGGTGAGGGCAAACTAACTTCCCTGCTGGACACCTGCAATTTACCTTGTCAGGAACACCTACCAAGCGCTATGAGCACTAGTCGGCCTCAAGGCGCCTCTATGGCCAATGAGACCAATGATGGCAATAATGGCAATATAGACAGCGATCCAGATAAGGAACCCAGTGATTTTTTTTCTGTGTCTGATGGAGGAGAATGGTTGTTAGTGAATTGGAAGAGGATGAGGGCGGTAAGGCTAGAACTGTTCTGAGGAAGAAGAAAAAGAGACAAGCTGGCAAGGATCTTGCAAGGGACTATACTTGTATAAACCAGTTTACTAATCCCTCGTCTGATGGCCATCCGGTTTCTGACCCATCTGGTCCCACCCCTCCAACTCTAGAAGCTATCTTTCAGGCCATATCGATGCACCATGAGGAGACGGATCAGGATGGACGCAGGCTCAGGCAGCGATGCGAAAGGTGCAAGGAGTGGTATGGAAACTGACCAAGACTTGTACTGTATTTGGGGAACAGCTGACTGACCTTGAGTCCAGGATAGTATCTGTAGAGTCAGATCTTGTAAGGAACCAATCCTTAGCTAACTCACACGAGGTACAGCTAGTTGACATCAACTGGAAGCTGGAGGAGTTTGAAAACTGCCAGCGAAGAAACAACCTGAGGGTGCTTGGGGTCCCCAAAGGGGTCGAGGGGATGGATATCCATTCATTTGTAATCGAACTATTACGAGATATGCTCCCTGAACTTGCGGATTGGAATTGGGAGGTGCAACGAGCACATTGTGTTCCCTTTGAACAGAAACAGCCAGTGAGGGGCGGAGCGCTTCCACGTGCCATTTTGGTGTATTTTGGAAATATTTTGCTGCGCCAAGTTCATTTTTTAAAAAGCTAGGCCAGACGCAAAAAGAACTAGGAATGAGATTTCTTATTTTGTCCGTCCTGATTTCTGCCACTTCACCGTTAAAAGGTGGTAGAGGTTGCGGCACCTGATTAAACCTTCTCAGGACAGAAACGCTCAAGCCTTTTTCGAATAACCCAGCTGGATTAAAGGTGATCTGGGGGGACAAACTAGATTTTTTTCTGTCTGAAATTAAAGCGTAATAGTACTTAGATGGCTTGTCGGGCTAGGCTCAGCCTAGAATTCAACCTAGCAACAAAAAAAATGGTCTTAGAATGGATAAGAATGGTAAGATGGGGGAGAGAAGGAAGGAAGTAAAACAAGGCTGAAAGGCAAAAAAAAGGTTTAAAAAACAAACAAGATAAAGATGAATAACTTGTTTGTTTGAAAAATCTGCGTGAGGTGGGGAATCGTGGTGAAGGGGTGTCACCTACATTTTTTTCACTTTGGAGAGAAAGCTTGGAATCGGGGTCTTTGTGTTTGTTTTTTGGTAGCCTTAGGTTAAAAGATGAGGAAGATATGAGCACTAGGGCTCTCAGTCTATGTAGCACACTCATCATGTACAGACTCAGGACTGAGTCTGAATGCCTCGAGTGGGGAGGTTGGAGAGCGGGGGAGAAGGTTGTGGCGGGGATGGCGGGGTGCCAGGGAGGGGGGGAGAACGTCACTGTACTCTATACCACTGCACTCTATGCCACTCTACTCCACTCTGCAGCACTCCACTCTACACCACTGCACTCTGTACACTCTACTCTACTCTACACCACTACACTCTACGCCACTCTACTCTACACTGCACCACCCTACTTTACACCACTGTACTCTTTTCCACTCTGCACTACTCCACTCTACACCACTGCACTTGCCAGCACACTACTCTACACAACTGCAGTCTACCTGACTCCACTCTACACTGCACCACCCTGCTCTACACCAGCGCACTCTAAGCCACTCTATTTTAAGCTTCACCACTCTACTCTATGCCACTGCATTCTATGCTACTGCACTCTATGCGACTCTTCTCTACTCTGCACCACTGTAGTCTATGCCACTCTACTCTAGACACTGCACCCTTTGCCACTCTTCCCTACTCTGCACCACTCCACTCTATGCCACTGTACTCTGCCCACTCTACCCTTCTCTGAACCAATGTACTTTAAGCCAATGAACTCTACTCCACTCTACACAAGTCTAATCTAAACTACTCTGCATCACTCTACTGTAACTCCTTCGACGCTCATGACGAGCTCATGACGAATTGAGCTCGTCATGAACAATGGGCTTTCAAAGCCACCCAGCACAGGAGTGGAAAACCATTAGCAGCCATGGTGCTAAACAACTGCACTCTACATTGCTGAATTCTTTGTCACTGTACTTAACATCACTGCACTCTACATCACTGCATTGTATGCCACTGCACTCTATGCCACTTTAATCTGCACCACTGCACTCAACGCCACTGTGCTCTATGCCAGTCCCCTGTACTGTATTCTACACCACTCTATTCCACTGCACTGTACACCTCTCTCTGCTACTCCACTCTATTCCGTGTCCACTCCACTCCACATATTGACACTCTATGTCACTGTACCCCATTCCACTCCACTCTCCTCCACACAGTGCCACCCTACTCTTTGACACTCTGATGTACACCCCTACAAGCCACTTTAGTCTACTCTACACCACTCTACTCTGTGATGCTCTACTCCACTCTATGCCACTTTACCCCATTCTACTCTCCTCCAGTACACTCTGCTCCACACCACTCTATGCAATGCCACTCCACTCTACTCACTACAAACCACACTACACTGTACACCACTCCAGTCTTCTCCACTCCATTGTATGCCACTCTACTATATGCCCTTCCACTCTATGCCACTCCAAGCCACTCTACTTCATTCCACTCTACACCACTCTACTCTACGCCTCTCTACACCACTCCACTCGATGCCACTCCACCCCGCTCTACACCATGCCACACCACTCTGCGAAGATCAAGCCAATACCTCTTCAATATGGGAAACCTATGGTTTTGCCTATGTCTGCTTATGATCTGCTGGACCAGCTTTCACCTGTAGATTTCACGGATATTGAAATAAGCATTTCCTATAGCAAGCTCAAATCCATGCATTTTAACATACTCAGCCAGACGCTTATATAGTGAGGGCCTGATTCCCAAAGGGCCTCCTAACCTGTGCCAGAGGCCCTGCAGTCGGGGGAGAGTCACCTCACTCGGGGTGGAATCTCCTCAATGACAATTCATTGCAGAGATTCTGCCCAAGTGCAGAGATTCCCCGACGACTGTTGGACTTCTGCCAAGAGTGTGATGGTCCTTTCTGAATGACGCCCCATGGTCTTTACAAGTTCAAAACTGCACCAATTTGCAAACATGTTTCATTTTTTCTATCTTTTTCACTAACCACTGAGAGCCATATTTTATTTTGGTGCCTAGACATATTTTCTATCCCAGTCCAACCCTGCTGTCATCTGGCTTATTTTTCCATGGCAAAATGAAAAAACAACAAATAGCAAGGTCAAAGAGTGCTGTGATGTATGTGCTCAAATGTGTAAAATGGTCGTCTATTTTGCTCTTCACAAGTAATTGCTGTGCATAATTATTCCGCCTAGTATTTTCTAACTGTGGATTTCAACCCTAGAATAGCCAGGCAATTTTGTTGTACATAACTCATTACACATCGAAGAGAACATGACACCAACTTTAGAAGAACAGCAAGGGCTTAGATGTAATGCCTGTATCTGTCAGCCCTGCAGCCAGTTCGGCCATACTGCAAAGTGCCTTACAGTCAACGTTGTTCTTTACAGGCTCAGGCTGGTACATACAGCCTGAGGATTTAACAAAGGTTCAATTCACTTTTGGTAAATCAAGATTTCTCTGCACACTTTACATCCGAACCCTATCTGCTGGGAAGTAACTGAGAATAGCATTAAAAAAGGTAACATGTAAAAAAAAAGGTTAGACAGTATAAAGTAGGATTCTTGAAAAGATGTAATGTACATCATCAATACTTCCGTTCTCATGAAGATTGAATTGCAGGACGTGATTCAAGCCGTGTGAGCTAAATATACTCGGTTACACCATTCTTTCGAAAGAATCAAAATACAATGGTTTCGTGCATGTAATAGCAAAGAATTTCTGATATATCATGATATCCGTCCCTTTCTGAAGAGCTCCTGTAAACACAGCTGAGCTGAATCTATCCTATTGTATTGTCTATTTCAACATTTTACACTGGCACAGAATAGGTATGGATGTGTGTAATTGCTTTTTAGTCCCCATGCTTCAGTGCGATCAGAGTGAAAAGTTGTTCTACCTTGTTCAAAGGTGTGTACTTTGTAGCTAAAATTTAAAAATGTACATATTATTTAGGATGGAATGCAGATACCTGTGTAAACCTGAAAGAAATGCTTGAATTTATTGGAGAGGTGAGTGTTAAACACTGTCGAC
The DNA here is from genome assembly GCF_964263255.1 of Lissotriton vulgaris. NCBI lineage: Eukaryota > Metazoa > Chordata > Amphibia > Caudata > Salamandridae > Lissotriton > Lissotriton vulgaris. The sequence goes on along the minus strand of NC_141685.1, from coordinate 1,550,175,132 downwards.
CATCACAGAAACGGAAGATTTTATGATGCTCATTCCAACGTTGGAGTAAATCCGAGTTTGGCTGTTAATGGGAGTTACCTGCTGAGTCAGCATCACAAAATGTGAGGGAAAACCTGCGGGGTTGAGTTTTTCGCCAGACACTGTTCAACTTGTGGTATTTATACACATATTTTAAAAATGTTTCCTTTCTAAATGTATGGAACACTTAAATCATGCAGCGCTACTGTTGCGTGTTTATCTAGGTTCCTGATCGATACTGTGACCTTATGCCCCTATTCGGCTATAAATCCATTTATTCCCTATATTGGCATAACCGTTCAAGTGCGATTTTCAGAAAAGTCACCTCTGGCCTCACACGAACAGAGCCACATTCCAGCATAGCTCTCTGCCACTTCCTTTGCGACCAATTAGTGCAATGACAGAGCAGAAGTCACTATCTGATATTCCTAGATTAACACTCCGAGTTCTTCAACAAGATAAAAACTCAGCAAACCTGGAAATCCCCGCTTGCTGTGTTTTGATTAGTAATGGAACTCTAATGAGCAACTGATAACTATCACTTCCTAGTGACATCTTTAATTGACGTCTTATGTCCAGCAAACTTGCGTCAAACCCGGCACCTGTCAGGTATAAATATTACCAACGTTGCCTTAAGCAATGAGCTACTGTTGCTGATGCCAGCTGTCTGCAAGACCCCGTGTTGGTGAAGCTAGCACCCTGTCGCTGCAGCCTGCTGTCCCCTTGGTGGTGAAGCTACTGATACCATTATCGCTGCTAAAGCGCGAACGATGGTGCAGTACGCTTAGGAGCTGAACAGCCGTCCCTCTGTGAAGACATCCAGCAGATTCCAGCTGCCCGCGGACGCTGTCCCCCCTCCTTCCTCGACGCGCTGAAGAGACCCGCTGCCTTTCTCGTGCAGAGAAATCCAGCTCCGGCGTTTCCGGTCTACCCTCGCGGGTGACTGGGATATCGAGAGTGACCCCTGAAGGAGATACCAATCCTCCATCATTCTATTCAGAGGTATGATGTTGACTAAACCCTTAGACGAGAATTCTTGAAACAAACCTTGGCAAAACCAACTTAACTTAAAGCTACTTACTTACTCCCTCCCCTTCCACGTGTTAGGCTTAGGTCAGGCACACTGGGGTAGGTTTAGTTAGAAGCACCAGTTGAGTATGTTAGCCTAATGTATATATGACTGTATATATGTTTTATTACTTTTAAACCATTGTATGGCTAAGAAACCATATCAATGCTTTTACAGTTCTATTTCGCAATACTTATCTTACTGTACGTACTTTTTATAATAACAAGTCTTGCAATTGTGGCAATACATTTCTCTTGTACGAGAAGAAAGACTGTTCAATAAATGTTAACCCTTTATTGACAAACGCCCGTCTCTCTATTCTCTACATCTCGTGAAAGTAAACTGCACTAGACTGACTGAGTGAAATACATGTCTATTGTTTCACACGACCCTAGAGATTGACTCTTGATCTGAGGAGCAAAGTTGTCATGTTGCACGGTTGTTGGAAAGCTGAATCCCTTCTTGTCTGTGCCAAGGAAGCTGATCACTTCCTATGCAGAGAAGAAAGTTTCCAGTGACCTCTGAGCTAGTTGGTAACACACCCAATTAAGTTTAGCATAGTCAGTGGAGGCCTGGAATATCCGCAGTTCCACGTCGATACTACTGTTTATGTTATTCCAATGCGCAGGGCCTAGTGGGAAACTAGGAACTACACTACACTACCAGACCTAATCATTGAGGTACCCAATGGTATTGGTAATTCTGGGTGCAGTATTTTCCTGTAAAGAGTACCTAAAATGTAATCTACGATCAACAGCAGCTTATAATTCTCTATAAAGTCTGCAATTGAGGAAAGCATGGGTCACTATAATGTCAGAATCAACCAATCAGCGTGCAGCTTCAGATTCCACCCAGCCTTTCTTGTGTGGATTTTGTATTCGATTTATAAAAAATGACCAAGATCAATAAGGATGCAACTTATTATGTCAGATTTAACATTGGAACTACTTTAACAATTCTGTATCTGCATACTCTCCATTCGCGTTGGATTATTTAATCATTACAAATATTGATTCCTTTCTGTGAGTGCAATACAGTTGGTTGTTTGGACCATAATCCAAACATTGTCTATAAATATCAATGAAGTCGACAAAATATGAGCCTGATCTGACTTTGGTGGTGCATCTACTCCATATACCATTGAGGTGGTTGGGTAGATTATGTTTAACCTTGTGGCAGAATGAATAGTATCCGAAATTTATGGGATGGGTCAGGCTGACTGACTGATTTAATATGGCAATAGCCCGGCCGCATTCCTTTGTCTTTTCCTCGTTAAATTCTTGTCCAATTTCCAGCTCCATTCCCAAATAGTGCAGTATTCCCTGCACCTCAATTTACTGGATAAATGAAGTAGACAAGCATGACAGTACACCCCTCTGAAAACCAGCCACGGCCGCTGAATTTTCCCTCATGGTCATCTCTCGAAATCCCCCCTCACCTGGCCCCACCGCGCCACCGCTCCTACCTGCAGCGGCCGCGGCTGACTCAAACGTTTTCCTCAGGTTCTGACTTGGTTGGGTTTCGAATGTGAAATTGTATAAGCATTCACAATGCAGTAACATGACCCACGGGTTCCCCGGTTCTGTCTTCATGGCCGTAATCCTTGCATTATATGAGGTAAAAAAAATCCCCAAAATTCTTCTTCAGTCCAGGATTGCCCTTTACTTGCATAGTGCATCTCCATCCATTTCAACAGGTGAAGGATGTGAAAGGAGACTTGTTCCAGAGATAACTGGTTCAATAGTGAAATGATGAATACCAGATGCACTGATAACTAACTTGGTAATTCTAGTTTTATGCTACTGGACTGATTCTTTTCAATACTTTGAAATCTCCCTTGATGTAGGTTGAAACGTATTGTGGCCCTTTTAAACACACATTCTTTGTATATAACCAAAAAGCTAAGCCTGGGCATGTATGCTTGTCAGCAAAGAATTTACACCTGTTTTTAGCAACTTCTAGATTCTCTTGTGTAGGCTTATGGATCCTTTTTAAAAGTAGCTGTTGAATGGCTGGAATTAGTTGAGTACGGTTTAACTCAAGCCTAAGCATTCTAGGGTGAACACAATTAGGACAATACCATGTCTAAAATACTAATGAAGAATGTTGAGCTTTGTTGTCTGTAAATTCTTCCCAATGCCCAGGATGTTTTACTAATTAGCAAAGCAAGCGCTACTGAAGCCAGCACTGGTTGATTCATTTAGTCTGCCCATCTGTTTGTGGGTAACCACTAGACAAAAGTCAGGCATCAACTTCCTTGTGGGTATACAAAGATTTCCAGAAATGATACATAACGTGTGATTGTCTGTTGCTCAACAGATTGTAAGAATATGGTGGCCAACTCTGCTGCCATTGGAACTTTCTTTAAGGTGACAAAATGTGTCACCTTGGTCAGGTTAACTGCCGCTAATATTATATTGAATCCTAGCTTAGGTAGTTTAAAAATAAAATCTAATAACGAAGTGCGCCAAGGTCTCGGCAGGACTGATAGGGGCTGTGAAACTTAAACTGGAGATTGATGGGAACTTTTTCCCTTGAGCACAAACTTAATTTTTCTCTACAAATCTTTTTATCAAGGGAAATTAAAGGCCACCAAAAATATAGTTGTCTTGTGTCTAGAGATATCCTTTCTCCTGGATGCTTACTAGTGGGTTTGAGTAACACCATTGCAATACTTGTTACAAACAATTTATGTAGGTCAATACAATGCTTGCTTTAAAGAACACACAATTTCAGCAACCTTTCTTTTCTACACTAATGTTATCTGTTTGGCTTCAGGTTCTTCTTGATCTTTTTCCAATTGTTCCAAATTATACTAACAATGTCAACTTTTTCGGTGAAATAATAAATGGCATCTCTTAGATGATTTTTGTCACAACATAATCAAATCTATTTATGGTATCAGTGTTTCTATTTTTGGTTATTTACCGGAACAGGATGACAGTATCATGGCTACTTAAAAACTCTACCAACATACGTGCCATACAGACATAGCTGGGGCAAACTTTAACACCTGATGGTTGTGAAGGCCAGTCAAAAAGTGACAGTAAGATGGCCTTTTAATGGGTAGTGTGCAATAGTTTGAAGACTTTTGTAATGGCTAATAGTTCTTTAACAGCCACCGAATAACTTCATTCTGCTGTAGCTATTTCCAGAGGTCAGTATGCAACTGCATGCAGCTGTCCTGTAGCTCAGGGCCTTATTTAGATCTTGGCAGGCCTATCGTCATCACTCAGCAGCAGAGTATCCAAGTACTCTGTGAAGCTGATTTAATCCCTCCCACCTATTTAGATGTTTGCTGGCGGTCTCTCCATCCAAGTCGACAGGGTGTTTGCCGTGACCGAGCCCATTTTGATTTCACAGTTGTGATGGTGGTGTTCTATCAGCGGGTTGCTGATGGAGTGATTCTGTTGCGGGACACCGTCAACATTGGACAAGTACTGTGGCTGTAGGATGTATGCTAGCATCACACACCTAATGTGATTTGCTCAATTGTTTACATCTGCATATCACACTATAAAACACACTCCATTTCAGACCATGATCCTTTACCATTCCAGGACAACAGAACTTTGTACCAGCCCTCTTTATCATCTTGTGGGTTAGTGAAGAACAATAACTGTTTTACTAAGGGTAAATTGTCAGTCATGGTAGATGAAATCATAGAGTAGAGCCACAATTGTTTGGAGCCACGTGACAACTATAGCACAGAAAAGTCAAAAGTGGGCCAGAATAGTTAGAGTGAATTCTGTAGAAAACAACATGTGTACACAGTAGCAAATTAGAAAGAGGTGGATCAACCTGCAGGGGAGAGTGCATTCCATGTCCTACAACTGTCACCTGGAGGCCCAGAGGACTGCTTGTCGTTCTCCCAGGCCCCCTTTACAAATCTTTCCCTTGGAGGAGAGGGTCTTGTACATCCTGAAGGCTTGTTATGAATCCCTGGTGTAGTGGAAACTGGTAAGTTACACTTTTCAAGGTGTCACTAAACCTAAATGCCCTGCTTGCTTTAAAAGTTAGCTATCGCTAATGCATTTTTGCAAAGTTTCATTAACAGGCAAACCTAAATATAAGGTAACATCAGGTTTGACTTGTTTGTTTGAATCTATTGGGTTGTATGTAAGATAAAAGGTTTCAATCTCCATTACATTTCAAATGATGTGATGGAACTGGTAAGTGTTTGTACAACAAATAACATATATGTGTTTCAAATAGTAAATGTACTGTAGATTTTCACTAGGTATGTTCATGTTACAATTTTGCAAGAGTTGTGAATATATCATTGAAATGACTACAACAGCCTTGATGCTTTGTTTCTGCTTTGTGAAAGTCATAGTGCAATATAATTCTGCTCATTCTCCCTTTTCAAACCTTTTTTCACATATGGTAAAGCATCATTTATAGACCAATCTCTACTTAATGCCCTCTTTTTGAAAATCGGATGTCTTGATGTTTTGCATGTTCTCCTTTTCTTATCAGGTATAATTGAATTGATGTAATTATTTGCATAAATCAGAGTTTGTTGAGAAACTTTTTTAAAGATTTGTACATTTGTATGCTGGACATAACTGGTATATGTGAAAAATGTATGCTGCACTGTTAAAATCATGACTAATGCTAAATATCCTTTTAAGTTGTGGAAAGTATGTTTTTGTAGCCTGCTAAGCCTTCGGTTGGCTAATTTCACATTTCTCCTCTCTATTGTGATTTGTTGAATAGTTGGTACATATGTATGGTTACTTATTTAATTTTACATTTCAGGACATCTTCTTACCTGTTAATGTGAAGTACTTTGTTTGAAATTTAAACTGTTTCTGTTACTAAATACAAAATTACAGAAATGTATAATCATGATATTGATTTCTTTTTCCCTTTTAAGTTGCTACATTTGTGGCTTACACCTCATGTGTGTAATCCACGTTTTAACAATGTATCCATATTTTTACATTCATAATAGGTTCACAAGCCAGAGCATATGGCCCACCATCTGCCACGGAGGAAACTTCCACTCCAGCCCAGGATCAAAGCTCCAGGGATGACTACACACTGACAGCCTGGATTAAGAGTATTGGCCAGGTGCATCTGGTCTGCCTCGGCACATGGCTCAAGCTAGTCTCACTCGGCCCAGACCTACACCTCCCACCCCAACATTTACTACACATTAGGTCACGGATAACTCCAATTCTTGTGTCCAAACCAAGAGTACACCAATCTTGTGCCCCCCAATCTTGGTTTCTGTTGAGATACCACCACCTACAGTTCAGCCAGGGACTAGGTGGATGGGGCACACTAGGCAAGGTCACAAGGTTTTGGGGGTAGGGGTTGTGGGAGGGAAACTGTGGAGCAGCATAGTGAGGCCATTGGGTTGACTGCCTCTCAGGCCACCCTCAACCAAGTCTTGGGACCCCACCATTAGTCCCAAGACATGATGGGCTGGGTACTCACAGAGCTCCAGGATATGACGTTGTTGGAGAGGGAGCACAATGTACAGATGGAGAACCTGCACTCCAATTTGAGCTCCCTGACTGGTGTGCTGCTGGACATTTACACTCATAGGTGCAGGGATTTTCCAGCGCCATCTTCCCCATTCTGTGGTCCAATAACATCTTGGCCAACTACATCTGCCTCAGCCAAATGATAAGGGAATCCCTGCTACAACAGGAAACACCTGCATTCACCTTAGTCCCTGCAAGTGTGGATCCACCAGCCACCTACAGGAGCACATGTTCATCTGGACCATCAAGAGAGGATGACAAGACCACCACCACCACACAAATCAAATCAAGAATGTGTTGCCTATTCAATCTGAATATTTTAATAATATCCCATTCTACCATGGTGGCAAGGTCTGGAAATGGGCTGAACTCTTGAGGCTGTCGTCTACTCAATCTCCCTGGGTTCATATGCCCACATTGAAAACAAAATTATTGTAAATGTTTGCTAGCACATTTTTAATCGAAACCACACTTTGCATTTAGTTTAAATACATATACATTTTCATAAATAATTAGACAGAACCTTATTATGTTAAGTATAATTCGTTTTTAAAATTCACATCTATTACATGCGTAAATTATACATTTTTTAAATGTGTACATAATATATTGCTATCGTATTATTTACAAATTCTTATTTTTTTATTACCATGTAAAAATACCATCAATGGCGGGATAAACACCACCGCACAAATCTTGCTGCAAACCATATTGAGGCACTACATGAAACTTTTTTATAAAAATAAATTAAGAACATTTGCATCTTCGACATGTAAACAAAGTAGCTACCATTGGTAGCTCCAGCGCCTGGACGCCTCAGGGCAACTGCAGCGCTTTATAAGCCTAATTTTCATTTCATTTCATTTCATTTCTTTCATTTCATTTCATTGTGAGTGGTGGTGATGCACTGAACAGTCACAAACACACTATTCCACAATGTAAAATGGCAGTTGCTGTCAGGACATTTGGAATTAGTCGACAGCAGCGAAAGTTGAATGCCTAGTGGGTGTGAAACTCCACGTCAGACTCAGCAATAGGCTAACAAGTGTGAAAGCTATATAGGACAGCCAATGGATGTGTCCGTCACCTTTGACGATCGCGTATGTTGTGTACATGTATGCACCACTTAAAATAAAAACTCACTTGCCTCCTAACACTGCAGCCAACAAGACCTCCTCAATGTCTGCTGCTATTTCCGATCTCTGGGAGGCATGATTCCAGGCAGAACAGGTGACAGGGATCCAGCCTTCTCATCAGAGGAGCTGGAATTGCTGGCAACTGGGGTTCTGTCCCAGTCCAGCAAGCTCTATGGCTCACAAGAGGAACAGGTACATATTTAAAATGCATTTGCAAAGCTGTCTAGCAGTCTTTTTAATACACGAGAAAGAATGTCCCTTTGAGTTCCTTAGTGAAGTGTAGTGATTGAAGTGAAGTGTCATTTATGGTTTGCATTGCATAAAACAATGATGGTCTGAGTTTTGTAGCACATTATGATTAGAGAACACTGTAACATTAGTATGTGTTGTTTGTTTGGAGCCCTACATTTTATTTGGTGTGTATTCTGAGATATATCTATGTATTTGTGTAATTGTCAAGTGAAATCTAAAAATTTCACATCATCTAAAAATTGAAACCACACTTAATCTTATTTACCACTGTACATTGATTGAATGTTTACATACCAAATGAAAATGATGTTTGCTATGTGTATTATGATACATTTCACTCAATCGAGATCAGGTGTCTCCAACCAGTCGTTTGGGAGCCACCAGTAGCCCACAGACACTTTCAGAGTAGCTCGCAGCCTTGAGTTTAATTTTTCAAAAGAGCACAGGGTCATATTTTTATGTCAAAGTTAAGGGAAGGCTGTGCTCATGTGACATCATGATCATCAGGCTGCAGATAGCAGGGCCTGACAAGGTGCAGTGCTCAGTGAGATTTGTGGGTCAGGCTAGGGCTGAGTCACAGAGGTGAACAACTGAAGCACTGACTCTTGGAACAAATTCAATGTCAACTCAAAATGTGAGATGTGAACAAAATTATGCTTCTGAATGCTTTTTAATGAAATACAAATGAAATTGAGAGTTATTAATTACACAAATAGTTAAAATTTCACAGGCCCTCAGTCACACGTACAAATAAATCCCTTCAATACGTACACATGTTCATACATCCCCAAAGACCACGCTCTCACTGACACACAAGGCAGCCTTTTCATAGTGCCCGTAGACCTTTTATGTAGTTCAAACCATATTATCTGGCTCTATGGACATTAGGATTCAAGTCAATGTAGCTGCCCGTGATGGTGTCTGGTTGGAATGAGTAAGTTGCGTGGTCTTCAGTATGTCACAATAAGTATCACTGATGAGAAGTAGCTCTCATTACACAAAATAGTGGAGCCTCCTGACCTTATTGATGTCACTAGCCTGGCTTATTCAAATTAGGAAAAGACAAGGGCTAAGGGTAGTCAACATGTTACAATAAAAATCTTAATCTGTATTTTATTATAGCAGATTGAAGAATAAAATATAATGTGTAGTAACTTTTGAGTAATGCTTGTGATTAATGTAGTAACATTGTGTTACATCAATACAGTCAAACAAGTCACAAAGCAATTTTTTTTCTTCCCTTTATTGTATCAATGCAGGTCAATGCCAATAAGAAAAAGTAGATATGGAAGGCCATCATCAGGAAAGTGCGGTCTACGAACGGTGCAGCATCCAATGCCACAAGAGGTGGGAGGAACTACAATGGTGGACCAAGAAGTCATCACAACTCCAGCTTGACAAGTCTTCCCACCTTGGGAAGTGTGTGCACTGCACTCTGACCCCCCAATGACCCGCATACTTCATAAATGTAAAAAGTGATAGATTTGAATGATGTCTTACTCCTTCACAAATGTTTATGTAAGTCAGCTAGTTTTTGGACAAATAGTTTTTATAGGCATACACTTATTGTTGAAACACAGACATGAATGTGTACACATTGGTAACAGAATAACACATACCCCAAACCATTGTTTAATATCCCTTGTTGTGTCCAGATGATGTACCAATGATGGAGGAAAATGTGCAACTTAAAGGGACTTTTGCAGATGGAATGTTTCATCTGTCACCAGGCAGGTCGCTCCCCCCATCCGCCATGCAGCCCCCTGTGGATTGAACCTCCGTTTCCGCTTTTCGCCGCCTGCCTGCTCGCTCCCTTTTTTATTCTGTATCCCTGCGCCTGGCCTCTGTGCCACTTTGTTCTGTTTTCATTCTCTGCCCCTGTGTTTTGCTTTCTGTACCCCTGCGCTCTGTTGTCCCTCTCCCGCTGTCTTTTCCTTCCGTTTTTTCCCCTGGGTTCTCCCCCGCCGCTCAGCCCCTGCCGCCCCACCCCCTTCACTCCCATTAGCCATCCCGCTCCCACCTCCCAGCTGCTCCTCCCTCCCGGCCCTCATATGGAGGCCGCGAAGCGGCGGCGCGCAGCGGGCGCGCCGCTGGCGTGCCGAAGGCGTGCCTAAGGCAAGCCCGTCTGTGCCTGTCCGTGCCTGGACCGCGCCCAGCGCTAGGACCCCTGCCCCCCAACGATGCCTGGCCACATAACGGACTTACGCAGCTGCCACCCTCCACGCACTCAACGCCGCCCGGAACCCCGCCTGCTACCGAGCCATCCCGAAACGCACCCACGGACCCTTCACCTGTGAAGGACTGGGTTAATTTAAGACCCAGCGGTGCCAGGGATAACACCTGAAACCTTCGTGGGTTACCTGTTCCGGCGTACAAATAACAGAGACACGGGACACTTCCTTCGGCGTCAAAGATTCGAGGTTTATTTACTGCAGGGAACACAGAAGTCACGTGAAGTACATAACATGTAGGTTCGCGTAGCCTGATTCAAATTGTATCTGTGGATCGCTCCATTTATACAGTTTCTGAGCATAGGATAACATGATGCACAAAGGATTACAACCTGGTTCCCATCGTAAAGATCGTAAGGGGTCGCTTTCATGTATTCAGAGCCCGGAACATAATTACAGTAGCATTTGGTAGTTCCCAACTGTAAAAGCACATCTTCTCACCATTAGTACATTCCATTCGGCAGTAAACGAATCAGGGAAGAAACAGAAACAGGTGCAGAGGAAGATGAGGACAGCAACAGATCGAAAAGGGTGTAAAAAGGGGTGGTACCAGGAAACACGAGTTGCAGGGATCAAAGGACGTGCCTAATGTAATGCACAACTAAGACAATAGTGCGGTACGACAAGATGATCCTCGAGCGGGGCCATCTGCCTTACAGTGTCATCCCCCTCATCATAAAGACACCCTCAAAGGAACATGTGTCTTCCGCAAGAGTTTGGGAATCCCAGGGTCGCGAAGCGGACAGCGTCCGTTCGCTGGCTACTTGAGGGCAAGAAACAAAATGGATGCCGTATCTAAGATGGAACCCGTGGGTTCAGATGAAGAAACCCACGAAACAAACGAACGGTTTAGGCTAGCACAGCAAAAACGCGTACACCCACTAAACTCGTCATTTGCGGTTCATAGATACCAGACTCGACCATATTCGTGCGAGTCAAAAACACCACTTACAATTGTCACGGAACCTCAGACGCTCCTTTTGCCCTCATGTAGGCAAGCACTAGTCGGAATCATAATCGATCTTGATATTCATCAGACCATCCAGATGCTGCTGCAACATAATTCTATCCATCAATGCTTCCTTGGTAACAGGCGGCCGTCTTATACACGTTGTAGCACAGAGGCCACATAAGGCAGGACCACACTGCACACAAAGACAGCACGTGAACAGGAATGCTACAACAACCCCGATAATCATCAGAATCTTCCAACCCCAAGTCGACATTAGGCCCCAAAACCATCCTAGTAGCGTCCAATCTCCTACGTCCACGTGTATGGACTCAGAGATCTTATGCAACTTCGAGATGGCCTGATAGACAGTCGGAGCGTTGTCTGGAATGAAAATACAACAGCTCGAATGGATCACCTTACATACTCCACCTCGATCTGCTAAGACAACGTCTAAAACCATACGGTTTTGTAACGTCATAAGCCTATCCGCCTGAAGCTCTGCTGTGATGTTGCCAAGGGCACTGGCAGTGATATTAGCAGTCGATTCCACCACTCGAGTCAACTGTCTCAGGTTCCTACTATTGACCATAGGTCCCCAAAACGGAAAGAAACCTTCGAAAAAGTCTCCTGCCTCTTGACCGGCAGTGTCCTCTTTGCTAATCACGCCCCTCACAACTCTAGTCTTGTGGTAATCTGCTGCAACTGTGAAGGTTGGTGGCAACAAGTTTGCAATATAACAGGTGCCCACGAAGTCCAGGGGCAACCATGTATATGCACGGTCGTAACAGACAAAGTACGTCCCCTTGGCAGTCAGGAGAACAGGGGAAGAGAGCATTGGTAAAACATATGTCTCAGAGCAAGCACTCTCCCCAAGGTGAGCTCTCGGGCTTCGGCCACGGCCTTTCAGACAGAAATTACCAAGGTGGGGTACGATCCATATTGGAGATGAACTTCTAAGCTGTCTATCGCCCACAAGCGCACTATACTCAACCTCACTCAGATCCCTATAGGCTCGCACCTCTTCATCTGGGATAAGCGATGGATCATAGATATCCCTATCTAAGTCAGCTATCGCTATTGCCAACGACTTATGGTACGGACCGGGACCAAAGTGGGGAGAACGTGGCTCTCGATTGGGGTAAGAATCTAGTGCGCTTCGAAACATTGTTTGGAATGCTCGAGCTGAACCCTGGGAACTGTAAGGTAGGACCAAGTACGGAATTCCCTTATCGGTGGTATGTGGCATTAACCCACACACCCAACAATTAGAAGTGTTTAGAACTAACTGATGCTGGTGAAGGAGCTGAACAAAGGAATTATTCATGAATTCCGCACGTCTAGCCTGCTCGTGTTGTGGTAAGATGTGGAAAGAATGAGGAGAAACAGTGGAGATAGGTTTAGGTTCAGAAGAAGGGGTAGGTGAGGCAGTAGGCAACAAGGACTGTATCGTGTAATACACCCCACCCACCAATAACAAAGAGACAGTTAGAAATAAAAGGAACGCCTGAAACATGAAGCATTTTGTATAGGCAATTCTACGCAATTCAAATCTTTGTGCCTGAGCCTTTTCCAAATCCGACAGCTTTGAGAAAGCCATCCTCTAAAACCGTCCACAACGTTTTTGACGCACTTCGTTCTGTGTAGCAGTAGTCAATCCCCAGGAGTTCCTAGGAACCGACGGTCTTTGACCTAGTGTCAAGACCTACTAACCAGAAGGAAATACCCGCGCGGCCCTACGGTCCACCCGGATGTAAGGTATTTTTAATTAACAGTATGTACAAAATCTCCTAGCTGTGGAAGCAAAAAACGTATACATAGGAAAAAGACTCAAAATTTCAAAATCACAATAATGCAAGTGTGTTCAAACTGGATGGTGGCAATGGGGTAACGTAGATGTCAGGGGAGTAAGCAAAAATATTTTTATTAGTCTTTAGTACCGGATCGAAGAAAATATCGGCTTCTCCCAGGACGTGTCTGGTCGTCAAACAGTTGGTCCGATGATGAAACAGAGTTCTGTTGATCAGTCAATTGTTCAGATCCTGAGTTTTGTGATGACAAATGTTCAACAATGTCGTTCTGCTGCACTGAGGTATCTCCAACAGGCTGAGCGTCGCTAAAAGGAACGAAGGTCGGCACAGTTTCGCTTTCAGACGAGGCAATGCCCTTCCTCACCCACGAGTCTGCTGGTAAAGGTATAGGTACCTTTTTGGTATGAGTGGCATGCACCCAGTTCTTGCGTCCTTCCAAACGAACAGCAGTCCTCGTGGCAAGGAGCACTTGGTAGGGTCCGGTGAAACGAGGCTCAAGGTTGCGCTTTCTGCCAAAGTTTCGCGTCACCACCCAGTCTCCGGGCTGGAGCTGGTGGCCTGGACCCTCCGTCTGCGTCGGCAGTGCTTCAAAGACCTGTTGGTGAATTAACCTCAGTTTAATAGTCAGATCATGAAGATAATCGATCAACATTGGATATTCAAGATCAGAGAACACACTGGGTCTAGGGACCCCCCAAACATTGGCAGGGCGGCCGAACACAATCTCATAGGGACTAAGCCCTACTCGAGAGTGTACAGTCGTCCTTGTTGACAATAGAGCTAAGGGTAAAGCGTCAGGCCACGAGAGACCAGTCGTAGCCTGAATCTTTGCTAACTTTAATTTAAGGGTACCGTTATAACCTTCAACAAAACCTGCTGACTGGGGATGCATGGCGCTATGGAATTTTTGTGTAATTCCAAGGCCCTTACACACACTCTTCATCACACTCCCCACAAACTCACTTCCGTTATCAGACCATACAATCCGTGGCAATCCATACCGAGGAAAGTATTCCTTCAGTAGGATCTTTGCAGTGGACAGAGCAGTGTTGTCTTTGAGGGGGTAGGCTTCGATCCATCGGGAGAATGCGCAAACCACTACTAAAACGTATTTTAGGTTATTGCATCGCTCCATATGGATGAAGTCTAGTTGAATCACTTCAAAGGGACATGAAGGGGGAGCAAAATGGCCAGGAGGTGTAGGAGTTCCCTTACCAGGATTGTACATCATACATATCATGCAATTCTTAACCAATCTCTCAGCACACTTAGTAATACCATCATTTTTCCATACAGGGGACAACAACTTACAAATACCTTTCGCACTAATATGTGCCAAGCCGTGTGCCATCGTCACAACAGCTAGCACATATGCATCCGGCAACATCCACCTTTTATTCTCCGACAAATCAATCCAACAGCCATTTGCATCCAACTTTCCCGTACTCTCTTTCCACTTCGTCTTTTCAGATTCAGTGGCCTCGTTCTGAATCGCTTTCACACTCTCGATAGTGTCCTCACACATACCAGTCTCTGTAGGCCACCTAACCGAACTCGTCACATACATTCTAGTGCTAAGGTTCCTGGCAGTCTCCTTAGCAACTTCATCAGCAAACGCATTGCCACGACCAACATCATCCGTCACCTTACGGTGTGCACTACATTTAATAATCGCCACCTGCTTGGGCAATGTAAGTGCATCCAAAAGATCATTCACGAGCTGTCCGTGCTGGATCTTCGTGCCATGCGATGTCATAAAACCTCTCTCTCTCTCCACAAACGTCCAAAACTATGCGCAACACCAAAAGCATACTGGCTGTCAGTAAACACATTCACCCGCTTCCCTTTCGACAACACACACGCTCTTGTCAAGGCAATCAGCTCTGCCGCCTGTGCAGAGTTCTGATTCAATCTCGCAGTCTCCACAACCGTACTCAATGTTACCACAGCATACGCAGTCGTTACATCACCATTCGGTAATTTAAAACACGACCCATCCACATACAAGGTCCCATCGGGATCTTCCAATGGAGTATTTTTCAGGTCTACACGACCTTTTGTTTCCTCCTCGGTTCGTAAGTAGCAGTCATGAGGTGCTACTTCGTCTGATTCCATACTAATTGGCAACAAAGTCGCCGGGTTCAGGACATTACAACGTTTTATTTGAATGTGACTTGCCAAGAGCGTCAACTCATAACCAGACAATCTTGCACTCGTCAGGTGTTGAGTTTTCGTACGATTCAAGAGAGTGTCAACTGCATGCGGAACCATCACCGTAAGCATATTATCCATGACCAATCCTGCAGATTGTCGGATGGACACCGCAGCTGCCGCTGTTGCTCTCAAACAACTCAGCAATGCTCTAGCTACCGGGTCCAAGGTCGAAGAAAAATATGCACATGGACGTTGCTTACCGCCGAATTGTTGCGTCAAAACACTCAACGCACAACCTTCCCTCTCGTGAACGTATAGTGTAAACGGCTTACTGTAGTCAGGAGTACCTAACACAGGAGCCGAACACAACGCATCACGCAGTTCAGAAAAACTTTTCTGACATTCTTCCGTCCATGGTAAAGGAGTTGGAACATCCTTACACCTAAGAGCTACCAATGGTTTCGCTAGCAATGAAAAATTTGGAATCCATTGCCTGCAGTATGACGTGATACCTAAAAAGGCACGCACATCTCTCTGAGTTGTTGGCACAGTCATTCGAGCAATTGCTGCAATTCTCTCTGGGGTCAACCTTCTTCCCTCCTTTGACAATAAGTGACCTAGATAGGTTACTTCTTGGCAACAATATTGCAATTTAGAAGGTGACACCTTGTGATGTAAGTCACAGAGATGCTGCAACAACGACACCGTAGCAGTTTTGCAAATGTCCTGAGTATCTGCAGCCACCAATAAGTCGTCAACATATTGGATCAAGGCCGCACCAACCGGCAACACAAACGCGTCAAGTTGGCCTTTCAAGGCTTGACTGTATATGGATGGACTTTCACAGTAGCCCTGAGGAGTGCGTTTAAACCTAAAGCTGCGACCACCTAGAGAGAAACCGAAAAGGTCCCTACTCTCTTCAGCAATCGGAATGCTAAAGAAAGCATTCTTCAAATCAATCACTGAGAACCAGGACGCAGATGCTGGAATCAGAGTCAGTAGGGCCGTGATGTCAGGCACCACAGGGAACTGAGGAATCACAATTTTATTCACCTCCCGTAAATCGATAACAAAACGATAAACAGGGGCCTTAGATGGATCAGTACCTTTCAAGATGGGTAGTACAGGACTATTGCACACGTTTCCCCGAGTTTCCTCAATAACATCTTTCGCAATCAAGTCATAGATAATTGCTAACAACGCTCGCTCACCATCAAGGGAGATACGATACTGGGGAATACGTGGCAAACGCACATTAGATTTCAGATGAACAACATAAGGGGAGATATCAAGCAGGCCCACGTCATTGGGACCTGTTGCCCACAAAGATGCAGGAAGAGAACTCAATTCCGGTGGAAGCTTATCAAGAGACCAGTACATAGGAGAGACAACTCTCTCACCCAACGTAAGCTTTACTCCCACAGGGGAACAATACAAAGTCGCATACAGACATTTTAGCAAATCCAGGCCCAAAAGATTTTCACCACAACCAGTAGTCAAAATCAAAGGAGCTTGCAGCTCGCGAGGCCCAATTGTAAGGGGCAACGGACGAGAAACCGGATTGCTAACGGGGGCGCCTGAGAATCCAACGGAAACATTTGTTAAGCCAGACAAAGGTGCGCCAGGGAGTTTCGAATGCATGATGGAACTTTTCGCCGCACCAGTGTCCAACAGAAAAGGCTCAACGACGCCCGAGGTGGCAACTGCGACGTAAGGCCCTCTCTGATCAACCGGAACTGATACTACTCCCTCTCCTTGTCTATGGCTGTCCTAGTAATTACCGTCGTCAGCATCCTGATCGACGTAATAATCGTCCACATTGTACTGCGCAGATCTTCCTTGCGACGATCCGCGCTGATCAAAACAATTATTAGAATCAGAAGAATTGTTAGAACGATCATTTTGAGCACCACGACCTCTACCACGTAATGCCTGTTGGGGACCACCACGACCTCCTCTAGATGAATTACCATTATTTCGATCAAGCAAAACTGGACAATCAAATTTCAAATGACCCTCCCCCCTACAATAGGCACACTGATTGTACCCCAACGTAGATCTCTGCGAAGAGGAGTCATTTCGCGATTGCGACCTATTCGACTGAGACTGCGATCTATTCCGCTGTTGCGAATCGTTCTGATTCGAACGTGGAGGATACGCTTGCTGCAACAACACTTTAGTTTTTAGCTCTTTTGTTTTTTTATCAGCACGATCACTTTCCTCTTTCTCTCTATTCTCATAATATTGGGCCGTGGCCAATATTTGAGCAGAAGTGGGAACAGCCCACGCACTTTCTGAATTTCGTAATTTGTTGCTCAGGTCCGGCAACAAATTTGAGACAAACTTGTCCACAAACAATCGCTGACCTCCCTCAGTACCGATATCCTGACCACTATAATCAATGAATGCCTCCTCAAATCTCGTAAAGAAATCAGAGACACCCTCATCCTTCTTTTGTTTGCAAGCGGACAGTTTGTCCCAATTCACCTTCATAGCTGGCATAAGCGTTTTCATAAGGGTAATAATTCACTGGGGCAAAGCCGTGATTAACTGTTCAGGCTTAGCCCCACCAATTTGTGGTGTATCCGCCGCTATAAGAGCAGCCCAATCACCACCTAATTCTGCTACATGATTTTCCTGACAAATTTTTGCCCAAACCGGTTGCGGAACTACATTACCGAACAACATATCGATGTCAGCAAGATTCATTATCGTAGCATCTACCAACTGTGATAATTCTTTGTAATATCCAGCAGGATTTTTGCGAGGCTCAGGCAAAGATTGCTTTACCTGCAAAACTTCCGACCGCTTCCATGGGAGGTGTATCCATACTCTCTGGAAATGTGGCAGGATAATAGGAACGGCATTAGCATCACCTGGCATCCACACTGGTGGAACTTCGCGCATGGGATACTGACCAGGCACTGCTAGCGGTTCCTCAATGTCTTCTAGAAACAATGCCCGAGGCATTATAGAAGGACGAAAAGACAACAACTGCTCGACAGCACGCCGAACATTGGTACCCACCAACATTCCGCTCGCAAACTGAAGCTGAAGATTAGTCAAAGCAGTCAATACATCGTCAGATGCATCAGCCGATATTAGGTCATGTAAAAGCTTGCACATTTCCTCAAACACGAACCTTTGTGTCGGTACGTTGGATTGACAAAACGTATCAAGCACCACACGCGGAGGATTTATAAGGGGGTATTTCATCCAACCCATCGCCATGTTATACAGCGAGTCACGTTCCCTACTACCGGGAAGCTGACTTCGTCTTTGAGGACCATCTGAACCAGCGGACTCAAGAATAGGTCCAAGAGAATTAAAGAAGTTAGCAGCAACAGAGGGGGTACGACGTCGAACAGATGGAGAAGAAGAGTAACTCAACGGGGTAACAAGAGAAGCGTCAGGTACAGAAGAGACAGCAGGAGTAACCAGAACAGTAGGAGCAGCGGGAACAGGAGTATGGGGAAGTACAAGCGGAGGAGCAGTAGGGACGGAAGCAGGTAGAGGAGCAGGAACGGGTAGAAGTACGGGGACAGGTTGTGGAACAGGAACGGGAGCAGGGGGAGGATCAGGGACAGGGGGAACCACTGGAGGTACGGTACCCTGTGCGTACGTAGGTGGGGACTTCAAGAGATAGGACAACAAGGGGTCCTCTACTGATCCCTCCTTCTTATCTATACCCGTCGGTAAAGCGGGGTAACATTTATCTATAGTCATACGCTGCAATCTATCGAAAACTTCCTTTTCCTTTTCCTCCTTATCCCGCTGGAACTGCTCTGCGTTTCTTACCGTTGTAACGACACCTTCTCTCTTATTACGTTTAATCTGCTTGATTTCTCTCTGCTTGGCTTCTTTACGCCACAACCGAAAGGAATCAAACATGGCCGGCCTTGCTTTTCTTTGGAACAATTTAGCTTCAAGATTATCCAAAATCGGGGTCTCAAAACTACCATGAGGTGGCCAACTAAGGACACCGTCTTTTTTAGTGTAACGAACCCAACACTCATTGAATGTAATTGGACCCAAACCATGTCTACTGTACAGCTCATAAGTTGGAGTTCCAACCGGAGGTATCGGACACGAGTCCTCCAGCCGGGAATCCGCACCACAACCCTTAAAGCAACTGAACAAAGTACTACTGCCAGGCATCGTGCACACTAACCGAGTTTCACAAACGTCAAGGGTTACGGGATTACACTATATCCCAGCAATGAGCAAAAACCCTCGGTTTTTGGCGACTGCAGACGTCAAATATCACAACAAAGAACAAAGTACTAAGAACCACAAATGCAATGGAACCATGCAACAACTAAGCACCCACAACAACAAAGGACTCTGGGAGCGACCCACAAATACTTAACTCAAAGATCGATGGCGTCACCAGGAAGGCCCGTCTATCGTCTCGCTGTACCAAGGTCTACGCCAGGCGCCAAAACAGGTCTACAGTCAGGGCAGCAGTCCGTCGCAGCCATCAGGAGGCGGGAATCTTCGCGGGAAAATTCGTCGGGCCACTTGTTTCGACAATAGGATCGATGAAGCGGGGTGCACCTTCCCTCGGAGATTTCACACGAAGTTCCTCACGATCGTCGGGCTTTGGACCGGTACCGCTGATGCAGCCCTACGTTGGGCGCCAACTGAAGGACTGGGTTAATTTAAGACCCAGCGGTTCCAGGGATAACACCTGAAACCTTCGTGGGTTACCTGTTCCGGCATACAAATAACAGAGACACGGGACACTTCCTTCGGCGTCAAAGATTTGAGGTTTATTTACTGCAGGGAACACAGAAGTCACGTGAAGTACATAACATGTAGGTTCGCGGAGCCTGATTCAAATTGTATCTGTGGATCGCTCCTTTTATACAGTTTCTGAGCATAGGATAACATGGTGCACAAACGATTACAACCTGGTTCCCATCGTAAAGATTGTAAGGGGTCGCTTTCATGTATTCAGAGCCCGGAACATAATTACAGTAGCATTTGGTAGTTCCCAACTGTAAAAGCACATCTTCTCACCATTAGTACATTCAATTCGGCAGTAAACGAATCAGGGAAGAAACAGAAACAGGTGCAGAGGAAGATGAGGACAGCAACAGATCGAAAAGGGTGTAAAAAGGGGTGGTACCAGGAAACACGAGTTGCAGGGATCAAAGGACGTGCCTAATGTAATGCACAACTAAGACAATAGTGCGGCACGACAAGATGAGCCTCGAGCGGGGCCATCTGCCTTACAGTGTCATCCCCCTCATCATAAAGACACCCTCAAAGGAACACGTGTCTTCCGCAAGAGTTTGGGAATCCCAGGGTCGCGAAGCAGACAGCGTCCGTTCGCTGGCTACTTGAGGGCAAGAAACAAAATGGATGCCGTATCTAAGATGGAACCCGTGGGTTCAGATGAAGAAACCCACGAAACAAACGAACGGTTTAGGCTAGCACAGCGAAAACGCGTACACCCACTAAACTCGTCATTTGCGGTTCATAGATACCAGACTCGACCATATTCGTGCGAGTCAAAAACACCACTTACAATTGTCACGGAACCTCACCTGCCAAGCCTGCAAATTCACCTGCCTCCGAACCTGCATCGCTCCCGCCAAGACAGACACCAGCAACACTCACCTTAAGTGCATCCTGCTCAACACCCGCTCCGTCTGTCGAACTCTGGAACCTCCTCGACACAACATCACAAACTCCAGAAAAGACTCCAGCGCATACAGAATGCTTCTGCATGACTCATCCTGGACATCCCCCTTCACGGACATATCTATGACCACCTGAGAGACCTGCACTGGCTCCCCGTCAGCAAGAGGATCATGTTCAGACTCCTCACCCACGCACACAAGGCTCTCCACGACGTGGGCCCCAAATACCTCAACAGCCGCCTCACATTCTACACACCCACCCGCCAGCTCCGATCCGCCAGCCTCACCCTCGCCACCATCCCACGTATCCGCAGATCCACCGCCGGAGGAAGATCCTTCTCCTACCTGCCAGCCAAGACCTGAATCTCCCTCCCCACCCACCTATGGCTGACCCAGGATTATCTCTCCTTCAGGAAACAAATCAAGACCTGGCTGTTCGAGCAGTAGCGACTTCCCCTCCCCCCAGCGCCTTGAGAGCCTAACGGGTGAGTAGCGCGCTTTACAAATTTGCTGATTGATTGATATATATGTTGGAGTATCCCATATGGAAATCTCAAAATCAGGCCCAAATCAATAATCATTAGGCAAATATAGGAATGCATCAGGGTGCAATGTGGTGCATCTTGTGAATTACATTTGAATATTTGATGTAAAATTTATATATGAATTAATGTATGTAATATTTACTGTGTTGTTGTAGCAATTTTTGGCTAAAGTGAAAGCCAGTATATTTTGTTAGACAATTTTATAAAGGTAAAACAATGTTCAAATAACTAACGATATTTAGGAGTCAAATATATAAATGCTTTTGCTCTGTACTAAAGTGGTTTAGAAATGTATCAAAGCCTATGTGTTTACATATGCTGAGCAAGTCATTTGTTAATCCACCAAGCAATATTTGTATTAATTTCTTTAACAGAATAGGTATCTACTAAGGGACTCATTACGAGTGCGTCGGTGACAGATCAGCTACCGCCGCACTGGCAGTCCGACCATCCGATTACGACTCAGGCAGTCGGACTGTAGTAGGACCGCCTTCTCTGCCAAAGATCCACCATTCCCATGTGTAGGAGCAGCGGTCAAAGACCGCAATATGCTTGGCGGAACCGTCATGGTCCATGTAAGCATATTCTAATTTTCCTCTCAGCGAGGTTTTCCATGGTGGTTTCCCCAACAAGAAAAGCCTGGCAGAGAGGAAACAAAGGCAGTCCTACAGGGATTTTTACTTTGTTAAATGCATACACTGGTTAAAATAGTATGTGATGATCATTTGTATTTAGGTGCAACCATTCTTCATGATACTGCACACTTGCCCCAACAAATTTGAAATTATTGTTCGAAGTGTTACTACAGGTATGTTTATTTCCCCTTGATTACTGATAAGAGTAAAGACATCTGCAGTACACCTTAAAAAACATAATGTGAACATTGAACTTGGATATAAACAGGACTTGGACTATGCAATGGGAATGTTACATGGATGGATATGTTGAATGATTCAAATTTGGGACTGACATTGATTTTACAGGTAATTAAGAAGGTAAAGGTTGCACCTTGTCTAGTGCAATTTCTACATCATGCTACATTGCACGTATCCTAATGATGAGCAATGTGTATGTTTTTAATTTGACAATTGTTTTAATAGCTTTTAAAACACTTGTTCGTTGTTTGATTTTTTGATTGATATCTTTTTTTGTACAAGTGCCAATTTTTTGGAAGGCATCTTGCACCAAATTTGGAATTACAAAGTTATCATAGAGGTGTGTTTCCTAATTTCTTAAATGTCAACATTACACACATATGCATTACACACTGGTATGCTATTGCTTGTAAGAGAGTTTTAAAAATGAACAAGTCCAGTGCAAATGTTAACATCCAAGTCAAAAAGTAACAGGTAAAAGTGGATTCCGCCCAAGACGGTGTAGATTTTGTTCGTCATCAAGCACCAGCTGCAGAAGTAGGACTTGGATCGGGTCCATGGCAGAAAAGGAAGTGCGAACGTGAGAAAAGGTGAATTAATGTCTTATATCCCTTCCAAATGCACATTGTAATTGGGTCGGCAGAAAAACTAGCTGTCCTTCCTCTGACAGCCACTTTTGCCTATTGCTCCATCTACGCTGGTCGAGCATACCTGGCGTGGAAGGCAGCACTCCAATGGTTTTTCATCTGTCGAACGACCAGAATCTAAATAGAGCAGGTGGGCCGCCTAGTAGACAGACAGAGAATCCATTAAAAAAAGTGAAGGCAGGACCATTACCGCCAAGATAGAAATCAGGCATAGTGAGACAGAACACCTCCCACTGCCACGTTTGATGCATATGTTTCAACTATAATAGATGGGGCTTGATGTGGATGATAAAAACTGGAGCTGCCACAAATTACTTCATTGAGCTTTATAAGACCTGTTTGAATTCTTGGTCCCAGTTAAATTAAGCATCTACAGAAATGTGTTACCCCACGAAATTCTGGGGTTCTATAACTGATCTATGTGCCTGCCATTTCTCAATATCTTCCAACTTTTTTGGATCCCTTAAAATACCATGTGAGCAATACTGTCAGCTTTCAAATGTGTCCTATGTGTTTTTCGTTGAAGTATGTCAAAGTCAGGATTCATTATACATAGAAATCCTGTAATTGAGCTAGTAGTACTGCTAGAGGTGTATTCATATGCAGTTGCACTACTGGAGTTGGCTCAGCAGCTGTATCTGAAATCACTAGTGGTATCCTTACTTTTGGAGTAGTAAATGTGTCTGAAATTGTTGCACATCTACTGTGGGTGGCAGTCCCCAAGTAGTACTAACTCAACTAGTAATGTGTGCCTGTTGGGCTTGGCCCTTGTAGCAGGGTCATCCCTGAACTGTTCACCTTCCTCCTGTATTTTGTTTGACCTGTTTGTGTTGGTTCTATGACTCTGGGCACTTTACCACAGCTGATCCGTGCTAAAGTGCATATGCTCTCCCTATGGTAAATTGATGTGCAAATTAGTGACTCCATGATTGACTTGTTTGGTTTACTTGTCAGACCCAGAGTGTGCCTGAGACTTGTAAACCAAACGCTGCTGGTGGGCTTGCAGCACTGGTTGGGCCACCCACGGAAGCAGCCTCGTAAAATGTGTCTCAGGTCTGCCATCACAGGGCCTGTGGACAGTCCGGTACTGCTCTGTCGACTGGGCAAGTGCACCCACTTGCCAGTCTCTAAGCCTTCCCTTTTCTACATATCAGACACCCCTATGGTAGGCCCGAGGGCAGAGTGCATTGTAGGTAAAAGGTAGGACATGCCCTGATGTGTGTGGAATGTCCTGATAGTGAATTACAGCCATCTTCGTGTTTCACTATTGCAAGGCTACTTGTCCCCCATAGGCCAGAATGGGTAGTTTGATTATTACATCTTATAATCCTAACTGACTCAGGGAACCAGGTAGAAAATCTAGTTTAGTACCCCTGAACTCAGAATGATGAAATACGTCTTTTAGTGAAGTTAATTTTAACATTCTGCGTTTGAAAATAACACTTTTAGGAAGTAAGTATTTTCTTGTCTAACCATCCAATCCTGCCTCTGCTAGGTTGTGTATTTCTTGTCTGGAGTTGTGAGTGACTGTTAGGGTGTGTCCACTGCAAACAGCCTGTCCTTTGGCAGCCCATTGAAATTAGCATGAATACATGTACCTTGCTCCCTGTTCATGTGTTAATATTTAATGTTTATGTAATATAATTATTCTTCAACCATATGCTGTTTGTACAATCTTGGTTTTATCAATGCTTCTTTGTGCTACAGTCCGTGGCTTCAATGTTCCATATGCAAAAGTGTGCTCTTGGAAGCCTTCCCCACGTGTTAACAGACAAACTCCCTTCCACCGTTTAGACGTGCAGTAAGCGACCCCACCCTCGAGCGCCTATTAAAGTCTGCACACTTCTCAAAGCGGTGCCTGTGTTCGTCAGCATTAATCCAGCTCACCTGCGCTTCAGCTAAAGCCCCGCTCGAACTTACCAGCAACTTCGTCTGCAGCGCCCCTCAGCTTCGGTGGATCTTGATTCCTGACGACCTTCGTTTCTCCGCGTCTTTTGGCTTTCCTTCCCATCCTCCTCCGTCAGCTTGCTCCCTCCGGCTTTGAGACCTGGAAGCACTCCTTGACACCTGTAAAGAAAGAACAAAGAACGATAAACAATTCACGAGGAACGTAAGTACTTACCCCTTGAAATAACAAGTGTACGGACACCATTGCCGCAAGTGACTTAACTTTTGGAGAACATTACTTTGCAAGAAACTTTGGATATTTACAGAACAGTTTTTGTTCGTACATTTTCTGCTTGCAAAGACAACCTTGGATATTAGACTTTAAAGACCGTTCTTGTTCGCTTTTTAGAAGCTTACCAAAACCTTTGGATATTGACTTAAAAGAATGTTCTTGTTGCTTATGTTATGCAGAATATCGGTTACAAGATATAGAGACACTTGTTAAAATATACCTGATCATTACGAGAAATTTTATATTGGATGGCTGTTTAGGGGTGTTAAGAAAGTAAGCACTGAATATGAAAAGCGATTCAATTAAGATAAATGTCAAGTACTAGTATGTTTTAGCTTATGTGTTTGCTTTTTCTATCTCTCGCCACAGTTTGCTTTTTAGGAAAAAGAGGAATATCTTCCTAAGGGTTCCCCATCTGGTGTGCATAAAAAGCCAGATCAGAGAGGTACATCTATGTTAGACTGTTTATCTAGAGAAGTTGTAGTTCTTCCTTGATGTTTAGGTAGATTGTCACAGACATAAGTATTTTACTAATATGTATCTTATCCTCCTTCTTGTTTAAAGACAAAGCTCCACAGACAAGACATTCCTTGCTCATCTCTACAGAAAAACAAGCATTTGCAATGCAATAGGTCTCGCATTAGGAACGTTTGAGCTATTGGTCTTGTAAATGACACATTTTTTATTTATGTGTTGGTTTTGAAAATAGCTAAATTAATAGCTTTGTCATTTACAATGCCAATAGTTATAACTTTCGCAAATGTGACACCTATAGCATTTGTAATGAAACATATGTTGTATTTACGTGACTTAGATGTATTGATATTACAAATAACAATTGCTTTTAATTTGTTGAAATGATACTTTAATAAAAGTGATTGTAATTTATAATGGCAATACCTTAAACTTTTGTGAAGGTTATTTTCAGTGTATTTTATTGTGACGAAAATCCAAGAACAGAAGTGAAATATTAACATCTTTTTGTGACATTTGTAATAAAGCTTGAACCATTGAGAGAACATATTTGAACCAATTAGAAGAGACCAAAGTGTCTCATAATACCGAGGATTAACTAAACCAAAAGTCCCAGAATCAATGGCCCACATTTAATAACGAGTTAAAGCTATTGGCATTGTAAATGACAATGCCTTTTATTCATGTTTTTAAAAAGAAAACCAATATAAAAGGCATTGTTATTTGCAAAGTGAATAGCTCAGCCTCGCGTAAATGCGAGGCCTATTGCATTGCAAATTATTGTTTTGTATGTAATCCTAAAGTTGTCAGTTAAAAAGAATGGATTAAAATGGGGTGAACCTATATGCTCAGGATCACACATATTGCAGAGCAGGCAAATTAGAATTTGATGCAGTTTTCCAAGACACACATTTCACAACACTCTTTATTCTTCTTGATTGACAGAGCAGACCAATGCTTTTGCATAGCTGTGTTTCATAATGACAAGAATACACCTGTATAGAAATAACACGATTTCAAATCTTAACATTCTACATATATATTTCTAAAAATGAATTACGCAAACCGAGTGCAATTCAATAGCTCGATCATCAAAAGTAGAAACATGTATAAAGATCTTCAGAATGAGTATGTGAGGGGATTAGATTGCAATGCACCTCTCCAAAGAACATTAATCAGTGCAAGGAAATATCGCACTTTACTGCCCTGTCAACAGCGCTGCCCTCCAATGACTCAGCAGCACAATGACTTCACAATATGTGCTCAGGAGCTATTTCCTCCAGGTAGTCAATAAAAGAAATGAAAGAATCAGTGCAGACACAGAAGGCTATGAAGAATGAAGGTCAGCTTTGGTGCTTGACACGCGCACCTTCTGTGAAACATTTGTTTAAAATGCTATATCAGTGGGAGCATGCAGTGCACATTTCAGAACAAGAAACCTAGACTGTGTTACAGCAGCCCTATTTCACCTAGCAGGTTGTTGTACTTTTGGGGGGAAATTCACAAGAGAGACAGAGTGGAGAGGGTGTAATGAGGTGGAGACCGAGTATGCTTGAGATCAAAAGGCAAGTTCACGCATCCTGCGATCGGACAGACAGGATCTCAATCCAGAAATGCCTCAGCTGAAGTTGGAATCCACACTCACCGCTCGCAGGGCACACAAGACACATTTATATGTACACACAACAAAGTAACTATAAAACTACCTACGCTTCTGTGGCTAGGCACCGAAACATGAACCACAGGATAGGCGCGCTATATATGAGCTTAGTACAGAAGGTCTACGGACTTTCAAACAAGCTGTCTCCGAGGAGCCGACGGGGGAGGGAAAGTGAAAGAGCGCGGCGCGTGCTGTGTAACACTACCCTCCGGGGACAGGAGATGTGCACGCGTACGGAGTGCACATCTACTGTCCGTACGCGTGCACATCTCCTGTCTGCGCGTGCCATCTCCTCTCTCCCTTAGGCGAGACCTAAAAACATAGTTATGGCCATCTAGTAACAAGCCGCGCTGTGGGCTGAATGACAGCGGAGTGAAAACAGGCGTCTTCATTAGGCATGAGTCCAAAGACACATATGGAGGTGCGGCTGCTGCGGTCACCGTCTCGCGGTTTATTAAAGAGCCACATGTGCCGACCCAGCTGCGGGCCCTTCTCAAGCTCAGCGACAGAGTTTGAAGGCAGCAGCTGCAAATTTGAAATGTCTATTTTTTTATTTACATGTGTCTGGGGATGCATGTAATTTATTTGCAAAACAAAACCTTGCAACCGGAAGTTCGGCAGCGTGAAGCCGGTCGTGGGGCGGGACTTCCGCCTTCTGCGTGAAGCCCGCATCCATGGAGTGCCAGAGAGCAGCATTGGTGACGCGGGCGGGACTCCCATGCCTGAGGGAGAGCCCCGCGGTGGCTGCCGAAGTCAGGAGTGGCGGCGATGCGGTGAGTAGGGTTTAGTTGTAAGGGGGGGCTGGGGGGGGTGTCTGTGTGTGTGTGCAGGGGGGGCTTGGGGGCTGTGGCGGGTGTATGCGTGCGTGTCTGTGTGTGCGTGTCTGTATGTGTGTGTGTGTGTGTGTGTGCAGGGGGGGTGGGGGGGCAGCAGCGTGTGTATGTGTGCGTGCGCCTGTGTGTGTGTATGTGCAGGGGGTGGGGGCTGGCTGTGTGTGTGTGCGCCGTGTTTGCATGCAAGCCAAGTGAAAGCAGGGGCTGTGTGTGCGTCTGCGCAAGCACGTCTCAGAGGTGCGCTCCCGCGGTGAAAACTGAGAATGGAAAAGCGCGCGTCAGACTCGTGTCTACATTCCCAGATACGGGCAGCAATAGGTCTCGAGCAGACTCTGCTCGACCTAAACAGAGAGAGAAGAAGTTCACGAGAGTCAAAAGGAGCAGTGTTTCTCTTTTGTTATTTTATCCACTTCCCCCTTTCCTTGGGCTTCTTTCATTACCACATATTGCTGTAGCTGTGTGGTGGGTTTGAGGTTTAAGAGAGGGTACGAATATTCGTCTCATCCTTCGAGCAGAACTGACTGGAAGAACAGGTGAGTGAGACTTGACAGTGACAGGGGCTGGAGGATTCAAGGAGACAGGGTGACTCTGCCCAGGGCCTAATGGAGGGATCTGCATGTAGATGGGTGGGAGGAGTTGCACCTGAGACCTGCATAGGGCTGTGCCTTCCCTCCACAATGCTGGCTCCACCTCCTGTGGTGTGTCTGATGACCCTGGTCTTCACCGTTAAAGGAAAGATAGAGTCCTGTCAACAAAGTGCTCCAGGACTTACCAGAACTGGTTTGGACTAAGCAAAGGCCTCTCTGCCTTCAGAGAACAAAGAGAAACTGTGTATAAAAAGGAGGACGCAGAACCCAGAACTTTAGATCAGAATTGCTGAGATCAGAAGGGATTGAAATCATCTTCCATTGGGAAACAAGAAAAAACCTCTGCTGAGGAGAGGAACCAAAGAGACTGAGGAGAGACTACCCCTTATCGTGAGGGATTGACCTGCAGTGGTTGCCTTGCTGCCAAAGAGAGGAGAGAGGAACTTTGTGTGTACTTTCATCAACTTGTGACGGATCTCCAAGGGCTTGAGAGAGAGCTTGCCCCCTGACCGAAGTCTCAGGACCAGTAGACTTCACCGACCTCCGTGCACCGCTTCTGGAAACGCTGTTTCAGTTGCTACAGAGAAAAGGGGACCGACCCCGACGACCGGCTCTGTGTCCCAATGGCTCCATCAAAAGCACCGCCCGCATCTTGCAATGCAACTCTGGTCTCACCGACTGTGACGTTTAACGCCGCCGCCAATGATGCTGCTGCTTGAACCGTGACCCGTGGGTACCCCACTTCGCACCGCCTTGCTTCACTGAAAACGAACTGGTCTGACTAATGTCAACTCCCACCAACCAGCACCGCCGCTGTACCGCACCATGCCAGCACCGCATCAAGCAACCTCTCGCCCCACAACATACGACCTTCGTCTCAATGACGCCATCTCGACAACATCACCGAGTCGTTGCCTGCACCGCATCGAGAGGACACCGTACCCTGCACCGCTTCCATCATGCAATGCAAGTGCAATAGTTGCCACATCTGGCTCACACACCTGTGCTTGCCGCAACAAGTAAAGGTACTGTGACCGAGTCGGTCCCGCTGTGCTGACCCGTATCGACGCGGTCAGATGGAATTGTGAGACTCTGTTGTGTTAACATCGCCGTCGCTGGAGGAGGCTGCCGACTCCTAAAGAACTTTGATTCAAGTATTCCTAAGAAGACCTCTAATTTTGATAACAGTATTGTCGATCATTTTGTCATTTTTGGTCTTGTGATAAGTCTATATAAAAATACTTATTTTTATACTAAAACTTGTATGGTGTCCATCTGTAGTGTTGTCACGTGATTACAAAAGCTTTACGCACTGCCTCTGAGATAAGCCTGTCTGCTCATGCAAAGCTACCGAGGGGGTGAGCAGAGGTTATTTTAGGAGTGTACCCTCTTACCCTGACTAGATGCAATGGTCCCTAATAGTCAAAGGTACCTACCTCTGCCAACTAGAGACCCCCAAATCTGACAGTGCAATGAGTAACTTGAGCAATTCTTTGAATCCTGCTGGGGTCATCTGGATCCTCAAGCAGATGACTCCTAACCCCCCCAAACTGCTGTCACCACTGTTAATATGATACGTTTGATTCTCCTTCTTTGTCTATACGTTTATGAATCTACAAGGAAAAGAGCATGGTTACTGCCTATGATACACTGCTACCAATCACTGGCTTCTCCTTTAACTTATCATTCAACTTTTGTATATTTTGGAAACTTACCTAGCACTCATAAGGTGCTGGTTCAAATGTTGTTTCCTTGTGCAGAAACATTAATTAAATTGAAACATTCTAATGACACTCAAATTCTCATACTAGGTTTATTGACGATGAAAATGTCTTTGTAGCTTGTTCAAAACAATGTTCATATTTAGGACCTTATTATGAGTTTGGCGGTCCGTGGACCATGGTCCTGGCATTGGTGATTCGACGACAGTGAGCCATCTGTCGTATTACAAGTTGGGAGTGTGGCATGTGCAGGGACTGCCACTGGACGGCAGGCACACCACCGACCACCAAGGTCATAGTTGGGGGAAGGCAGCATCCATTGAGTGGTAAAGAGGCGCAACACAGCCATTTTCTTCCTAGAAAAGACTAGAACCATTGAAAATGACATTCAATCCAAGAAAGAACCCCAACTATCTACTGACCAAGAATAACTCTTTACTCACAGATCAAGGACCTTTTCAGCCTGCCGATCGAAGTTCCAAAGAACAATGCCAACGGGCACTCCTTCTCGCCCATCACTGAACACGAAATCTATAGCACCCTGCTAGTGATCAACCCTTCCTATCATTTCTATGATCCCCTACCTCCTTCTGTATTCAAAATGATAAAGTCCTCTATTCTACCAATATGGGCAAAAATTGTCAACGCCTCTCTGAGGCAAGGTTCCATGCCGGACTGTCTGAAAATAGGGCAGGTCACAGCTATACTAAAGAAAGCCAACTCCCTCTCCACAGACCTCAACAACTATCACCGTATATCCAGCATCCCCACTCTGGCAAAGTTATTGGAAAAATGTGTACAAAGTCAGCTTTGCAATCACATCGAGAACTTCATTCTCCTAGAAAAACACCAATCCGGCTTCCGTCAAGGTCACAGTACTGAATCAGCTCTCACCAATATAATGGATGACATTTAAAAAATGTTAGATCATAACGAATCGTGCCTATATGTTACTTCTTGACCTATCTTCGGCTTGCGACACTGTTAAATACGACAATCTACTGTCCCTACTTGAACGAAGGATGGGCCTAACCGATCCAGTGTTACAATGGTGTACCTCCTTCCTAAGCAACAGAACCCGAAGAATCAAGTTGAAGCAATCATTCTCTCAACCCTCCATGGTCACACTAGGAGTTCCACAGGGATCAGCACTATCACCTATACTTTTTAATCTACTCATGGAACCCCTTGCTAATGCGCTTAGTTCTGCAAACATTTTATATCACCTATGCATGGACGACACTCAACTATATATGAAAATCTCCTCACCAGATGACTTCATCTCCCTCAACGCCATTCTTCATAATACCCAACATAGGCTCAATGGCAACCACCTCATGCTCAATACCAAGAAAACTGAGTTCCTCCTCATCTCCCCTCTCAATCACACACCCAAGATAGACTTATGGCTGAAGCATCTTACCTCCTTTGATTGCGCCCCACACATCATTGACTCTGCAAAGTCCCTAGGAGTTACCCTTGACTAACATTTAAATATGCAGGAACAAATCTACAATGCCACCAAGGGAGCCAACATTCAGCTGAGTATCTTAAGGAAACTTAAACCTTTCCTCCCACAGTCTGATTTAAAAATGGAGGTCCAATCTCTAGTACTACCAAGACTGGATTATGGAAGCACCACTTTATGCGGTTCATCCAAAATACAAGCTAGCACCGATCAGGGCATTGCTTAACGCTGCGGCCAGGCTGGTCTCTGGAATAAAAAGAAGTAACCACATCACCCCGGCCCTGAAAGCTTTGAACTGGCTAACTCACGAGTTGAGAATACAACTAAAGATCGCTTGCATGACACACAAAGCCCTGCATAGCAACACCCCCAGCTATTTAGCACTAAAGCTAGAGCGGTCGGGAGGTTGTATACATTCGTGAAGCGCGAGCTCACTACTACTAAAGCCTCAATCCTTCCACAAAAAGAGAACTGGGTGCAGAGCTTTCTCAGGTATCGCACCGAAGATTCGGAATAACCTTCCCCCAGACGTACGCAGAATCTCTTCTTTTACTGCCTTCAAAAAAGAAGCGAAAATGTTTCTCACGAACAAATTAAAATTCTAAACTTTTAACTTTCTGATGCCTACTTTTCCCCGATTTTATCCAAACAGTAATGTCTACCTCATTTGTATTATATGCGATTCCTGATTGTATGTATAATATGTGATAATTATGTACTGTAAAGCGCTCTGATACCCCTGTGGGTCATGTTCGGGCTATATAAAACTTTATAAATAAAACAATAAAATGCATTTGATTTACGAGTTGGCTTTCCCATGACCAATGCTTTAAGGTCAGTGAAGATAAAGGATTTGGGATGCATACTCACCCCTTTACAGTCAGCAGCATCTTCACCTTGAGGAATACTACCCCATCTGTGACTAAATACTATTAAGTGCATTGATACCATGTGGGACTGCCCACATATGGGTCAGACTCCAGAAATGGGTAGGAGGTATTTTTCAACATATATCATGCATATGTGTGAATCCGACACATATGCAGTCAGAATGTACACACACACCTCAAGACTTCCACAGCCACACAGCGGCCCTCAGCAAACTCGTAATACGGCAGTCAGACAGCCAAAGGTGCAGCAGCCTCCTAGCAGATGCAGATGCAGTCCTTTGGTGGTTGAACCGCTAAACTCACAATAAGGACCTTGTCTCTAATTTTCATAGAACAAAGTTTTACCTTGCAGGTTGTCATTTTGCTGCTTCGGCTAGACAGTTTGGGCCCCATTAGGATGTCGAGCGGATCGCCACCGCCATGCGGGCGGTGGCGATACGCCTGACATCCTTCCCCGCCCCCCACCTATTTCCCCTGCCATATTACTATGCCGGGGGGGACCACGGCGGACGGAAAGCCCGTTCGCCGCTTTTCCGCCCGGTCAAGGAGTTGACCTGGCGGAAAAGCGTTTCACATGGTGGCGGTGTCTGTTAGACACCGCCATCCATATTAGGGTGTTTGCGGTGAAATGCTTTTCCGTGCACGCAGGAATGTCTTGTGGGTGCCCGCTGCGGGCCCCCAGGGACTTCGGGGGGGATAGGGGGTGCACTTCACTGTACAACGTGGCAGGCAAACGCGGTGCCGTCACGTTGTGCATTGAAGTGCACAATGTGCATTTTTAGCATTGCGGCGGGATCCACCGCCCTTATGGCGGGCGGTCCTGTTTTACATCGGGACGGCATCCGAATGTGCCCCTTTGTTCCAACTGTGCATGCATGCATTGCTTTGCAGAATGTTCAAACCTGTTCAATATCTCAACTTGGCTCCTTTTGCAGTATTCTTAAATTTAAATTCACCTAAGATGCTGAGTGATGGCCAAGAAGGTTTATTGTCCCCGTCACAAAAAGGTAAGGAGCTCCTCTTCTATGGAAAACCTTCAATTACAAGCACAGAAGTTAGGTCTGGTGCAGATTAAATGCCAGCTGTTCCCAATGTAGCTGACATATTGGAAAGATTTTTGTAATCCTGATGAGATTTTCTTAGCACTGAATTCTGTCCCAGCATGTTCATGCAAATGGCCCATGTTGGAATTGAAAAAATAAATATAACATATCTCATGTTGGAAGGCAGTTTGTCTTCTCCTGATGTCTAATGGTCACTAGTCCTTGTCACCATAACGTGCTGGCTACATGTGTTGGGCAGGCATGACACGTGTAAGAAATGTTTGAAAGCAGGTAGGCTTCACCCAGTTCTAAAAGGCCTGTTTTTCGGGCACTCAGAGATGCCTATAAGGTCGTGAGTATAAACTGCAGCAGCAGGAGTCAGGACTCCTCAAACCTTCCAGCCAGGTTAAGTTCTTTCTTATCAGGCTCTCTGCCTTGAGATTGGTTGAAGCAGTTTTCTGTATGGTGAATCCAACTGTTAGTGGTGAATCTTCTTAAGCGAATCAAGTTAGAGTTGGTGCACGTCCTTCTTATTTTTTGCAAGACCATGATCCAGTTTATGTCCGAGTTAGACATTTCTGCTAAAAGTAAACCACCATTGCTTTGTTCTTCAATTTTAGAAAATAGCAGGAATGATCTTGGCCTCCGATCGATTTTCTCTCACTTGTTCAAGGAAAACGTTTATTCTGGGGAAAGGAAATTGAGCACCAGGATACATTTGCTTCTAATTGTTTATATGTTTCAAAAATCACTTTTGAAACAAATCAAAAAATCCATGTTGACTAATGATTTATATTTTCCTTAATCATTAATATGGCATTTATCTATGTCACAAACATTGTAACAAAGGAAAAGGTTTTTGAAAATATGCAAGTTTAATTGTGCAGACTTACTTTTAACATAGCATAGAAATTATTGTTACCCTTTTTAAATGTAAGCATTGGCACAAATAACATTTTAAATTCCTCTATTCTGGGTGTTAGTATGTGCCCTATGACCTCACAGTCGAATCCAGGAGGGAGATCGGCCTATGCTTTTTGGGAGAGCTTTATCTCCTTTTTTGAAGGTGTCAATTATAACAGAGCTCTTCCAAGAGGGCGGGGTCCCACACTGGCAATCGCATTATAACATTGGTAAGTAGCAATGCCCATATGTGTAGATGGTCACAGAACAGTTTATGGGAGACCCCATCTGGTCCCAGTGCCTTACCCTTGCTGCTTCCATCACAACCCTTTCCACTTCCCCTAATTAAAAAACAAAGGGCCACTGTGAAAATTAGGCTCCCCAGCACTATTTTACCATGAGACATAGTCTGGTTTGAATATATGGCAGAATAATAGCTAAGACCCTTCATGTATTTGAATGTCCGTGGAGGGGTCAGAAGATTCACAGATGTATGGTTCATTTATTATCTTCTAAAGGGTCCTATTGTATTTTAAAGCACTAGCCTCGACCAGTGCCTTCTTATAGATTTCTTTCTAACTTCAAAGGACTTCTTGTACTGTGTTCTGGCATTTTTAATTAATGTTGCCTCTCTGGGTTTCATATGCAAAACTTTATGCAACTGAGCTGAGCTGTGGTAAAATTAAAGTGAAGTAAAAACACATTTCCCTTCAGAAAGATTATTGGGTTATCAGTTTTTTTATGAAATGAAACACACACCGGTGTCAACATGATATACCCCATTAAGCATAGGCCAGGGGGCCGAAACACTGAGGTGGCAACATAAGCCTTAACAGTAACAAGCATAGATCGTGATAAGCTACTTTAAAGATGTTGTTACTGTTTGCGGAGAAAGTTGGGCAACCCTGATGTATGGTTCCTCAAAGACCGCCAGTGACAGTGATTTTTTTGTGTGTAATTGTGATGTACTGATAGGGGGAGTACTTGTTCTCCTGAGGAAGTTGTTCAAATTTCGATTCCCCCGAAACGCGCTGACACTCTACATTTACCAACTTGCTGTAACTTCCAGAAACAATAAATGTTAATTGAGATAACACATAGAGGTCGATTCCGATTCGGTAAAATCCCCTACGAATCGCGGTACGGAGCATTTTTCCCGTACGAATTGTACACCTTCAACGTCCCCGTACGTAGGATGAAGTACGATCCAAACCCAAAGCAGATCTCTGTACGAATCGTACGAAAGACCATGCGACTTAAAAATATGTACAAATCGCATTCGGAACAAGCAGTACGCCACGTCCGTACGGATTGAAGCAGCTTTTCACGAACCATCAAGTATGATTCGTTACAACAACACTCCGTATGACTCTTTTTCTACAGGAGTTTAAAACGTCCGTAAAAACATATTTCGACTCGAACCGTGTGCAAAACGGACCCCCCCCCCCCCGGTATGCGTGTGCACCCCATGATTGCAGGGGTACGGTGCGTAGGGGTACGGTGCATAGGGGTACGGTGCATAGGGGTATGGTACATGGATGTATGGTGCATGGGTGTACGGTGCATAGGTGTACGGTGCATCGGGGTATGGTGCATAGAGGTACAGAGCATAGGGGTATGGTGCCTACCCCCATGATTGCAGGGATATTGTGCGCATGTGAATGTGTGGTTCTCCATATGAATTGCTCATACGACGTTTTCTGTACAAATCACATTCTAGTTCCCCGGTCCGGATCGTACTTGTCGGGTCGTACAGCATGTTTACGATTCGTATGGTTCACCGTGAGGGTCCTGTATCGTACGGATTTTTCCTTGCTTTTCGTACGGTTTGCACACCTTCGTACAGATTCTTTTCCTACGGATCGTACTACGCGAATCCGACGGATTAGTACGATTCATACGGAAACGGCTACGAATACAAGTCGTCGTACGGATTTGTTTCCCGAATCGGAATCAACCCAATAATGTATCAGACATATTATATAGAGCAGACGGTAGTGACTAAATGTCAAAGATTGATTGATTAAATAGATAAGTGTTTGTGGTCTTATGTTTCTCCTGTTTCATATTTGTTTGGGGTATGTTTTTCTCAAATATGTTTTGCGTTGCATTTTAATATGTCATTGTACAATGAGGGTCTAATGATTTTAATGTGATTGTGAGGTTTTATTTATTAATTTTTAATCTGTGTGGGTGTGAAGAAGTATTCTATGTATGGTGTCCATGAAATATCTTATAAAACTTGAAGGTTATCGTACTGTTGTGATACTAGTCTGACTATTGGTTTTTGCTTGTTCCTGAGGTGTGGCTAGTGAAAGGGGTGTAGTAAGAGGTGAGCTGATAACCCAGTAATTTTTTTTTAGGGGAAATTTGTTTTCATTGCTACTTAACAGTGCCCCATCACCTTGTGTATGTGGCCCTCTCTCGTTCTTTAACACAATTAGGGGCAAACCAGCACCTCGTTTGAGTGCTGGATGCTTGAGTATTGCAACACAGGAACTGTATAATATAAGTAGTAATAACTGACAAATCTGTTGTAAGCTCAGCTGGCTCTGCAGAGGCATCTAAATATATGTCCACCTCTGCCTTAGTCTCGCACAAAATGGGCGGTAGGAATGTAGTGTGATACATTTTATCCCACCTAATGTAATAATCATTTTGTGTTGCCAAACGTGGCTGAAAGCCTCTTATGGGAGATAATTTAGTCATACTCCCAATGCCCATCCAACACGTTAACAATGCATGATCACTATACCCTGTGAAATAAGTCTCAAAGCCCTCCACGATGGCACTAATATCATCTGAAATCAAGATGTAATCAATTGTTGAAGAGAGTGCCTTTCTAACAAAAGTGATAACTAAGTCACCCTCCTCATCCCCATAGTTATCAGACATCCTAAGAAATAGCTTAATTATTAAAGTATTCAAAGCACATCAATAGTCATCATGTTTGAAGTGCACCAGGCGTTCCCCTTGAGAATGTAAAATACTGCAAACTGGTTTAGCAAGCAGGAGAAATTGATAGGCATTAAAGTCTCCTGCCCACAATATCCTCAATAGTTTGTGGTAATCAATGGATGCAGTCTGGATAGCCAGACCCAATCCCAATACCACCTGAGCCCTCTGTCTGTAAAAACAATTTTTAAACAAAATAATTTTAAGTAGGCCCCAATTCTCACCCACCTCCAAGAGGAGGAAGAAGGGTGAGTCGTTTATGTATTTTATTACTTTCTCTGGGAACAAATTCACAATATAGGTGGCTTAGCCACCTTTTTCCCTCCCGGCGGCTCCCATGTTTCCAGTAAGCATTAAAATGGAAACCTGAGACCATCTCCTGCTAATCCGGTAGTTCTATCTTCTGTCTTAAATCTGTGATGTTCGACAGGAGAATCCTCATCCTTTGGTTATTATAATAATGGCTACCACACACAAGACTCTCTTTGAGGGGGCTCCCCATATACCATAGTTGGCATCCCTGTGGACAAAAGGGTTGTACCTTGCTCTGGGACCATTGTGCTGATATCAATTAGTATTTTAAATTGAAATATTTTAGACTTAATAATCAAACTGTAAAAAGCTTATGAAAGTATGATAGTATGATTTTTACTGCTATTGGTCAAATAAATATCATTTTTATTTTATTTTAATCTTTTCTCTTTATAGTTTGAATCCATACATGACACAAGTAAAATCAGCGATACTACAAAATGCTAATGAAAGGTATGCTGATGCAGACAGAAACAGAATCCTGACTGTTTGGGATCCATCCTCGAAATGAGGAAAGCTTTTTATTTCATAATCTCATGATAAAATACTATAGTTTATTTTAACTGCCAAAAACCCATGTTCTTTTTTCAAAATATAAGTTTGCCTCCATACAATTTAGATTTATAGGAGTGTTTGTCGACATAGTTCCAAATCTTTCATAGTTTAAAACGAGGAGGAATATATTTACTCTGGGTAAGTCCTGTTTACCATAAGTATTCAAAAAAGTAAATGAAAATAATACATTTAGGTGCCGATTATGATGTTTTATTTATTTTATTTGAAAGGTTTTGTATAGCGCGAACATTGGTTGGAAAACCTCTGACCGCTAGTCAGAAGTTTTCCGACCGACACAGTCGGCTTACGGTCCGACTGCCTGACTACAA
The DNA here is from genome assembly GCF_964263255.1 of Lissotriton vulgaris. Classification (NCBI taxonomy): domain Eukaryota; kingdom Metazoa; phylum Chordata; class Amphibia; order Caudata; family Salamandridae; genus Lissotriton; species Lissotriton vulgaris. The sequence continues at coordinate 1,550,136,393 of NC_141685.1, read as the reverse complement.
TGTCGGTGGTCAGAACGTAAACCGGCAGGTCATGCCAACTCAGTTCCGACCAGCTCTCGGAGTCATCAAGCCTGTTGGAACTGAGTCGAAATCCCTATGGACGGTGTTTCCACCATTGGGATTACAATGTAGGTTTCCCACAGCTTTTCCATTGCAGCCTTTCTGACATGGAAAGGCTGTCGGGAAGTGACTTTGGGGCCCCTATCAGGGCCCCTTTGCCTCTGAGGCCTACGGTTGGTTGCCAAGGGGTTGCCTAGGGTACCCTCTTTAAATCCTTGCACTGTGGGCAGGCACCTCACGGGGTGCCTGCCACAGGGTGCAGGGTTTTACACACACACACATTTCTCTATAGGAGCCAGTTTTACGGCCGTAACACAAGCTACAATAAAGAACAGTGAGTATCCGACCTCACAGTGTTCCGTCGCATCGTAATTGGACAGTCGAAACCGCTGACCTGAGGTCGGTCAGTCCCGAGTCCGAGATGGTGTCGATCGGAGGCAACTCCGCCGACATCGTAATCAGGCCCTAAATGTTAACATATTAAGCATTAATGACTTGGAATAAACAAGATAATCTGTAAAATGTTCAGCCTCAAGTTGAGACATGCTAAGTTTACCTTTGACTGGTGGTATTCATTCTTAGACAACCTAAAAAAGAGCTATGTAGGCTTTGTGCCATGCACAGTACATTTCCTTCCTGCTTTATACTGGTATATTAAACAAGGCTGCAGGATAGGTGAAGAAATATTGGATATGACAAGGGAGGGCAAGGGGGTTGGAAGAAACAAGTAGGGATTGAGATGTAGCTCCCATAAAGAGACCAAAAACATCAAAGCAAGGACTAGGTGGGCATCTTGAATCCTGAAAAAATGAAAAACACAAAAACCCAAACAACAAAGGGGCAGGCGACTGAAGCCAATTACAGCTTCACATCCTGGATGCATCCTACCCTTTCTGCTATATTAACAAGAGCCTCTCCTCAAAAAAGTAAGACCTTGGGTAAATGGCAGGACTATTTTTTTAAGTTAAGTAAAGGGTTTGGGTAAGGGGGCAAGCAGAGTGGTGATTTCAGTCATTGCAATAGCGTGTTTTTTGGGGTCTATCGTACATTTAAATACTTAAACTGGTCCGTAACCCTCAGGATACCTATGTTTATGAAATGCTTATGGAAGTAGATTGTCAGTCAAATGAGGTGTCGTTCAAATCTTATACATATTTGTATTTTTCTTAATTAACTGTTAGGTAGACATTTGATTTAAGAAACAATTAATTCAAACATGCTTTCTTAATTTGGGCCCTGCTCTTTTCTTCACCTTTTGGTGTAATTCCACTAGATCAATCCATTTATAATAACACCTGCCACTGAAGATATAGCTCAATTATCATTCAAATTAATTCCACAGCAATGGAGCCCATCAGAAATAGTAATGTTTATGAGGTAAATTTATTAGATCGCCAATGTAGCCAGGAAATGTTTAATGATAAAACAGAAGGAAATACAAGGCAGAGTCTCAAAGTCATTTACTGATGTAAATCCTTTAAGTTATAATGGGGGTCAATAGTTGGCAATGGTTTGCACCTTTGTCCAAGTTGGGACCCTTCTTCCTAGTCAGGCAAAGGGAGATACACTTCTAAAATAACCCCTGCTCACCCCTTGGTAGCTTGGCACGAGCAGATAGTCTCATCTCAGAGGCAACGTGTAATGCATTTGTGCACACAAACAGTAATACAGTGAAAACACTACAAATGGACACCACACCAGTTTAGAAAAATAAGTAATCTTTATCTAAACCAAAAATCCACAATATATTACTTAAAATGTAATCCTTAGAAGGCAAAAACAGTTCTGTCCATAGCAAACTATGGATGCAACAATTTGAGCACAAAGCATCTTGAATGCCGTTACAATCGTAAACAAAACCAGCTGCGGGGGAGATGATGATTTGGTTCCTTATGCTCAGGAAATGTGATGCGTTAGTTCCTTACTTCAGGAGAGGTGATGCATCGGTTACTTACTACCTCGCAGAGGAGGTGAACCGTCAGTTTCTCACTGTGTGGGGAGGTGATGCGTCAGATTCTTACGGTGGCCCCGGCGTTCTTGTAGACTTGGTGTCCCAGTGCGATGCATAAGATTCAGGGATTGATCACTGGCAGAATATCGATGGACTGAATATCAACCTACAAGAATATCGAGAACAGAATATCGATGGACAGAATATCAACATCCTATCTCTACAAAGGTAAGTAAAACATATTGAAAGCAAAATATCGGTGTTTAAAATATCGTTGTTTAAAATATTGTTTTTTAAAATGTCTTAAAAATAATTTTAAATTATTTAAATAATAAATATAAATAATACAAACATAGTTAGAATTATTTAAAAAAGATAAAAATGATAAATATTAAATGCAAAGTACAAAAATAAACATACATATTTTCTTTATATATATATATTAAATAAATGATATTAATACATCATAATTTTATTCAATTATAAAATGTTAGAAAGTAATTACAATTATAAATACACACACACACACACACACACACACATATATATGCATATATATATATATATATATATATTAGAGGGGACTGTTCACTACATAGACCAGCATGCAGTGGAACTGCCTGACTCGGCATCCACCAGGTGGCATAAATGAAAAGGGGGGGCCCTTGGCCCCCCCGTCCGCATGGCGGTGCGGCGATCCCTTCTCCCCTTGCCTGCCAGTGGTGTGGGGGCGTGATCTCCGGCGCCCAATGGTTACGCGGGAGGTGTGCGCCACACCACCGGTCGGCCGACGCCCAATCCCTGACCCAGGAGGCGCAATCTTGGTGCAGTCTTCTGGGTCAAGAGGGCGGGCATCGAGGGGTGAGGGGAGGGAGCGGCCCGCCCTCTCCCCGCGTCCTTGGGAATAAAGGAGGGGGAGCGCTCAGTTGGCCCTTCTTGTCGCCAGACGCTCCCCCACACTGGTCTTGCCCCGCGCTCGGGCCTCCGTATTTTCTGTTTTATCTTTCAGGTCAAGGATTGCAGCTAGGAGTGTGGGGTAGCGCGACGTTGGAAGCAGACAGACGGAGAGTTGATCACAAAGACCGAAGCGGTCACGCGGTATACCGGTGTACAGTGGATCTGTAGAGCACAGGACACGCAAGGCATCGACAGTTAGAGGTGAGCGGGGGGCTTGCATTTCATCGCTTTGTGTGGCCGCCGGGTGGGTCTACGTTAGAGTTTGGCCACCCCTAACACTCGGAATAGCCGGTGTTGCGGTCACAGTTGCGTGGTGCTCATAGCCCCCTGCGCATCCTACGTCTCGTGAAGGTGCAGGGCGCACGGGTTGGGAATCCGAGCAGTTGTGAATCGATCAATAGTCAAAATGCCGGGAGCCAAGGGCGCTAAGGGGTCTAAAATGGAGTTGATGTTGCAGGCCATGATGCATAAAATGAATGCCATGGATAAGAGATTGAATAAGGTTGATGGCCTAGAGGCTTGTATGATGGAAAGGATGGATGATATCGCAGGCCCACACGGTAGACCCAAGCGGCAGATTGAGGGGGATTCCGACACCTCGCCAAAAAAGGGCAAGTCCAAAAGACCAAGGCGCAGTGCTTCCGTTCATGCTCCTGTGGCGGAGCCCACTACCCCGGAGCCGGTACTCCCGGCTCCCATGGCACCGGCTCCCGCCTTGCCAGCAGGGGCCACTCCTGCCCCAGTTGGCCCACTCCGTTGCCTCCCGTGCCGGCACCCATGGCGCCCCCCCCCGCCGGTGGTGCCGACAGCAGTACCGGATTACGCACCTCAGATCCCCCCCGAGTTTACAGCGCAGATAGCGGCTATACTTCCTTGGCTGCAGAAGGGGCGTATGATGCCCTCAACGCTGGACCATGCTGCTGAGGCGGTCAATATGGTGGAAAAGATTAGGGCGGGAACAGTTGCGAGTGCGGCTGCGGCCTCTGTTTCTCCTTCTTCTGCAGGTTTAGATTCCGCTCGACCGAATGGAAACGACGCGGGACCGGCCCCGGTGCCCAGGTAATGGTAAGGAGGTAGCACTGCCTCTTTTAGGGGACGGTACGATCCCGTCTAGGAGCGAAGATTTAGCTCAACATGTTTCTCGGGCGGTGAAAGAGATGATTTAGGCGGGAAAGTACATATATATTTTCTCTTTGCTAATAGACAATAGGGAAATGGAAAATGCCAAAAGTCTAAAAGAAGGGATGCATCCTAGTGAATGGAGATTACAATGTGCGAACTTTAGGGTGGAGGAAACTGCGCAATTGGATCAGGGCCTTCTCTATCCTTACGGCTATCACTGTTGAGCGCTCTCCAAATGTGCATGCGGCAACGGCTTGCTATCAGAGCAGGATTGTAGGTTGGAGCAAACAGTATTCTGGGGACGCATGGAAGGAATATGATGTTAATTTCAGGAAAGCGAAGGAATTCGACTTGTTGTTATCATGGGACAAGGTGGACTCGCTGTCGTGGCAGAAACAGTTCGCAGGGAGCACGGCCCCTGCCCAAGCCGTGAGCGTAGCCAGTGTGTTCCCCGCAAAAACCCAGCAGCCCTTTCGTGCGGCGCCGGGGAATGAGTTCCCAGGGAAGAATAGGGGAGGCGGCGGGGAAAGGAAGGGTGTGTGTTGGGACTTTAATAAACATTCCTGTACAAGGCCGGCCGGCACATGTCGATTCAGGCATGCATGCGCAATCTGTGGTCACACCTCCCATCCCGAGACAACATGCAGAACTAGAAGTGGTAACCAGGGTCAGAAAGGGGGAAAGAAACCAGAGTAGTGCTGGATGCACGGTTAGCCTCTCCCCCGTTAATGTCCTAGCAATGATCCCATGGTTGAATAGATACCCAGACCACGCTGCAGCTGCTTTACTACAGGAAGGTTTCTCCTTAGGTTTCCGGATCCCGGCTGGGGGATACCCAGGCAGTGCGCACTGTAGGAATCAGTTATCAGTACAACATAATCCTGCAGTAGTTATGGCTATGATTCAAAAGGAACTGTCTTTGGGCAGGATAGCGGGCCATTCCAGGATGTTCCAGTGCCCAATGTTGTGTGTTCAACATTAGGCGTAGTCCCCAAGAAAGAGAAGGGTGGGTTTAGACTGATCCACAACTTATCGGCACTGAGAGGGGCGTCCTTGAATGATGCGATAGACGAAGGAATTTGTAGTGTGAAATATGCTTCCTTCGACCAAGCAGTTGAGTCATTGCGGGGGTTGGGGCGGGGCACTCTCATGGCCAAATTGGATATTGAATCCGCCTTTCGTCTGTTGCCGGTGCATCCTTTGGACCACCACTTACTTGGTTTTGCTTTTGAAGAAAAGTTTTACATGGACAAATGCATGCCGATGGGTTGCTCGATCTCTTGTGCGTACTTTGAGACTTTTAGCTCTTTTTTGGAGTGGGTCATGAGACAGGCCACGGGCCATGGGCCACAAACAGGCCATGCATTATTTGGACGACTTCCTTTTCCTGGGAGCGGCGGGGACTCAGGAGTGTGCCTGGGCATTGCAGGAATTTTGCGTGCTCATGCGGGCTTTCGGGGTTCCGCTAGCGCGCGGGAAGACGGTTGGCCAGACCACCTGTTTAGAGTTCTTGGGTATCGAGATTGATTCATTGGAAGGGTGCTTTAGGTTACCTAAAGACAAAGTATTGAAGTTCAGGGCGGCCTTGCGCCAGTGCCTCCTAAAGGAGAAGGTTACCTTGCAGCAGCTGCAGGAGACGGTGGGTCAACTGAACTTTGCATTGCGAGTTCTCTCGGCCCCTTCTCTCGGTCGATTGCCCAAGCTATGAAGGGTTTGAGAGAGAAACATCATCGCACTAGACTGTCAGCTGAGGATATGCGGATATGGACGGCATTCCTGGAGGATTTCAATGGCAGGGTAGTGTGGCCGGGCCCCCCCATGACATCAGCAGAGTTGGGTTTATGGACAGACGCTGCTGGTAGCGTGGGCTTCGGCGCCATCCTGGGAACCAAGTTGGTCGCCCAGAAGTGGCCGGAGGAATGGGGGTCATGGGGATTGACCGCCAACATTGGATTGGATTGGATTCCTGGAGTTATTCCCGATATGGGTAGCACTGATGGTCTGGCCAGAGCACCTTATCAATCAGTCAGTGGTGTTCTAGTCGGACAACATGAGCGTGGTAGAATGCATTAACCAGCAAGCAGCATGGTGTCCATTCATACTATGCTTGGTAAAGGAGATTGTACTACAATGTTTAAAATGGAATGTGACTTTCAGGGCCAAACATGTACCAGGCGTTCTCAATAATGCAGCTGATGCCCTTTCTCGCTTTAAAATGCAGGTGTTCAGGGAACAGCTTCCAGCAGCAGACCCATCGCCAGCACCTTTCCCGGTTGCTCTCTGGCAGATTGGTGCCCCAGACTACCGTACCTCGTGGCATCTAGCTTAGCTCCCAGGACCAAGACAGCATACGAAGGGGCGCTCTTGTCTTACTGTACTTTCTTAGGGCACAGTTGGGAGGCTAGCTGGGCACAGGAGGACAGTTTTGTTGCATACCTAGAGTTGATGCATAAGGAAGGGCGCTCTGTGGCCGCCGCAAACAGGCAAAGGACAGCAGTTTCCTTTTTGCACAAGCCAGGGGCGTAAGGGGCCCTACGAACACGTTTGTAGTGCGCAAGGCTTTGAGGGGCTGGCATCGTATACAGGGACACTCGACGGATTCGAGAAAGCCGATTGGGCTTGTAAGGCTCACAGCCCTGTTGTTGGCCCTCCAGGGTGTCTGTAGTTCGTCATGGGAGGAACTGCTTTTCAAAGCGGTGTTCACACTAGCGTTTTATGGGGCCCTAAGAATAGGCGAGCTAGTAGCTTAGTCAAAAGCTGACAAAATAGGTGGCCTGCAAATGAGCTGTGTGGTGATCCATGATGATACCATGTGGGTAACGATTCAAAGATCGAAGATCAACCAGGAGGGAAGGGGGGATACCATAGCACTCCACCGGGCTCGGACCAACCCTTGTTGCCCAGTCTCGCATGTAGAGGCTCTTAGAAGGCAGCGGGATGGTACACTGGGGGGGGGGGGCACTATTGTGTCACATGGATGGTACTCCTTTGACTAGGTATCAGTTTAGGAAAGTCCTGGACCTGGCGGTCGCAAAAGCAAGCCTGGATCCCACGGACTTTGGATACCACTCTTTCAGGATCGGGGCGGCAACTGAGGCAGTTATAAGGGGACTCCCAGCCGACAAGGTTAAAAGGATTGGGAGGTGGTCTTCTGAGTGTTACAAACGTTATGTACGCGTTGACATGTTGTGACATAGCCAGATGACTCACGCTTGGTATCTCTTGGTTTTGCAGTTTCTCTAACCTGTCACGCGGGAGAGGAACTTGCCGAATGTCGGCAGGATACATCAACAACGCGACACAAGCAACAAGAAGATCGTCGGACAATGGTGACTTGGATCGTGGGCCACTCTTATGTTCGCCGCGCGAAAAATGTATTTCTTGCAGGTGACAGGATGAGAAGGGCTGAGGAAAAGGCGTTCTCCGTCTCCTTCTTTGGGAGGGGAGGCTTGGGCTTTAGGCAGTTCAAGGACTACTTTATGGAGATATTATCTCAGCAACCCGCCTCCCCGTCAGTGGTGATACTTCACCTGGGGGAGAATGATTTGACCAAACAGGGGAGACGCATCTTGATAGATGAAATCATATCCACTGCGGGCTGGGTGTCTAGAACATGCGCGGGATGCAGGTAGTCTGGTCACAACTTATTCCTCGTTGGCAGTGGCGAGGGGGGGACTCGGTTAAGGCGTTGAATCACTCGGTAAAGAGGATCAACACACAGTTGGACAAGTTGTTTCGAGCCCCCCGGTTGCAGATGATTCCTCACGGGTGTATTTGGCGGGAGCATTTCCACCTGCGGGACGGGGTGCACTTGACTGAGGCTGGGAACGTTCTTTGGTCAAACAACATATTAGCATGGCTGGAGGGATTTGCGAGGGGAACATGACCTTTCTGAGGAGTAGGTAGGGGGGAAGCCAGATCGTCGGGTAACAATGCTGGCCTGTGGCGGTAAGGTCATGACCGGTGAGCAGCTATTTTAAGGTCTTAGGGGGCGGCATCATCCTTTGGAGGTGTCCGCCCAGGGAGAGGAGGGGTCACTGGCCCCTCCTAGAACTTCAGGGGCAGCTGGTAACGCAAGTTAGGGCCCTCCTTCACTGGTTAAATGAAGTTCACGGGTGGACCGAGTAATTAACGGGCTCGGCTGCATGAGTGGACCGAGTAATTAACGGGCGCGGCTGCAGGGGTGGAACGGGTAATTAACGGGCCCGGCTGTGCATGCGCACCTGTGTAAGGGCGCAGCTTGTAAGACCTGACACCGGTTAGCGACCTTGCCATGTCATCATAAATGTTAGTATGCAAAAATTTTCAGATGAGGATGTTAGATTCGGTTAGGAAACAAGCTGTATTAGAATCTTGCTAAGACTAGCCGATCACAATTGTCGATATGAATGTATCTAAATGTTTCTGAATATTTTTGCATAAAATTGTATATTTTGTTTAACAATTTTATTATTTTGTATGTTAATAAATACGGCCGGGGGGTCTTGCGACCCCCGCCTTCCAAAGACAAATCCTGTTCTGTTTCGTTGTGTTCTGGGTTGATGTGGTTATACAGGGAGAGGGGCGGTAGCCGTCACTGACCATGTTAACAATCGAACATTAATGCTACGGTCGAGGTAAAGTGAGCTGCCTCTCACTATGAGCTGCGGAAGCGTCGTCTCTGAGGATGGTCGTGGAAATGACCGAAATACATTAGACAGAAAGACAGCCTGCCAACTGAAAAATTAAAACCGGGAGGAGTAGCGGCTCATTTTCTCTTTTGTTGAGAAGTTGTTGTAATATATATATATATCTGGCTGGCAAGAAGTACAGAAGGAGTTACTTGCTGTTATGTATGCTGCCATGCAAGCTCTTTAAACCAACTGCAGAACTACAAACCTCTTGTGGCAGTCTTCAATCAGGGTTCCTGAACTGTGTGATGTTTTGGCGGCCGTACCCCGGGTGCGAGGACCGCCCACCACTACTACTGTTGTGGTCCTGAACGAGCCCTATGAGTGCTTGTTCATTGAAGGAAGAGGCACAAACTGGTGACTAATCAGGGAGACACCCGCTCGTAAGCATGGTGAGTCTACAAAGCGGGGCAGCACTCGGAACTGTTGAAGTATCTCCAATCCACTGGGAAACAAATTGTGCTTACTTGGATTAACAGCGCGCCCTACAAGGCACACCTTATTGAACTACATTATCCAGAAGTCCGTGGTGTCGGCCACGCCCCTTCTTCTGGAAGCAGGTGATTTATTAACGGTGCAATGGCACTGGCGCTGACATTTTTTCCACTCACGCCACTGAAGAAGAGAGCGTCAGGCTCATGAAACGCGTCTGGCTGGCAAGAAGTACAGAAGGAGTTACTTGCTGTTATGTATGCTGCCATGCAAGCTCATTAAATCGACTGCAGAACTACAAACCTCTTGTGGCAGTCTTCAATCAGGGTTCCTGAACTGTGTGATGTTTTAGCGGCTGTACCCCGGTCGCGAGGACCGCCCACCACTACTACTGTTGTGGTCCTGAACAAGCCCTGTGAGTGCTTGTTCATTGAAGGAAGAGGCACGAACTGGTGACTAATCAGGGAGACACCCGCTCGTAAGCATGGTGAGTCTACAAAGCGGGGCAGCACTCGGAACTGTTGAAGTATCTCCAGTCCACTGGGAAACAAATTGTGTTTACTTGGATTAACAGCGCGCCCTACAAGGCACACCTTATTAAACTACATTATCCAGAAGTCCGTGGTGTCGGCCACGCCCCTTCTTCTGGAAGCAGGTGATTTATTAACGGTGCAATGGCACTGGCGCTGACATTTTTTCCACTCACGCCACTGAAGAAGAGAGCGTCAGGCTCATGAAACGCGTCTGGCTGGCAAGAAGTACAGAAGGAGTTACTTGCTGTTATGTATGCTGCCATGCAAGCTCATTAAACCGACTGCAGAACTACAAACCTCTTGTGGCAGTCTTCAATCAGGGTTCCTGAACTGTGTGATATATATATATATATATATATATATATATATATATATATATATATATATATATATATATATATATATATATATATATATACATAAACCTGTAATACAAATATAACAATCCCATATATATGATAAATTAAAATATCACAATTAATGTTTCATTGTAAAACAATATTTTACACTACATTAACTATAACAGTAGGGAAAAAGTTGGATAGCGTAGGGGATAAAATTACTATTCCCACTCCAAAGAGTGCAACAGTAGGGAACAGTAGGGAAAGTGTTCGATCGCGGGTGGGTCAAAAATAATATTCCCACTCCAGTAAGTGCAACAGTAGGGAATGTGTTGGATAACATAGAGGTATAAATTAATATTCCAACTCCAACAAGTGTAAGTGGGTAAAACTTACTATTCCTACTCCAGTGAGTGCAACAGTAGGGAAAGTGTTGGATAGCGGGTGGATAAAAATTACTATTCTTACTCCAGTGAGTGCAACAGTAGGCAAAGTGTTGGATATCGGGTGGGAATAATTTACTATTCCCACTCCACCAAGTGTAACAGTAGGGAAAGTGTTGGATAGCGTAGGGGAATCATTTACTATTCCCATTCCAGCAAATGCAACCGTAGGGAAAGTGTTGGATAGCGGAGAGGAATAATTTTGCATTCCCACTCCTGCAAAATAATTAACATTAATTAAGAAATATTTAATTAGTCAAAATTAATTTTCCTCCCAACATATTCCCCTGTAAACAACACCACCAATATTGCGAAATAATACACAATTAACAAAATTAATTAACAAGTATTTAAGCAATTAATAACAATTAACAAGCAATTTAAAAACCATCTTAAATAAATTATCTCACACATTTAACACAAAAATAGCTTTGAATAATTATTATACAAAGAAATTATTTAAAATGTTATTAAAATTAAGTTACTTCACACCCTACTCCCCTATCAACCCACAACCCACTCCTAAAAAAATCACACAATTAACATATTTACCAACAAAATATTAATAATTACTATCCAATTAATAACTAATTAAAAACAATTTGTTAAAATAATTCCCAATATAAAATATTAGCGACATAAATATTTATTAATAAAATTATGAATTAATTAATTTAAATTAAATTACTTCCTACCCTACTCCACCAATAAAACAACAACCCAGTCTTAAAAAAATTACTCCATTATCAAACTTACCAATTAACGAGTAATAATTGATAACCAATTAATAACGAATTAATAGCAAAGCAATTAATTCAATTAACAATAAACATTATTAAATACATAAATATTAATTAATACAATTATTAGTTATCTAATTATAATTAAAATACTTCCCACCCTACTCCCCAATAAACCCACAACCTACTCCTAAAAAATGAAACAATTAACATATTTACCAATGTATAATTAATAATGAATAACCAATTAATAACAAACTAATTAACACAATTAACAATATAAATTATTGGCCTTCGATAGAGTGAACTGGGTTTACCTATCGGAGGTCTTAGCAAAATGTAATCTTGGTCAAAAATTTAGGCATGCAGTCAAACTCCTGTATATGAATCCGTCAGCATCTATACTTGTCAACGGAGAACTATCAGACCCATTTTACATCGCTCGGGGTACCCGCCAAGGCTGCCCCCTCTCCCCCCTCTTATTTGATCTTTATATAGAGCCTTTTTCTCAGAAGATAAGAGACAATAACAACATTAAGTCCTTTGTGTTTGAGGGATGGGAGAGGAAGGTAGCTTTATATACAGATGATGTTCTTATTTTTACATCGGAGTTACAGTCGGCGTTTCCGGCAGTAATAACGTTGGCTAGTTTGGAGCCATATCGGGGTACGAGGTCAATGCAGCCAAGACAGACATAATGGTCTGGAATGACCCTGAGCCCGTGGCAGGGGCTCAGATAAGCTCAGTCCTCCGTTATCTAGGTCAGAATATATATGAAGACATAGATGAGATAGTTCCAGCAAATTTCTCGCTTATTGACAAAGAATGTCGTAGACTAATGAAATCATGGTCTACACTCCCACTATCTTTACTGGGTAGATCTAACTTAGTTAAAATGACGATCTTACCCAAGGTAACATTTTTATTTAATACCATTCACCTTTTTCTCAATCCCATTATGATAGCTAAGCTTCAAAGCGATATTCGCTCTTTTATCTGGAACAACCGCAACCCGAGAATCGCTGGAAGAAGATCAGGAGACGTAGAGAGAAGGGAGGTTTGGCGGCTCCTGATTTACACCTTTACGGGTGGGCCTTTCAGATGTCGCATGTTAGGATGTTGTTAAAATCTCCGATAAATCTAGGTTGTGGGCATATGTTTGCTGCATTACTTAAAGGAGAAAAAGTGGCTGATCGAGAATTTCTATTTAAGTTTGAGTACCCCAAGTTTTTTAAGAAAACAAAACTGAAGGTGCTTAGAGATGCATAAGAACATGGGCTAAACTGAGGGGTACCATTAGAATAGACTACTACTCTGGTAAGGCTCCACTATGGAACTCTCCAGGCTCCCCGATCTGTCTGCTAGATAGACTTGCAACACTGCTGCGCGAGTCAGGTTTGGTAGTTTGGGGGTACATCTTTGTCGAGGGAACCCTACTGCCATGGGAGGTATTGAGACTAAAAGTGGGGTCCCGTCTCTCTAGGTTTAAATACCTTCAAATGCAAAGCTGGGCACATTCATATTCACAGACCTCTCTTAGAGGCAGGTTTCAGCTCGGAGGGGATAGTACACTGGTGTCTCTCTTAACAGATAAACCTCCATTTAAGAAAGAGGTCTCATTCTGGTATAATCTTATATTAGATGAGGTAGAGGGCGAGTTCCAGCTGCCAGAGCAGTTGTGGTCTACACATATTATGGATATTAGTGTGGAAAATATGTGGTACGATTCTTTTAAGATCATGTGGAGCATTGTAAAGCCATCTTGGTTACGTCGTAACCATCTGTTTACATTACACAGGGCTTACTACTCGCCCCAACGTTTGTCGAAGTTCTCGGATAATTCGCCGGTTTTATGTCCAAAGTGCGGACTGGCAGAGGCTTCGGACTTACACGTGTTTTTTGATTGCCCACTCCTATCATCGTTTTGGACCTCAGTTACTACTTTAATATCCACCTCTTTGGGATCCCGATTAATTTTATGTTCTGCCCTGGTTATTTTTGGTATTTCACCAGAGTTTCATGGTCCAGCAAAAGATCTAATTTTTTTTTGTATGTTGTTGGCAAGGAGAGAAATATGTAAGAAGTGGAAAGACCCTGTACCTCCTACCTTGCTGGACTGGCAAACGTCAGTGCTACAAGTATCAAAGATGGACCTTTGAAAATCAGGAAATCAAAATAGGAGAAACTTCTGGAGGTTACTAAATTGGTAATACATCTTGGTTTGATCTTGGTGTTTTTTTTCCAAGGTCCAATGATTACGCTGCTTGGTATTTTCTCCTCTATTTGACTATACCCAATAAAGTTGGAACCGTTGCAGGATTGGGTATATGAACGCAGCATATGTCCCACGCGGTTGTTCTAAGTGGCTTAGGTGGACTATGACACTATTTACTGTGGGGAAATTAGGGCGGTTTCTTTCGTGCTCCTTCCAGAGTATCTGAGACAGTAAGGTATTTTCCACACGCTACTAGTTGATCACCAAGGGCGAAAGATGAGGACAAAAAAAAAACCCAATATAAATTATTTAATACAAAAATGATAATTAATTAAAATGATTAATTAATTCATTATAATTAAATTACTTCCCACCCTATTCCCCTATAAACCCACAACCCGCTACGGAACTAAAACGCAATATTACATTTTTATAAAATGTATAACTTCTAAAAGTTATTAATAAATATATTATTATTAAATTACTTCCCATCCTACTTCCTTATAAACCCAAAACCCGATTTGGAACAAAAATACGCAAAAATTACTTAACATAAAATGAATGGCATCCAAAAATGTCAAAAATACATTAGAAAAATATACTATACTTTTAACACATATTCTAAAATACAGAACACTAAATTAAATTTCGATATAATTAACAACTATATTTTGACTAAAGATATTACTAACTTCGATATTAACAAAAACAATATTTCTTACCTGCTTGTCGATATTCTGGTCGACAATATTCTTGCAGGTCGATATTGTGTCACATCGATATTTAAACATCGATATTATGGCATATCGATATTTAAACATCGATATTATGAATCTATACCATCAGGGATATGTTGGTTCTTGATGCCGCGGCAGCAGCAACGGCACTGCGTTGGTTATTGCAGCCGTACAGCAGGGCCTGCGCTGGAATCGGTACATTGATCTTGGACTTCAGAGATTGGTGCACAGGATTCAGCATGCAGCAATTTCTCCAGCCGCGGTGCTGCGTCGGTTTCTTCAGCGGCACAGCTGCGATGTTTCAGAAGCAGGTGTGGATGCGTTGTGCTTCTCTTAGTCGCGTCTCTTTTCCAGCTCCCAACAGCAGGAACGTCGTCCAGAGGCCCAACACAGCAACATGCACCTCTTGGCAGGTCAGAATTCCCTGCAAGTAATTTCAGGGGACCTGGTAGTGAAGTCTCTGTGTCCCTGATACTTTAGAACAGGAGGCAAGATCTACTTCAAGCCCTTGGAAATCTTCTTCAAGCAGGATACACAGCACACAGCAAAGCCTTTACCCTCTGCTTGGGAGAAACAGCCACTGCAGGCCAACCCCAGTCAGCACACAGCAATGTACTTCTCCTTCAGCTTTCCCATCTCTTCTTCTAGGCAGAGGTTCCTCTTGAGTCCAGAAGTAGTTCTGGGGTCTGGGCCCCAATATTTCTACAGCATTTTCCTTTGTTCATGTCCTACCTTTCACATACACTGCACCATGCCCACAGGGGTACCTTGGGACTACCTTAGGTGTGTCTTACATGTAGGAAAAGGGAAGGGTAGGACCTGGCAAGTGGGTGCACTTGCCAAGATGGCATGGCAGCCGAGACTGCATGCAGACAATGCAGTGGCAGTTCTGAGACCCCTCTGAAAGGGCTGCTTATGTGGGTGGCAAAATCAGTGCTGCAGACCCACTACCAGCAGTTGACTTATAGGCCAGGGAAACATACAGTGCGCTGTACTAGGGACTTAGTAGTAAGTCAAACTAGCCAACCATGGAAACACCAATCCATAAACACAATTTACACAGAGAGCATGGGCACATTAGCACTGAGCAGCAGTGGTAAAGTGCTCACAGTTTTAAAACCTACAGAAACAGTTTCAAAAACAGGAGGCCAAAAATCAAAAAGCCTGGGGATACACCCGCTGAAAAAGCCAGGTCTGACAATACTCAAAAAGACATCTGTCTCCCACAAATGTTTTTTCTAGTGTGTAATTCACCACTAGTATGCAGATTTATGCAATGGTAAGCCTCATGCATTGGCTATGGTGTAGGAGATACAAGGAACAGCCATGAATTAACTCCTGGCAAGGTTTAGAAGTAGATTATATGTTGGGATTTTGCTGCAACAGTCCTACATGTAATAAGGTTCACAGGGAAGGGTTTCTCCATAGGAACCAGTGCTTAATTTGAGCCTGTGGTTTCCGGTGCTGTACACCGGCACTTAATTCTTTGCATCGGCGCTTGTGACAGTCTGCCACATGGTGGAGCTGTCTGCCAAATGTGGGTATAAGAACAACAAAAGCTGTGTAATAATTTAATATACATTAACAAATCACTATTAGTGCTACGCAAGCCATTCTTATAGATTTAGTGGTCTTGAAAAGTATGCATTGTCGCACTTGGAGTGTGATGGTTAGTAATTGTGTTGGTACTGTAATGGGCAGCTCTGTAGGGGCAATAGATGGTGCAAGCTGCTGTGTCCTCTTGACGAGGGCCCCGACACTTAGGGCCTCATTACAATGTCGGGTGGACTCACTTTCGTCTGACACCATTGCAGAATCGGGACCAACCGACCTTTAGTTGGCCGTCCCGACCTCAGTTTTAGGATTCTTCTATGGGAGCTTGTGCTGTGATCAGAAACTGAGTGCAGCACAAGCCCCCGTAGATAAATGGGAGTTTGTGGTAATCCCTGCACCACATTGCATGCACCACATGATGTCTGCCACTCAGTGCATGAATTGACAGGGGGACTACATGTGTGCCCCCAGGTCCTCAACCGGAGGCCATTGTTGCAAGGGCACCCTGCTAGGGGCCCCCAAAGTAACATTACAACAAGCTTTTCGTGTCAGAAAGCCCAACATGAAAAGCTAGTGGGAAACCGACATCATAATCCAGATGGCAGAAACATCGTCCTTAAGGGATTACGTGCCATTTCTGACTGTCTGACGGGCTCCTTGAGCCTGTAGAAAGCCAGCTGGTTTCAATTTTGACCACCATATTCATAATACGGCAGTCGGATTGAAACCAAAGCTGTAGATCGGAGGCTTCCTGACCGACATCAAAATCAGGGTCTTACATTTTTTACAAAACAACCACTGATGGGAACCACAGAGATAACTTTCAAGTATCCAGGTAAAGATGAAAAACACAGTAAGTTATGGATGAAAGTTATTGAGAACCTACAATCTTGTATATTTTTGGGAATTCTCAAACTCTTACCAGACCTTTTGCCGCCCTGAATATGGTCCGAGTTTTATTTCAGGAGAGGGCTGGAATAACTCCCCTTGCTTGGTGGGAAGGAGACTTGATGAGCCACAAACTTTATGAAGGTGAATGGAAGTGGAATTCTTGGCAAGGAAACTGTTCCCTATGGAGGAACAAAATGAACATCAGCCTCAATATTTACAGCGCTCATTTATACTTTTTTGTAAAATTGCCATTGGGGAATTAGCAGCTTTTTACAAATGTTACTTGCCTCACTCTGCAGTACATCTGGAATGCTATGCCTGGTATAGTTTGCAAGTTTACTATTGCAGTGAGTTTCTGAATTAAAGAAAATCTTAAACCTGAATTATTCAGAAATAGTAATCTATTTCTCAATAATTCTTTATGTTGAATGCAATGCAGCACTACAACCAAGTTCGTTCCATTGCACAAGAGAAAAACACATCGGAGAGCCAAATAAATTAAGATTGGTCTGTTGTTACTGTCTTTCTCTGTTGGGGTTTTCCTTAAACCAGCTTTGCATGATGCACAGCCTAGCAGAGTTTAGTTTGCAACGTGCCATTTAGGATTTGTACTGGAAGCATACCGTTCCAATGTGAATTTCAATATCTGGACAAACATAGAAGGATCCCACGCACGGCAAGTATGCTTTGAACTTGAGCACACATGGAATACATGTTTTTCTGGAGAAATGGGAACATTTCTTCTTATTAGCACCCACTTCGAGGAAGTGGTCTTTAAAGTGAGATAACTAAACACATTTGGGGTCCAGAAATTAAACATATTGATGGTTTGGATTCTTTGGAAATAGTGGCAAATCATATTTATTATTATCTGTTTTTTTTGTTTGCTTGTTCTAATAATTTTCACTGTCTAGAAATCTACACGAAGAGCCAGATGTAAAAAGGCATTTTGTTATTACAGTCTCTTTGATTCACAACACCATAGAGTTTGCAAGTGCCAAATGGCTGTTAGCTATGTATTAAACCATTTTGTAAATCTGATAAGCTTTTATGACTCACAAAATGGGTTTAGTTACTCATACCAAATCGTAGCCAGAGAAAGGCATGAAAGGGGCGTCCCCTCTAATAAGAGTAGTAGTATAGCATGTCTCAATGGTTTGCATCAATAATAGCAGTTGCCAACCAGTAATGAGTTACTGACCCCTAAGTTGGTGTTGTAACTAATTTGAAAAGGTGTTCATGGGTGAATGGTGTCAGGTTACCTCGGTGGAGTAAGCTGTGCTCTAGGGGACTGCTGCCTGCTTCCACTGAAGAAACCTTGTTATTAAAGCAGCATAAGTTACTTTAAGGCACATAGGGCCTGATTATGATTTTGGCACAGTTACACCGGCTCTCTGCCAGCACGGGTGCACCAAAGTCGCGGAAAGACCGCCCGCCTGATTACGTGCTTTTCTCATGCAGGTGGATGGCCTTTTGGCCTTACCCAGGGCAGTGCCAGAAAACAGGCAACTCAATCGGAATTGCAAAAAGGTTCCATCACAGCATGGAATGTGACGTCCATGCCGTGCTCGAACTGGGGGTGCAAGCAGACAGTGGCCACATTGTATCCCCATGGTGGGAGGGCATGGGCCCCCTTTCTTCCTCCACCGCCAGCCTTTTGACGGCTGGGAGCCTGCTGTGTATTTGCTGGCAGTGGAGGAACTAGTAATGTGTTCAGCTGGACTGTGCCAGTCTGGCTCAGCATGTTACAGTGGGCCTCTGCTGTGCCACAACAAGGGAACAGCGGTTTCCTGGTGCAGGCGTCAGTGCTAGTGTGGCAGTCGGAAGACCACCACAATCGTAATCACTAATCATTTGAAAAGAAAAAAGTTTCCCAATTGGGAATGTAAACAGAGGGATGGTGGTCTTCTCTTCTTTGCAGGACATCATTCATGCAAATAGCTACATTCTTAATTAATATTAATTTGACAGGTTGTTCTGCGTCTATTTTGCGATGCAACATCTAAGTGTATAGGTCACAGTACAAAAGCAAGGACAGTTCACAAAAACTCAATATGCAATCGCTTTTTCTGACCTACTTCCTTTTACAATTTACCACAATATTTCTATCTTATTGCCAAGGTTATACGTCTGTTTTTCTGCATGGTTTAGTTTATGTTCAGCTTGAATGAATAGACAAATTGATATTTATTCTATGTAATTACCACCAGGTCCCTCCGTCCTCGACACCTTCAATACTAATGAGATACTCCATCTCGCAGACAGAAAAAAAGGCGAAGGAATGCTGGACCTACCCTCCCCCTCCTGCCGGGAGTACATAAGCGTACAGGTCCCAGCATTCCCTCTGTTCTCTTTTTCTGTCTCCGACAGTTTTGGATGTGTTGCTGCTTACCTGATTTCTTCGGTGGAGTCTTCTTCCTGTTCAGCTTCTCCTGGCTTGCTGGGAGTCGCGTTGATGGGCGTTTGCGGCTGGGGTGCCGCTCCTACAGGATTTCTTCCGGGTCACAGCACGCGGCTTACTTTGGTTGGGCCAGTTGGAGGTCGCGAGGTGGAGGCTGTTTTGGTGGCCCAGGGGCTGCGCCGGGCGGTGCTCCTGGTCCCCTGCCTGTCTGGGTGGCATGTTCTCAGGCTTCCCTTCTGGAATACGTCGACGGTGATGCCTGTTACTGCCGAGGTTTTCCCGGAGCCTCATGCATGCGCTGCATGCCTTCAGCTGCTGGGCTACATCCCCGGTTCTATGGAGGACCTGGCTGCAGTCCTCTTCCCCGCCCGGCGCTGGTGTCTTGGGTGGCGCCTGGGCTGGCTTTTGGGGGCAGGGCGCTTGGTGTCATTCCTGCCCCTGTGGTAACTACCGCATAGCGGTTCCACTTGTTCCCGGTTGCCTGGCTCTTGCTTGTTTGTCTGGCCATGTATTTTGTGCTTTGCCTGGGTGGGTCTGGCTGTACGAGGTGGGGCTGCCTCGGAGGTCCTGTCTGGGAGTCCTGCTCAGCGTCTTCTGGAATGGCTTTCTGATGGTTGGTGTCGGACCTATGGCTGCAGTCCTCTTCACCGCCGGGCGCTGGTGTCTTGGGTGGCGCCTGGGCTGGCTCTTGGGGCAGGGCGCTTGGTGTCCTTCCTGCCCCTGTGGTGAGTACCGCGTAGCGGTTCAGTTTTTCCCAGTTGACTTGCACTTCGATGTTCCTCTGGCTGTGTGTTTGCCTGTGTATTTTGTGCTTTGCCTGGGTGGGTCTGGCTATGCGTGGTGGGGCTGCCTCGAGGGTCCTGGCTGAGGGGTCCTGCTCGGCATCTTCCGGGGTTTTTTTTCCCTGGCTTGTGGCGCTTCCAGTCCCTGTGCTGGGTTGAGACTTTGCTTGTCTCTTCCTTTCTTCCCTGTGCTGCGCACTTTTTCCTCCCCAGGTTCTGGTTTCTCGGGTATCCTGGCTTCTGCATGGCCAGCGCCTGTTGCTGGTTGGGGTCTGCTCAGGTGGTTTTGGGGGCCGGTCTATGTTTGCGCTACACAGGTTTCTTCTGCCAGTCTGTGCTATGCTGTCCTGCGGCATTATCGCCCATGCTCATGGATTTTTCCCTTGGGAGGGAGGGGGGGTTCAGGCCTGGTTCATTCCTCTGGCCTCGGGACTTCCTCCCTTCATGCTCTGCGTGGTTCTGTTCCTCCTGGGCATCCTTGGTTCCTGGTGGGCTGTCCCCCTTGGTTGCCAGTCTCCCATATTTTTCTCCTTTGCCCTGTTAGTGCCTGCCTGTTGTTGTGGGTTCGGGTCTGGTGCGTTCCTCTCTGGGTACCTGCCTGGGGCTCCTGGTGCTGGGCGCTTCTTGCGTCCTTCCGGGGGTGTTGGCTTGCCCGTGCTTGAGGTGCCTCTTTTTTCTTGTCCCCCGTTGCATGGCCGGTGCTCTCTGTTTTCGCTGTGTGGGGTTTCCTGGCCTGGGGCCTTTTCTTCCCTGCTGGCGCCTGGTGGGGCCTGGGTGTGGCGGCTGGGCCCTTCGATGCCCTTGCGTTCGCTCCTCTCCTTTGCGGGTCATGCTGAGGGCGTGCTACCTCTCGTTCCCCTCCGTGTTCGGTGGTGGCTTGTTTGCTCTTGACCTTTGCCCCTGTTTGGATTTAGCTGGGTCTCTTCGTGCCTCCTGTTTCTGGGTCCTTGTTGCATCCGGACTCCCTGTTTCCGGGATCCAGTTGTTTTTTTTTCCGGGGCGGAGGGGCTGTTCTGCTCTCCCTCTGTCCTGGTAGGCCTTGCTTGGCTGTTGCTCCGGGTCTATCCTGCTGGAGCCCCTGGTGGGTTTCTGGCTGTGGTTGAGGCTTGCCTCTTGCCTAGTGCTGTGCTGTGTTGCTCTTGGTGGGCTGGTGGGGTTTGGTTTCCTGTGGTGGTTTTCTATTCCCCTCTTCTGGCGGTTGTGGCTTGGTGCGCTGTGGGGTCTTTTCCTTGCTGGTTGCTGCTCCCTTTGCCTCCTGTGTTGGCTGGGTGTTGTGGGTCTTCCTTGGCTTCGGTCTGGGTGGCTCCTGGGTGCATTGCTTCGGTGTCCCTCCCTGATTTGGGGTATGGGCTGCTCTGTGCCCTTCTTTCCTGCCTTTTGGTTGCCGTTCGTGGTGTCCCTCTCCCCATGCCTTCTCTTGGTCTTGGCTGATGGGTTTGTGGGTGTGGTTGCGGGTTGTGGACTGGTGTCGGTCTCCCCTGGTTTGTGGGTCGCTTGGCTCCTTCCCCGCTCCCACTTTTTTCTCCTTCCTGGACCATGGGGCTTTGGTGTTCCCCTTGGGACATGTTCTTGGATTTGTGCATTTCGCCTCCTGTGCGGCCTGCTTTCGGCCTGTGTTTCTCTGGCGTTGCCCCTCGGGGGTTGTGTGCCTTTTTGGTCTCTCCTGGCTCCTCGCCTGTGGTTGGGGGTTGCCTTGAGTTTCCAGGTTTTCTGTGGGTTCTCGGTTCTGCCTCGGTTGGGTTTGTTCCCTGGCGGTCCCGGTTCTTGGGCTCCCTTTGTGGGGTCCCTGCCTGGGTCCTCCCTGGTCGCTCGTTTTCTGGTGCTTTGGGGCCTCTTTTACTGCCTCTTGGTGTCCGGTGGTTCTGCCCCTGTTGGTCTGGGTTTTGGGTTGGGCTGGTGTCCTTCCTGTCCCACTCCTTTCCGCCTGGATGGTGCGCTGTGCCCTTTGTGTTGGTTATGGGTTGTGGCTTGCCGGTCTCCATCTTTGCCTTCCTGATGCTTCTCTTCTGCCTCCACTTCGGTCCTGCCGGTGCCGTTTTGGGGTCCTCCTGGCTGGCTGTCCTGTCAGTTCTCCAGTTGGATTCTTGGGTCTTTCTGGACCTCCTGCGTTGTTGGGCTCTTGGCCTCCCTGTTGGCCTTTGTGTTTGGCCTTCTTGGGGTTCGCCTTTAGTGGTCCCCTGGGGGCTTCCTGGCCAGCGGGTCGGCTCTTGGTTGCTGCCTGTTCCTCCTTCCCTTTTCTGGGTTTGGTTCCCCGGTTCCGTGTTCGGCCTTTGGATTTTTCTCTTGCCTGTGCCCGGACTGTTTGTGGTGCTGCTGTTGGTACCATTTTGCTCACCCTGGCCTGGTTTGGACGGGTTCCTGGATTCCTGTTCCCTTGGTCTCCTGCTTGGTTGCCTTGGGACTGGCAGCTGGCTGGTTTCTGTGCCCCAGCGTTTCTTCTCCAGGTATGGTGACCTCGGCTGCAGCCTTCCGATGGCCCTGCTGGAGTTGGCTGCTTGTCTTTCCTGCCTTTGGCCTGGGCCTTCTGGGGGTTTTCTGTGCCTCCGGTTACCTCTTTGCTGCGGTTGTCGGCTGTTGGTGCAGGCCTTCTCTGGGTTCCTGGGCCCCTTTTTCTTCCTGGTTCTGGCTTTGAGTCGGTGCCTGTTTTCTTGTCTGGTTCCTCCCTCTTCTGACCTGGTGGCCCTGCTGGTGGCTTCCCCTAGTGTGTTGGGACTTGCGCTGTGGTTGGTCCCGTTTGTTGGTCTCTTGCTTGGCATGCCTCTTGGGTCTCGTCTTCCTCCCCTCGCCTTTTTGTGTGGTTGTTTATGGGTTGCCCCGGCTGTGGGTCGCTCTCTTCACTGCGTTGGGGACGGGTTTCGCTCTCTGTATTGCCCCTGCTGGTTCCTTTTTGGGCCTGTGCGGTGTCCTCCTGTGCGGCCTGTTCTCGTGCTCTCTCAGTTGTGGGCCGGGTTGGCCTGTTCTGTCACTGATGGGGCGGCTGCTTGGCAGTGCCTGGGGCTGTGGGTTTCTCCCTTGCTGTTGTTTTCTCCGGGGCTCCCTTTCTCCCGGTGGTTTGTTGGAGGGTGTTGTTTGTGCCCCGCTGGGTGCTCCCTTGGGGCTTGGCTCCTCCTGTATTCTGCGGTGGGGGTGGCTGCTTCTTAGTTGCGGTCCGGGGTGTTCCTCTCTCTGTGTTCTATGGGGCATCTGTTTGGGCTTCTTCTTTTTTTCTTTCACCCGACCTTGCCGCCTTCTCCTTTGCTGGGTGTTGAGGGCGGTTTTGCTTTGGAGGTATTGCGTTGTGTTCGCCCTTGTCTTTCTGTTTTGTCGATGGATCTCTGGGTTTCCTTGCGGTCCTGGTGGTTAGTTGTGTTTTTTTGGGATGAATGCCAGGGCCTGCTTTGGTATTTCTCATTTGTATTGAAGGTGTCGAGGACGGAGGGACCGGGGGGTAAAGTCCTATTACTTACCGGTAATCTTCATTACTCCGGGTCCCGTAGTCCTCGACACCTTCATGGTTTCCCTCCCTCCGGGACTGCCTGCCTTCATCCTTGGCTTGGTATTTCAGAGGGAATGCTGGGACCTGTATGCTTATGTACTCCCGGCGGGAAGAGGAGGGTAGGTCCAACATTCCTTCGTCTTTTTTTCTGTCTGCGAGATGGAGTATCTCATTAGTATTGAAGGTGTCGAGGACTACGGGACCCGGAGTAATGAAGATTACCGGTAAGAAATAGGACATTCTATTCATTCATTTATTATATATTATTTAAAGAAGTTATATTTCTTGACCGTATATCGCAAATCTAGCTTCCTGATAACTAAGAATTCCACCCCTCACACAACAATTAGAGCCTCACGAAGCATGTCTCTAAACTTCACTTTACATAGAAAAATAACAAACCAGTTGAGTTCATAGTTGGCGTAACATAAGAGTAGATTAGTACAAATGTGCGAACATTAGAGATTCAGAAGCAGTATTTGCGAAACCACACTCCAACATATTTACAAAGTGACGCATCTAAGCCGAGGTGTCACTTTGTAAAGCCCTGCGCTACATTATACCTGTGCCAGGTATAATGGTATGCAGGGTGGGCGTTCCCCCACAAAAAAAGGCACGTAGAAGTGTTGCAGTGAAATCTATGCGATTTCACTGCAACACTTTCAGGACTCCCCTGGGTCAAATCCTTACGCAGGTGTAAGATTAACGCAGGCCTTTTCACATGTGGCTTGCCCCATGTGAAAGGGTACATTGCTGGAGTTGCGTCTGTTTTCAGACACATCCCATCAATGCACCACTTTTGCGCCTACAAATATGTCAGGAATACTGACGTATCTGTAAATCCTTGCGGCAAGGAGTGCCATACAGTAAATACAGCACATCCATAGTGTCGGAAGGAGGGCGCACTGAAAAGTGTTTGATAGCTGTTTTTACGCAGCGATGCAACACTTTTCATAAATGAGGCCCTAAGTTTGTGCAAAGACAGTTGATGAGTGGGCCTTCAGTTTGTCACGACTTCCCTAATTATGAAGGAGAGGAACTGCCATAGCATGTCCCTGCATCACTACTTCAAGTGCTTCAGCTTCTGGCAGAGCACATCAACCCGGGATCAGTCAAGACGCACGTGTACGGTGCTGCACCAGTATGAATGCTCATTCCGCCTTAACACTGTTTGACAATACCGAAACAGAGGCCTCGTGCCACCTGCAGGTAACTTACGCACTAGGGTGGCCACCTCACTCCAGGTCATTAAGGACGCTGTCTTTTGTTCTGAACTGGACCCTTACAAATCATGGATTTCGGGAGTCCTAGTCTATGTAGGTCAATTAAAGTTAGAAACAGACTGCATTAGACTGTAAACAAAAGTCCTGAGCTGGAAACAGTGTTCGAAATGGTGGCCACCCTACTACCCACGGAAGAAAGAGGCAGCAGAGCAGTGTTGTTCTGCGCAGCTAGACACTTCAGAAGGAGAAACGCCTCCTTGTGAATCTCTTGCCAACGTTGGGCTTGTCGGATTTATTTATGCATTGATTCCTGGAAAGCTTCTAAACTGTCGAGGGATACCTGTATTGCGAGGAAAAATCACATTAAAGCAATGACAGAGTAGAGTTACAAATATTTTTCATTTGTTTTAGTTTTCACAAAAGGCGGGGATATTGCGTGGGGTGCCCAGATTCCCAGGATGTTGATCAGACACCTGGATTTCATACCTGCTTGTCCAGATTCAGTCTGCCGCTCTGGCTGTAAGCCCACACCCTCTCACCTACGCTCAGCTCATCTGCGTGGGTGGATGTCTGACAATGTAGCCTCAGAAAGCGCAAAGCAATGATGTGATAGGTGGGGAGTTGTTTATTCATTGCAGAGGCGTGTCCACGAAAGGTGAATAGGCAGCCACAACTGTCACAGAGAGTGTCCGCTGCCAAACGGCTATCCCGATAACTCCCACACTCGAGGACCGAGTATGAATCGAGAGGCAATCTAGCCCCGGCAATTTCAAGTGAAATAGAAACCCAAGACGTTTAAAATAACGTATATTTGTTCATGTTTATATTAGAGGAAACAAAACAGGTACAACATAATTAAAGGAAAATCAACGTTGATATGTTGAACTCGCAGCTTATTTTACCATGGGAAAAGCAAAGCCTTAAGATCATTTGAGAAGAGGAACTAGTTACGGAGAATCCTACGATGCTAGGTGCAAAGGTTCACTAAACATGGTGTTCTTTTCTTTTAATTCTTACGTTTTTGTTTTTTAAACATACTTAATCCTCGTGCTTTATTAAAGGAGGATTATATATAATAAAAGTCCTGTAACAACCCAACCGATGAATTAATTTCAACGTACCAATTCATCAATTACCCAAAATTAACTAATTTCTTGTAGAAAGCCCTTGTGCCTATACAGTTCCAGTGTCATCAGTTTGAAAGCAAATATTTTATATTGTTCCGTGCCAGTGCCTTTCTGGACTCTTCACTTAAATAATCGCCTGGGAAGGAAATACCCCCCAGATTCATCAAAGTAACGTTTTGCGAGTCCTTAATAGCGAATTTTAAGGATTCGCTATTAAAGACTCACAAAACGGGATGCATGTAGAAATCGCAATATTTTATGCGATTTCTACTGCTTCCTTATTTGCGGATCGCTAATTGCTAATCGCAAATAAGGAATGGCTTTCCCATTCATTCCCATGGGCCTAAAGGCCCGTAGGAATGAATGGCGAGTCATTCCTTATTTGCGATTAGCAATTAGCGAATCACAAATAAGGAAGCAATTTCAAGGGTGCCAGGGTGTCCAAAGGACACCCTGTAGCACCCCTGAAATGGTAATGTACACTGTTGTTGCGAACACACATGTCCAAAGGACATGTTTGTGTGTAACATACAACTTAGAAAAAAACACTAAAGTTCATTTTTTTAAGTTTTTGCTATTTACCACGTAGTTAGACTTTGCGGTAAATAGCGGCCCCAGATTGCGAATTCGCAATTTTAAAATGGTTTATGAATTGCATTTAAGGAATCTCAAATTGAGATTCCTTAAATGCAATTAATCGCTATATAGCGATTTCTAGAATTGCGATTTTTGCATTTGGGATGATGAATCCCAAATGCAAAAATAGCGCTCGCAAAGGGCCAGATTCTCAGAATCTGTCCCTTTGCGAGCCGATTTCGGCTTGATGAATCTACCTGTACATCTGTGCCAGAGAGGGGTCATCAATTGTGTCTTCTGGTACCAGAACCTTTAGAGATTTCTTGGTTGGCAGCTACAATATGGACTACGTTTACTGCTGCATAGGGATATAATGTTACTGGGTATTGTGGCAGACCTGATTTAACAAATATTGGCAAAGCCAAAGGGTCTTGGCTCTACAATGCTGCACTATTGGCTTTGCAAAAGTTTTTCTTAACTCTATACAATGCACCAGAAATTACCACCATTGTGCCAGGGGCCTGCTGGTTGCCAGGGTTTACCATCATTGAGTCAGTGATAGCATTTTACAAAGAATGACCTCGATTTTGCCCATGCCTGCTTATTGCTAGAATAAACGATGGTTGATTGACTAAGGGGCAGTAGATTGCAAGAAATGACTGCCATTGTGCAAGGTGCAGCTTTTCACTGGTGGAGGCAGTGGGTAACACAGTCACACTTCACCAGCACTCATGGACATTCATGCGCACACAAACGCACAGATGTGCACTAGAGCACACAATACATATGTGCACATATACGAACACACAGACATGCACAATAACTTGCATATACAAACACACACGCACACACACACACACACAC
The DNA here is from genome assembly GCF_964263255.1 of Lissotriton vulgaris. Classification (NCBI taxonomy): domain Eukaryota; kingdom Metazoa; phylum Chordata; class Amphibia; order Caudata; family Salamandridae; genus Lissotriton; species Lissotriton vulgaris. Next base: position 1,550,109,299 of record NC_141685.1, on the reverse strand, counting down.
ACACAAGAAACTTTGAAAGATACTTTTCGCACAGACTTCAGCTTCTTCTCCGACAAGCCTTCATCTTCTCTCCTCTCCCTCACACTTTCACAGTCTGGGAGAGAAAGGAGAACAGAGGGCAAACAGGCATTACAGGGCAGGAGGTAAAGGGCTCTAGGAGAATGCATGGTGAGGGAGCGAGGAATGAAACAGAAGTGTAGGGTGGGAGTGGAGAGCAGAGAGGAGTGCCTGGTGGGGCAAAATGAGAGTGGGGCATTTTGTTTTGCATGGGTTGTCAGCAGCCATCAGTTATTCCGGGAGTGTGGGAGCAGGCACAATGGAGAAATTGGCAAACCAAGGACTGCCTACATTAACCACTGTTTTAACTGCCACCAACCATTAAGAAGACTACGCTGCACTTCCCTTTCTTGCCCATAATCCCTGCATCTATTGAAGCAGAAGTGGAGGATGCTCCTTCTCCCACATCGCAGCAAAAAGCTGTTACAGACTCCGCACGCACCTCCAAGCCATCACCTCACTTTCAGAATTCCGAACGGCCCTTACGACCTTGCTGTTCAAAAAAGCCTCCAGGGCATGTAAGTACCTGGGTAACCTATTGGGTGATTAGTCGCGCTTTATAAATCCTGATTGAGGGATTTGCTTACCCAGTGATTTACCAAATTTGCTTTTGTAAAAAAAATTTAAAAAAATTGAGGCACATGCACTAGTGTGGAGGCCATTTTAGAATGGTAAAATAAATTGCGACCTATTTATTGAGTAGCAGGTGGCAGAGTCAGCATTGGGGCTTATGGGGCAAGCTGACACAATGTTGGAGTGGGATTGAAGAGGGTGGCACAGAGGAAAGGGAGGAAGAGAGGTAAAAGTGTCCCTCCAATGCATTGCAGAGCAAGGTCTCACTTCAGTATAGAAAAGGCTATGTCAACTAATAAAAGCACTGTGACCCAGTTTTACAAAGTTTCCACACAATGCAGCACAGCACCCAAAATTGCAATACTGCGGTTTGTGACAGGGAGAGAGCCGGAAAGGAAGGCGCCATATCCATAGAAATGGTGCTATCCTGCTTTCCCTACCGCTGACCCCAATCAGGCTGTCAAATGCACTCACCTTTGAACCATAATGCAACGGTGTCTGCATGAGTAAGTAAGTAACTTTATTGTACAGTTAATTAAAACTCACAATTTTTGAAGTTCACTGTTTAAAAGGAAACATGTATCAAAGGATAAAAATGATTACCAAAGATTAAAATTCATGAATCGCCATATTGTGCGATAATAAATAAAGTTTGTGTTTCCAATTTACATTTTAATGTTAATTGTATGGGCTGGAGTCCCAGAATTGTGCTCTAGAGCGCTGTCTGTCTGTTAGTATGCTTCCTCATTTTGCTTGTTCTTGAGTCTTTCCGTCACTGTATCAAAGAATTGTGTCTGCATGAGAATAGCACAGGTTTTGTACTGGAAAGGTACACTTACCATACAAAATACAATGCTTATATTAACTCTAAAACGTTTCTTACTTTTGATGTATGCTGTACATAGGAGAAATAAAAGCATTTCTCTAATTTAATACATGCTTTATAGCGGCATTGAGTTTTGGTGCAAAAAACTGTCTACTATTGTTAGTAGATAGGACTATGCGTCCAGAAACTATGGGTGGTTGCATGGTAATGCCCATGTACCACCCATGGAATGTCCCCTTGACATTCAGTTTGCGTTACTTTTTCTTACAAAAACAAATACCAATTTGTAAATCTTAAAAAGGAATCTGCATTGGGTCTGCATTATAAAAGTAACGCAAACCCAATGCAAAACCTTTGTAAATCTGGGCCTGCGAGACCAAAATGAAATGCTCCTGAGTTAGACAAACAGAAGAATAGGGAGGAAAGACATGAGAAGAGGAGTTGAGAAGTGACATAGATAATAACGCCATGCAATCAAGAGCATGGGCTGACACAGAGGCTAATCTCAGGACATGTAATGCACAATATTCCAAGGGTGCTTTGCTTTAGTAGTTTTCTAAACGTTTAATTAAAGAAGTTTCTAGGTGTGGAGGACCTCATTGCTGTTCCAGAAAGTTAGTAGTTACAAAATTATTGGAAAAAGGTAGTCACAAAGATCGCTGTTGATTGGATTCTAAACAATATGCAGCACTGACTCAACAGTATTTAAGGTCAGCTGATTGTATTATTGTTTTAACTTTGCTTCCTAACCTGAAAAATGTGATGTGATTTTGAGATGGTGGTTAAAGGTGAGCCACTGGTAGAACATTTAAGGGGTTAAGCCATCCATAAAGCTGCTTGATTGCATATGATTTGTAACTGCAAAACGAACTTTTTTTGCTAATCTTGTTTTTAAAATATCAAATAATAACTATGCAACAGGCTGTGAAGTTACTACGAAACCTAAAGAATATACAGCCAGATTCATCAAGCGAAATGCGCTCGCAAAAGGGCCAGATTCTGAGAATCTGCCCCTTTGCGAGTGCAATTTTTGCATTTGGGATTCATCATCCCAAATGCAAAAATCGCTAATAAATAATTCGCAAATTTGCGAGGATTAGCATTTAAGGAATCTCTATTAGAGATTCCTTAAATGCTATTCATGAAACATTTTAAAATTGCGAATTCGCAATTTAGGACCGCAATTTACCACGAAGTCAAACCTCGTGGTAAAAAGCTAAAACTTAGAAAAATGCATTTAAATGCATTTTTCTAAGTTGCATGTTACACACACACATGTCCTTTGGACATGTGTGTTCACAACATCAGTGTAAATTCACATTTCAGGGGTGCAACAGGGTGTTCTTTGGACACCACTGCAGCCTTGAAATCACAATTTCAAAATGTGAATCGCTAATATTTATGTCTTCCCATTCATTCCTATGGGGCTTTATGCCCATAGGAATGAATGGGGAGTAATTCCTTATTTGCGCTTAGCAATTAGCTAATCGCAAATAAGGAAGCTGTAGGAATCGCAAAATGAATTGCAATTTGTACATGAATCCTGTTTTGCGAGTCTGTAATAGCGATTCCTTAATAATCGCTATTACTGACTCGCATAACGGGCCTTTGATGAATCTAGCCGATAGTCATATTCGCAGCTTTACTGAAGTTTTCACATCATTTTCGTTTTCAACGCTTACATGTGCTATAAAATATTTTATTGTGATGTGGAAAAAGGAAATCTGTTTTTGAGGTTTTCCTCTAAAACAACACACTATTTAATTGACAGAGAGAGATCTCAGCCAAAGTGCAGTCAATAAATAGGTTGTGCGGCCTGCAAAGGCTGGTTGACATTATTTACCCACCTTCAACCCCTTCAACCCGTATTTTGACTTACATGGAAGAAAGGACACTATTTACAAGGAATCTTAATCTAGGAAGTTATAAATACAGCCTTGTCTCACGTGCTTTCCTTTGGGACACACTTGTGGCAGTATTTACGGTCCCCATGAGGAACTGTCAACACTTGTAGCCGGTGGCATGCCCCCCATGTGCATTTCTATTTAAAGAAGTTAGACCTAACACAAGACACTTGGCCTCATCTCGTCTGGACTCTTACCTGATCTCCTGCGCTAGCATCAGCGGCTTCCAGGTGATGTTTTAGCACTTCTTCCTGATTCCAGTCAGCCTACTTTCCCTCATCTCCAGAGTCTTCAGCCACGCCCCCATCTCCTTGGCAATTCCACAAGCAATACCAGATCTTCTGAGGCAGGAATCTGTGAAATACATTTTAAGAAATTGTTACCCGTATTTTTCGGTGTCCTGGTGTTTAGCAGGTTTGAAAGACAATTCAAGGTAATTATTATTATTATTATTAATATTATTATTCTTTTGGAACTAGAGACTTGGGAAAAGCAAAGCTTAGTTAAAAAACTGATGGTCAAGTTGTAAAAGAAACTGTGTTCAGGTGTAAAAATGGTTCACACAAAATGGCTTACAATCTAGTTCTAGGTAAGCAAAAGCCTGGAGTTCACATTAGAGACCTAAGGTGTTGTCATTTATCTGTGTGTTCATTAAGGGATATTTTATTTCCCTTTTAGCATATTGAGGAAATCATATTGGGTGTTTATAACATGTAGAAGAGTCCAATGGCGTAACAGAATGTGAAAGTACCCACCTGGAATGATCCTGGAGCGGGCCCCACCATGCCCTGGATTCAGTCAAGAGCTCTCAGGCCTGCCTGTGCTACAGGACCAGAGTGGGCCCCCTGGAACCTGGTAGCTCTGCCGCACCTGTGGGGACTGTGAGGGGCTGGTATTATGCCACTGGAAGAATTCAGTGACAAAATCCTGTACAGGTTAAAAGGAAAACCGTCTCCATATTGACACCCTAATTGTTTATTGTTCTCCAACAGATAGTCAAGGACTCATGACACTACACAGCCTATTCAGCCTCCTGACAAAGTAACCCAGAAAAAGGCCATTGGAATCCTGAGAACCAGGTGCACCATGGTCAAGTGCGATTTGTTTCTTTTTATTTCTCTCTCTCTCTCTCCCAACCCCCTTTCCCCTGCGACCTTTCTGGGCAAAGTCTGCAGTACTGTTATTGCTGCCCAGAAAAGGTCCCAGAGGGTGTTGGGTCCAGTCGTCTCCCCAGAGGAACAAACTGGAGTTCAGATGAGTGGCTTTTACACAGATATGGAGTGCTGCACAGTCAAGTGGAATAAGGAGGTGCTGAGTAGAATGGCATGGCGTAGAGTGATGCAGAGTAGAATAGTGCCATAGAGTGCATTGGCATACAGTGCAGTCATGTAGAGTGGAGTGCTGCAGACTGATGTGGCATAGAGTGGAGTGATGTAGAGTGCAATGGCAAATAATATAGTAGTGCGGAGTAGAGTGGCATAGAGTTCAATGGCATATAGTGCAGTGTTGCAGAGTAGTGTCGAAGAGTACAGTGGTGTAGAGTGGCATAGTGTGCATTGCTTAGAGTGCACTGGTGTAGAGAGCATTTAGCGTTTAGTATAATGCCTTAGACTAGATTGACATTGAGTGCAGTGGCATAGAGTACAGTAGTGTAGAGTGCAGTGGCATGAAGTGGTGTAGAGTAGAGTGGCATTGAGTGCAGTTCCATAGAGTGGGGCGGAGTAGAGTGAAGTGGCGTGGAGTGAATTGGTACAGGGTAGAGTTCAGTGGCATGTAGTGCCATAGAGTAATGGCATAAAGTGGCGTAGAGTGCAGTGCCATAGGATGCAGCTGTTGATTAGAGTGGCTTACAGTGGATTGGCATAGAGTGCAGGGTCGTAGAGTTGAGTGTTACAGAGTAGAGTGCATTGGCATAGAGTGTATTGGCACAGAGTGCAGTGGCATAGAGTGAAGAGTTGCAGAGTGGCGTTGAGTGGAGTGTCATAGAGTGGAATTTTGCAGAGTAGAGTGGAGTGGCCTAGACTGGAGTGGTGTAGAGTGCAGTGGTGAAGAGTGTGGTGGTGAAGCGTGCAGTGGTATTGAGTAGGGTGGCTTAGAGTGCATTGGCATAGAGTAGAATAGTGTAGGGTAGAGTAGAGAAACGTAGAGTGCAATGGTGTAGAGTGCAAAGCTGTGGAGTGGCATAAAGTGCAGTTGTGCCGGGTAGAGTGGAGTGACCTAGACTGGAGTGGTGTAGAGTGCAGTGGTATAGAGTAGAGTAGCATAGAGTAGCAGAGAGTGGAGTGATGCAGAGTAGAGAGGCATAGATTGAAGTAGCATAAAGTGCAGTGGCATAGAATAGAGTAGTGCAGAGTGGAGTAGAGTGCACTGGCATACCGTAAAGTGAAGTGGTGCAGCATAGAGTGCAGTGGCATGGAGTGATGCAGATAAAGTGGAGCGGTGTAGAGTGGAATATGAACGGTATGGTAGCACACTTCAATACAGACAACACATCTTCAATTGAAATCACCATTACATTTGCACAAACATACAGTTTCACTAATATAAGTATACAGTACACAAACAATAATGTGTGAAAATGTCATCACCTAGTTTATTGATTTGTTTTGATCATTTTAAAACTTTTATTTTCACCACACTTCAGAATTTACCAATAAAATTGCTTCATTTGGGCTTTCCTAGTTCTGAAACATCTGTACAGTTCAATTACAGACATTTACATTTTGTTGTGTACTAGAAATAAATAACATCATGCAGGCTCCTTAAGTACTCCCTGGAGCCAGCATGATTGTCAGATAAAAACTTTGAAGTCAGAGAAACAAAACACCAAGGTCCCTGGAAAAGAGACTCTAACATTTGACCTCTGTTTCTGAATACATAGCAAATGTGACAAGATAAGAACAAGAATTAAAGGCCTGTTTACAGAAATTGGGCAATAGTGGACAAATACAGCAAATAGGGTTTGGGCAAGGTAAGGAATGAACTTGAGCTATACAGCTTAAAAGTAATAGAGCCAGCAAATAGAATGGTAAACAATGGGTTGAATGCATGTACAGGGAAGCATTCCGAATGTCCCCAAGATGTTGTTAGCAAACCAGACAGCAAGGCTTCAACATAAAAAGGAGGCTGATTAGTGGCTTAGATTGAGACAAGAGTACAAATCTTTGTTGTCATCGGGCATTGTGGGTCAAAGAGAGCACAACGTTGATTCTGCATCCCCTAGCATTTTGTTGATTTGACCACCATGACTACAATAGAGGGGACTATACCTACAGGAAGATATGTCTACCTCATTTCCTATTTTGTGACAAAAAGAATCTTTAACATCATTAAAAAACCTAATAGGTCTCGCCTATGCTTGCCTTTACCAATGTGTTTTAGCCATGTAGTACACCAGCGTGGCTACTGTTCAGCATGGATAAACATCAGTGGCATAGAGGGAAGTGGCGTGTAGTGGGGTAGAGTGGAATGGAATGGCGAGGAGTGGAGTAGAGTGTCATAGACTGTAGTGGCATAGATTGTCATGTTTTGGAGTGGCATAGAGGAGTCACATGGCATGGCATACAGTGGAGTGGTGTTGAGTAGAGTGGACTGATGTAGAGTGCATTTGCATAGAGTATTTCAGAGTATAGTGGCATAGAGTGATGTTAGGGTGCATTGATGTAGAGTGCAGAGGCATATAGTAGAGTAGAGTGGTGCAGAGTAGAGTGCAGTGGCATGAAGTAGAGTGGCATAGAGTAGAGTGGCATAGAGTAGAGTGGTGCAGAGTAGACTAGAGCACAATGGCATAGAGTGTGCTACATTGGAGTGGAGTGGCTATCGCAAGGTAGAGTGGACTGGTGTAGAGTGCATTGGCATAGAGTGTTGCAGAGTATAGTGTCATAGAGTGCAGTGACATAGAGTGCTGTAGCATAGAATTCAGGGGTGTAAAATGCAGTGCCATAGAATCCAGTGGGGTAAATTAGAGTGGTGAATAGTAGAGTGCAGTGGCATAGAGTGCAATACTGCACAGTATAGTGGTGCAGACTAGAGTGGCAAAGAGTGCAGTGGCATAAAGTACAGTGGCATAGAGTGTCAGGATCCGATAGTGCCTACCTAGAAGCAACATGGCGGGACTACATCTCCCAGAAGGCCATCCTTCTGGGAGGTACTGGAAGGCTACATAATCACGTGAGACGCCGGGTGCCTCGCACGTGATCCTGCTTTGTTTGGAGGAAGTGGTTGTGCGGACGCCTTGTCCCCGCGCTGTCACTGGAGTTTTTATCTGTTTCCCCGTCGTAACAGCGCGGCTGTAGTATTACGTTTTGTGCCCCAAATTGCGTTCTGCTTGGCCGAGCAGAGTTTGTGTTGTACTCGTGAGTTTCTCGGATCCGGCAAGGAGACGCTGGATGGCCCCCTCCTTGCCGTTACGGAAAACGCCCACTATTTGATAGGTTGTTTGTGCGACTAGGAGCCGCTGGATTGCCCCCTCCTGAGTCGGAACGGAGTCTTGGGACATATCTACTCGGCTGAGTAGATTATTAGAGTAGGTTTCTGCCAGGATCGATTCTCAGCTGAGAATCTTCATTTGTTCATGTCAGAGGAAGCCCCCAGAGCTGGAACTGTGAAAACGGAAACCCTCTGGAGACATTGCTGAGAGTGGGGTAAGAGTATTGTCACTTTGAGGAATTCTATTACCTCGAACTTGTTTAACATTTGTAGGTGCCTGTCTGGAACTAAATAATCTTTTACAGAGGAGAAAGGGCCTACACTGTTTACCTTTTCGGATTGCCAGCCATATCATTATAATTTATTACGTTTACAAACTATATACCTGCATGATCATTCGGATTACGTAATGCTTGTGGCTGGTGCAGGAGAAGGTTTCTCTTTGGTTTTAGGGGTGGTGAACGGCTGGTACGTATGTCTTTGACTCAAAGAATTTAATGTGTGTGAAAGAAAGAGAACGAGGTTTAAAGGCGTGTACTTTGACCCACAGGGAAGTCCAGTCTGACAGTGAGAGAGAACATCTCCTAGATCAGAGGAAGGAAGGGGTCAGCTCCTGAGAGATTATCGGGTATGGTTTAGTATTTTGCTAGACTACACAGAGAGTAGGGAGGAAAGTGCATTTATTAATGTGTGGTCTTTCATTGCAGGTATCCCTTCCACCGCTGTTCCCACCCTTTCCTATTCCTCGCCTGCTTACTTCCGTGCTCTGTGAACATTCTCAGTCAGAGCGTGGGGAAAGCTGGAGGTGGAACCCTATGAGCATCATCCTGATCCTGAGGAGCCAGCGGACTGTGACATAGAGTGCAGTGATGCAGAGTAAAGTGACGGTGAGTGGAGTGGCAAAGAGTTCAGTGGTGTATGGTAGTGGAGAGTAGAGTGCAGTGTTGTAAATTGGTACAGAGTAGAGTTGTGTTGAGTGCAGTGGTGTAGAGTGGTACAGAGTAGAGTGGAGTGGCATAGAGTGGGGTGGCATAGCATGCAGTGGTGTAGAGTGTAGTGGTATAGAGATCAGTGGCATAGAGTAGAGTGGCATAGAGTGTGTTGGTAGAGAGTGGAGGGGCGCAGAGTGACGTAGAGTGCAGTGCCATAGAGTGCAGTGGCATAGAGTAGACTGTTTAAGAGTAGAGTAAAGTGGCATAGAATGGAGTGGTGCTGGGTAAAGTGAGGTAGAGTCGAATGGTGAAGGGTAGAGTGAAGTAGCATAGAGTAGAGTGGCATAGAGTAATGGTATAAAGTGGTATAGAGAGCAGTGGCATAGAGTGCAGTTGTCCAGAGTAGATTAGAGAGGAGTACAGTGGATTGACATAGAATGCAGGGTGATAGAGTGGAGTGGTAAAGAGTAGAGTGTATTGGCATTGAGTGTATTGGCGTAGAGTGCATTGGCGTAGAGTTTATTGGTAAAACGTTCACTGGCATAGAGTGAAGTGTTTCTGAGTGGCATAGGCTAGAGTGATGTGGAGTGGAGTTGTGCAGAATAGAGTGGAGTGGCCTAGACTGGAGTGGTGTAGAGTGCAATAGTGAAAAATACAGCGGTGTAGAGTAAAGTGCATTCACATTGAGTAAGAGCAGAGTGGAGAGGCATAGAGTGAAGTGGCGTAGAGTGCAGTCAAACAGAAAGGAGTAGTGAAGAGTGGAATAGAGTGCAGTGGTGCAGAGTGCAGTGGCATGGAGTAAAGTGGAGTGTTTCAGAACATAGTGCAGTGATGTGGAGTGGCACAGAGTAGAGTGGAGAGGGTAGACTGGAATATGCATAGGATGGTAGCATACTTCCATTACAGACAACAAATCTTCAATTGAAATCGTCATTACATTTGCACAGGCATAAAGTTCCACTGATAAAAGTATACAGTGCACAAACAATAATGTGCGGCAATATCATCACTTAGTGTTTTGATTTGTTTTGATCATTTTAAAATATTTATTTTCACCACACTGCAGAATTACCCAAAAATTTGCTTCATATGGGCTTTTATAATTCTAAAATATCTGCACAGTTCATATAGAGATATTTGAATTAATTTTTGTTGAGTGCTAAAAAAAAATAACATTGTACAGCCTACCTCAAGTACTCTATGGAGCCAACATAATTGTCGCATACATCCTCTCACTTTGAAGTCAGAGAAAGAAAAGTAAACACCAAGCTCCCAGGAAGAGAGAGTCTGACATTTGGCATCTGTCTTTGAATTCACAGCATATGTGCTAAGATAAGAACAAGATTTAAAAGCCTGTTTACAGAAATTGGGTAGGATTATTGAGAGGTGGAAAAAGAGGGAAGATATTGTAATTAGCCAACAGGTATGGGATAAGACAAATACATTTAATAAACCCATATTTCGCGGGGCTAATTTTAAACGTATGCAATTTTATAATAAATGGTTAATATACAGAACCCCCTCTTTTCTACATAATATCTTCCCCCAAGTCACCGACAAATGCTTCCGGTGTGAAGAAAAAGGCACCTGGAAACATATTGTCTGGGAGTGTTCAAAAATCCAGCTATTTTGGAAGGAAATAGAAAAATATCCCTCCATCGTGCTCAAAACGACCATAGTACTTGATGACCTAATTCCCATCCTAGGCTGCTCTTCGAGCCACACTCCACATGATGAGTCCCTTTTCATAGCTTTAATAGCTAAATCCCTTATATTGCAATCCTGGAAAACAGATCTTGTACCACCTTTTCAGGCATGGAAGGCCCACCTCTTACCCAAACTCTAATGTTCATTTCAGTACAGCACGCAGTAGTTTCAGTACTGGTATAAGAGCCTTGATATCCCCTGGGATGAGTGCTGCGCTCTACAAATACCATACATAAATAAATAAATAAAACAATTTCGAACCCAGGGCAAGGAAAGAAAATTTGCATTAAGATCAGGGGCTCTTAAAAAATATGAGAAATGTTGGAGCGTGTTTGATTCTTAACTTCTCTGCTGTCATCTAATTCTAACCACATCTTCTTAATATTTTTATTAGTCTGCTAGCACTTTGCACTTTATAACAGAGCATGAAATGACGATTTGCGAAGATGTTTTTTGCATTTATATGTTCCGTACTGTACTAATTATATTACAAATGTGTCTTGTATTGTCTATCTGTTTTTTATGAACTCTCAATAAAAAAATAAAAAATAAAAAAATAAATTGGGTACTGGTGGACAAATACAGTAAACAGGGTTTGGGCAAGGGAAGGAATGAACTTGAACTAAACAGCTTAAAAGTAATAGAACCAGCAAATAGAAAGCAAGCATTTGTGAACTATAAATCACAAAGCCAGTGGTAAACAACGGGCTGAATACATGACCAGGGAAGCATTCCGAATGTCCCCAAGATGTTGTTATCAATCCAGACAGCAAGGCTTCGACCTAAAAAGGAGGCTGATGAGTGGCTTAGATTGAGACAAGAGTACAAACCTGTCTTGTCATCGGGCATTGGGGGTCAAAGGGAGCACAACATTGATTATGCTTCCCCTAAGTGAACACTTGTGGACGAATACAGTAATTAAGATTGGGGAAGGGATGGACTCGAGCAGGACAGCCTAAAACAAATAGAGCCAGCAAATAGTAAGCAAGCAAATATGAGTTACAAACCACAAAGTCAATCGTAAACATCGTGCGGAATGCAAGGGAAGCTTTCAGAATGTCCCCAAAATGTCATTAGCAAACCAGACAGCTGCACTGTCTGGTAGGCTTCAATCTAAAAAGAGCTAGATACTGAAGCAACACATTGATTTGTTGTATACACTAATACGTCTACATACGGCTAGTATTGCTTTCTGTTTGTTATAGTAGTACTGATCTATTCAGATTTCAAGATTAATAGTGAATTTAAGTTACAATTATTTGTGTTTGTTTTCTCAAAATAGTCTCTGCGTGATAATTTAAGTCATGGCATAGGGATCCGTTGGTTTTTCTCCCCAAATTAGCATGCGTGCAATATTTCCCATGCATATATTTCCCAATTCCTCTAGTCTCCAACAAATGGCAATTTTGATGTGTACGAGTGAATTCTTTAACACCTTTAGGATATGATCGATATAACTGCATTCAGATATTCACCCATGCTAGTTTGCATCGTATGTTGCTGATATGTAAATTCATCTTTAGACCAGCAATATATATATCATGTAAAGAACGCTAACACGTATTAAAAATCCCTGTTGCCCTGATAATATGGATAGCTATTAAAAAAACACTTGAAGAAAGAAACATAACAATAAAACAATAGCCAATGTAGGTGTCATGCACACTGGTTTCACATATATCACTAGTTTATGAAAGAGACTGGTACACAAGGCCCAATACTTTAAAACACACAACGCTTTGAATGCCCATATATAGATACAATACTATAATTTAAGTATGGATTCTCACTGTGCTGCGTTCCTTCAGGCTCAGTTGTGGGAACCTCTACATCAGACAAAACAAGCCCAGCTTATTATAACTAATGAGGCTCTGAATAATTCAGCTGATAATTGTGAATGAATCAGACATAACCTTATTAACGGCTCCAAACCCCAATCAAAACAGGCCAGCTGGAGTGCTGCTTCGGTCTTTGCACTATTTCTCTGAACAGCGGATTAAAGCCACTCTAATTAATAAAAAAAACAACGGAAAGCTCTGCAAGCCGATGCATCCATAGGACAATATTCCTACTTGAAAATGATTATAGAGGCGAATTCCTTTTTGATTAAAATCTTCTGCTGGTAAGCTTCCATTTACTCATGAGTCAAAGATGCCCCATATTTTTACATAATGCAGTAATTCCACCACACAAAGACAGGCTGGTTACAGATATGGGCTCCTTGTTTAGGGCTGGGCCTTGCAAACAAATCCAGTTGGGCAGTTAAGAGTGGTTGCAGAGGGAGCCGGTGTTTGGCATCTGGTTTTTAAGACAGCTACTACACTGCTAGTGAGAGCAGTTTAATAGATTTAAATTGAATTTTAAAATGGGTAGGATATGTGGTAAGCTTAATATAATTAATAAATAAACACAAATGAAATAGACTTGGTAAACTTAATATGATATATACTTGTTGAACATGGGAAAATGATTCGCACATTGGAGACTGTAAAACAGACATTAATCCAGGAGTAATCCTATCCTCTACCTTCCTCTGTAATCTCCCTCCCACTAGCCAGTCCTCTCACTCACATGGCCAGCACAAGCGCCAAATGTTCTTACTGTGCACAGCTCCAGTTGTAGCAATCAGGATAGTGGGCACCAGTGCTGGTTTTCTAAACAAGCACTGCAAAAGCCAATATGTCTCTTCAAGAGCTATTGGTTTTGCCAATGTGTTTTAGCCATGGTGTACACTGGCATGGCTGCTGTTCAGCATGCCTAAAAGATAGTGGCATACAGGAGTGTGTCGCAGAGTATAGTGGAGTGGAATGGTGTAGAGTATAGAAGAGTGTCTTAGAATGGAGTAGCATAAGGTGTTATGTATTGGTGTGGCATAGAGTGGAGTCGCAGAGTGCGGACAGTGCAGTGGCGTGGAACAGAGTGGACTAGTATAGAGTGCTTAGGCATAGAGAGTTGCAGAGTAAAGTGGCATTGAGTGCAGTGGAGTAGAGTGTGGTGGCATAGAATGCAGCAGCATCATAGAATGCAATAGATTAGAGTATTGCATAGTGGAGTGCAGTTGTGTAGAGTAGAGTGGTGCAGAATGGAGTGGTTCGGAGTAGAGTGGTGTAGACAGCAATGCCGTTGCTCAGAGTAGATTAGAGTGACATAGAGTGCAGTGGCGTAGAGTGGCGCATAGTAGCATGGAGTAAAGTGCTGTAGAGTAGAGTATAGTGTCATAGAGTGCTATTGCAGAAAGTGCAGTGGTTTAGAGTTGAGTTCAGAAGAATGTAGTGACATTGAGTGCAGTGATGCAGAATAGAGTAGCATAGAGTGTATGGGCATAGAATATAGTAGTGCTTACTAGAGTGGCGTAGAGTTCAGTGGCGTAGACTGCAGTGTTGCAGAATAGAGTGTCTTAGAGTGCAGTGATGTAGAGTGGCATGGAGTGCATTGGCATAGACTGCAGCAGTGTACAGTAGAGTGTTGTCGATTAAAGTGGCATAGAGTGTACTGGTACTGAGTGCAGTGGCACAGAGTGCACTGGATTAGAGTAGAATAGCGCAGAGTAGAGTGTAGTGGCATAGTGTGGCATAAAGTGGTATTAAGTGGCATAGAGTAGAGTGGACTGGTGTAGAGTGCATTGGCTTAAAGTGTTACAGAGTATAGTGGTATGGAGTTCAGTGGCTTAGACTGAAACAGCATATAATTCAGGGGTGTATAATACAGTGTTGTAGAAACCAGTGGAGTAGATTAGAGTGGTGCATAATAGAGTGCAGTGGCATAGAGTTCAATGGTGCAGAGTAGAGTGGTGCAGACTACAGTTGCTTAGAGTGCAAAGGCATAGTGAACTAGTGCAGAGTAGAGTAAAATGGCATACAGAAGCAGAGAGTGAAGGAGTGTAGAGTTGTGCAGAGTGGAGTCACCTAGAGTGCAGTAGCATAGAGTGAAGTGATGCAGGGTGCATTGGAGTAGAGGGCATTGGTATTGAGGACAGACCTGCAGGTAGGGGTGGGCGGAATTTGCGTATTCGCGTTACGCAAATCACTGTGAAACGGTAAAAAATCTCTGTGAACACGCAGAAATTCTGCGAACACGCGGAATTGTTTGTTCACGATGCATTTTTACTGTTCGCAATCGCTGTTTGCATGCTCAGGGGGAAATATCTCGCGAACATGCATTTTTCGAAAGCGAACAAGCAAACAATTTAACGAAGTTGCGGAATGCAGAATTTTGGGCAATTTCGCGTTCTCCGCGGAACGCAAAATTACCCAAATTCTGCAAATTCCACGAACGGGACGGAATTTACCGCCCAGGCCTACTGCAGAGTAAAATGGCGTAGAGTTCAGTAGAGGAGAGTGCAGTGTACAGAACAGAGTGTTGTAGAGTGCAGTGGTGTGCAGTGGCGGAGAGTGCAGTGATGCAGAGTAGCATGGAGAGCAGTGGCATGGAGTACAGTGGTACAGAGGAGAGTGCAGTGGCGTATAGTACATTGGGATAGAGAGCAATGGAGTAGAGTGCAGTAGTTTAGATTAGAGTGGCATAGAATGCAGTGTTGTAGAGTGCAGTTGAATAGCTTAGATTGTTTCAGAGTCAGGTGAAATGGCATACAGTGGAGTAGTGTACGGTAGAGTGGCGTTGCATAGCATAGAGTGGTGCAAAGTGTAATGGCATGGAGTAAAGTAGTATAGAGTGCAGTGACATATAGTGCAGTGGTGTAGAGTAGACTGAGTGGCATAGAGTGCATTGTCATAGAGTGCAGCGGTGTAGAGTGAAGTGTTGTGGAGTGGCATAAAGTGGAGTTATGCAGAATAGAGTGGAGTGGCATGGACTGGGGTGGCATAGAGGGCAGTGACAAAGAGTGCAGTGATATAGAGTAGAATGGCTTAGAGTGCATAGGCGTAAAGTGGAGTGATGCTGAGTAGAGAGGCATTCAGTAAAGTAGCATACAGTGGAATGGGGCAAAGTGGAGAAGAGCACAGTGGGCAGTGGAGTGGCGTAGCATAAAGTGAAGTGGTGCACAGTAGAGTGCAGAGGCATGGAGTGGTGCAGGTTAGAGTAAAATGGCGTTGAGTGGGTACACATGGTTTGATAACACACTGTCATTTCAGACCAATCATTTTTGGATGAAATGACCCCTACATTTGCACAAATGTACAGTTTTGCTAATAAAACGATACAGTGCAAAAACGATAATGTGTGGAAATGGCATTACCTAGTGTATTGATTTGTTTTGATCATACTAAAGTATTTGTTTCCAAAACAATTCCAAATTAACAAAAAATGGGCTTTATTTGTGCTTTCCTAATTCTGATATTCTAAAATAGCCGCACAGTTCATTTAAATGTTGTTGTGTGCTAGAAAAAACCTTTCCTACCACAATATTCAGCAAAATTGTCACATAAATCCTCTCACTTTGAAGTCAGAGAAAGAAAGGTAAACACCTAGCTCCCCTATAAGACAGAGCCTGTCATTTGATCTCTTTCTTTGAATGTACAGCAAATGTGACAAGATAAGAACAAGATTTACATGTCTGTTTACAGAAAGGAGCACTCATGAAAGAATACCAGGAGAGGTAGAGTGAAAAGGCTTTGCTCCTTAGGAGGAAAGAACTCACACTGGACAGCATAAAACAAAATAAATCCATCAAATAGGAAGTCAGGGAATGTGAGTTACAAACTACAAAGCCAATGGTAAGCAACAGACGAAATGCATTCCCAGGGAAGCTTTCTAAATGTCCCCAAGATGTTGTTAGCAAGCCAGACAGCTGTGCGGTGTGGTAGGCTTCGGCTTACAAATAGGTGGACTGGCGCATTTTTTGTGCTAATTAGACACTGCTCTAGGGTAATGGTGATGATGAGGAAAACTATTGACATGCCTAATTGTGACTCATGCTACAGAAGACAACCATTTGCCTAGTAAGTTTACATTATTGACAACATCAAATTCCACAGACAGGTGTAGTTGGATAAGCAAAGCCAAACGTCTCCTGTCTATAATTTGTTTAATGTTTCCCCTGATTTCCTGCAGGGTGTTTTCAAGTCCATAAAAAATAGGGAAACCTGAACAGAGATTTTCCAGCAGGCTAAGTTTATCTAGGCATGCTTGTAAAAGGGTTTTGGCCATTCTTTAATTAGGTTGGCTTATGGCCACAATATAGTGTAATCAAATCAGTTATGCTGGATAAAGAACAAAAAAAATCTGCGCACATCACTTAAAGTCACTTTTATCCTTGTGCAATCCACAATGTTGTCCAATGCGTATTCTTGCAAGCACACTCCTTATTTATTCCAAGGAAGTCGAAATGTGTAGGGAAATGTGGTTTTTATTTCTTATTTTACAAAAAAGTGCTTCACAGCCGATGCGCGTTTTGCCCTTTGCGGGCTTCCTCAAGGCCAGTGATCCAAATCTTCGGCACAAACAAAGTTTGAGTTTGAGCTAAACACTCTAAGTGATGTCACCTGGTGTATTTTCCAATCCTTCTCCTTCTCCCGTCAAGGTGTTCAGCTGAACCGGTAATTGGATACGGAGGTTGCAGAGACAAATGGCGTTCGCGATGGAACTTATTATGGCTCCTGGATTTTAAAACATGACGATTACTGCGTATATTGATCTGTGCTGAGAAGGATTGGATTATGCACTAGGTGACATTGATAAGAATTATTTCTTAGAGTGTTTAGCTCAAACTCAAACTTTGTTAGTGTCGAAGACTTGGAAAACTGGCCTTGAGGAAGCCCACAAAGGGCGAAACGCGCTACGGCTGTGAAGCACTTTGTTGTAAAAAAAGAAATAAAAACCACATTTCTCTACACATCTCGACTTCCTTGGGATAAAAAGGAGTGTGCTTCCAAGATGCAAAAATTGTGGATTGCACAAGGATAAAAGTGACTTTAAGTGATGTGTGAGGGTGTTTTTTGTTCTTTGTTGATGTGGCAATCTGCTACACCATTAGTGGGCAGATGGTCATTCTTTAATGCCTGAGGTGGATAAGCATTTCACACCAAAGTTGCACTCAATGTTTAGAATTCAAATTGTATAAGTAGGTGGATCGTTTTTCGCAAAGGAAAGAGACAAATTTTGATGTGCAGATCTGGTTAGCAAATCCGCCCTCTTGTGATGTTCATCAGTTATGCTGGATGTAAATTAATTTTTTTGACTAATGATGTTGTGACCTCACACTTGAAAGACTGACACTGTTGTAATAATGAGTTAAATATTTTGTGGAGCCTAGGGAAAGGAAGCTACACCCAGCTCAGTCATGGGGGAGATTGACAAGGGGTTTTAATTTTCCAAGATATGTCAGTGCTTTAGTAAAGGGAAACGATCTGAATGAAAATGGGGGGTAGAGGGTTGTTTTGACACAACTCTCATTGACATCACTTACTGTATAGCTATTTTTAAGGTCATTTAAAGTTTTACAGGATGGGTGACCTGCCATAAATGACTGTGTCTCCTGCCCGCCACATTCATAGTTTCACTGGCTCTTTTAGAGGTGGAGAAATATTGGGTTTCCCAAGATGGGACCTCTGCCAGCCTGGCTACAGAACACAGACTTTACCATCAGCCTACCACCTATAGGCCTGCTAGCCTCAGAGATCCAGGAGGCCTTAAAAGCCTTCTGACTCACTTGACGACAGCAATGACAGCCATGTCAGTAATGCAGGAAATAAAACAATGGTACCCATGTGTAGGGAGAATACTCCCGGTGCTTCAGGGATTCCTTATTGATTCTTCAGAAATAAACCCCTACTCTGGGGGTTAGTTTCTGCAAAGCAAAAATAATGCCACAACTGCGTGGCAGTCAAGCAACATTTCAGGTTTTTCCAATGTGAAACAATTGCTGTCAACATGGCGAGGGCGACCCTACCTAGATGACAAGAGAAAGGAGCCTCTACAGACCCAGCAGGTTGAAATACTCTAGATGACCACCTTGGCAAAAAAACTGAGTGGAGACTAACTGAAAGAGAGTACTTGACATATTTAAAGCGGAGCTGACCCTTTATGCCAGTATGCTGGTTTTGTTTTCTTAATAGCCTGTGATACATGCTTATTCTCATATAGTTCACACAATAACTATCTTGAAGGCTTTGTTCTAAAATCTTACATAATAGAAACAAAGGTTATATTCAATGGCTCATTAGGTAAATCTCATTGCTTAGCAATGTTATCCATTGTGGATATGCACTTTTCTGCGTACATTAACGCAGTGGAGACTTTACTCTAAAGTGGAGGGTCTTAGGTCTCACCTACAAATAGCTTTAAGTGTATGTTATCGAAAAGCCTATTGTGTACAATACCAATACTCAGAGTAGAATTTTGATCAGTGTTCTGGTTATCATTGTTTGGCCTCATTTTCAGTCTTGTCTGCATGCTCCTTATTCAATAATCTTACTTTTACATCTTGTGTTTGTCCCTCCTCTGTAGAATCTTGTTTACTATTTCTTAAGTGGAATAACTTGTACCCTTTCACTGCTTATATTCAACGAACTACTTTTATTTTTTACTTTTAACAACTCTATGTAAGTTCATGTGTTTTCTTGCTCTCTCTCCTCCTATATTGTGTGTTGTTTCCTCCTTCAGATCCTGCTCCCTCACACTCTCTGTTTAGCTTTCCCAATCCCCAGCTCGTCCTTTACTTTCCCTTCCCCTCCCTACTCAGCTTTTTTCAAATTAATCCCTCACTTATCTCTGATGGTGATCCACTGGCCCTCCCTACTCACTGTTGCTTGTTGATGTCATTTACTTTCCAAAAACCCATCCGTTGCAGTTCTTCTGTTGCTTCCATGGCCCTTGTGTCATTTTTTTTGTTGTTTGCTTTTTGGAGGGCTACCAGTCCACTTTTTTGCTTAAATTTATTTTTGTGCTCCTTTTTAACAAATATACCACCATATCATAATGCATGAACATACATCCATGTTGATGAATGTGTTGATACATATATCAGACATGGCCTTTTTTTTAGGCTGAGGAGATCAGCATTGGCAATACCCATATTTAGGTCTCAACTAAGATAGCAAGCATGCGCTGTTGCTAGCATGAGATATTGTTTACTACAAGGGACTTAGATCCCGCCCACTGCTTACCATTAGTTAGCCTCATGGTCTCTTTTGTTTGCTGGTGAAGAGACGTACCTAATGCACACACTCAGTGAAATTAAAGACGTTGGTCAATGTATACATTTTTAAAAGTTACATAAAAATGCAGAGAAACAACGGTAGAGCACAAAGATATCAATTAGATGGTGACAGCAAGTAAAATATGATGACAAGAGAGAATCTTGGTGTCCTTGTTTAATTATCAAAGCTTGACAACAACCAGCCGACACGTGTTTCATCGCATCTTGCGAATCTTCAGGGCTCTAGGTGGCTGTACTTAAGCCAATCGGTCGCTCTTCCGGTGATAATTCCGACCCGGAAGGGCCCAAGACCAGTACTTGTTCAAAAATTCGATGGTATTAAAAGACTTCAAAGCGAAATGCGCTTAAAATCCCCCGGGAGATAGAGTATAGGCACAGTTGAACCGGTAACCTCCGTATCCGGTAAGTAAGTGGTATGTAGAAAAGCAATAGAGGTAGCTCTATGCTTTTGTGAAGACGGTTATATTTGGACGACTTGGTAAGCTCGTTTCTCCCGGGCCTCCGTGTTCCTGGTGTGGACACCATTTGTTTGCTGCCTCCTAATTGGCAAGCCCCACTTCCTTTTTCATGTGAAGCAGGGTCCCGCTCCTGATTGCTTCATTTTGAATTGGGCCCTTTCACTGCCCCGCTGTGATTCAGGTACTATTTATATTTTTTATTTCTCTTTGTCAATGTTGCATGTTCCTTATTGGTACTTACTTCCTATCCCCGTCCAACTATGGCCATGTAGCTACTACATCTGTTCCCTTTTACAGTAGGCATATAACGTGCAATTCGTCTCACCATACTTTGACTTTACCCCCCTTTTGCCCCCCACAAAAGGTACCAAACAAAGTGGCTGGTCTTCACTGCGTAGTCTTTATTAATTCTCTCAGATAACGCCCTCTTTATTTGTTGCTACATTGTCAACATTAGACCAACTTTATTAAACAAACCAACACACATTGATAAACATATGGTGGTGCAGTATTTGTTTGCACCGCAGGTTACAATTGTATTTACAATTCATGATCTCCAGATCCACCCTGGATGTGGGTTGTACCAGCAGGCCACAACCCACCTCCATTGCTTCCAATCCATTCCAGGTAACTACCTGTCAACTACCCCCTAGACGCGGTTACCTGGTACTGCTTTGCGCCTTTCCTTGCGCCCCAGCTTTCCCCAAATTGCTTCTTCCAAGCACCGGGCTCTGGGGTAGGGCCGGAGAGTCCAGGACCACCAGCAGGACGGCCCCCTCTCCCGCCAGCCCGGAGCCCCATTGACTGCCCTCCTTGTTCCAGGATGAGCCAGTCCCCGCCCAGAAAGGAGCCCCCGACATTTTCCTTGGCTGGGACCCCGCCATAGGGTGAGGAGCCTCCCTCCAGTAGCTACTTCCTTTCCAGATCTGGCTCTATGGCCCCCAATTTAGTGCAGATGGCGCCCCATTTAAGCAGATGGATGATGCCAACCCTTTATTTGCTGATGAACTGACATCATTAGACCAACTTTTATTAAAACCAATTCAACACACAATGATAAGCATAGGGTTGCACAGTATTCATATCAGTCAGAGGTTACAGTTACAATTGCATTTAAAAATCTGGATCTCCAGAGCCACACTTGATGCGGGTTGTACCATCAGGCCACAACGCCACACTTGTTGCGGGTTGTACCAGCAGGCCACAACCCATCTCCATTGCTTCTAATTTGAGGTAACTACCCATCGTCTACCTCTAGACGCGGCCACCAGGGCACTGCTTTGCGCCTTTTTTGCGCACCAGTTCTCACTAACTTGCTTCTTACCAAGCACCAGCATCTCGGGTTGGGCCGGAGAGTCCAGGACCACCAGTAGGACGGCCCCCCCTCCCGCCAGCCCGGAGCCCTATTGACGGCCTCCCTGCTAAAAAGGAGTCCCATATGTTTTAAATCCCTTGATGGAGGCACCCGCTCCCAAACTGCCCCCTGTAGGTTATAGGCAACTTATTCACCCATTATACTAAGAGGCATTACACCTCATAGAACTTATGCAACCAGGTAACACTTGAGAAATTGATCCGGCCCATATCAGCCCCCTGAACGGTGCTTTCCACCCACTGTACTACGGCCTTACCTTTACTGGATATTGGTGCCCAATAAACTTAATCTGGCCTGCAGGACAGAATAACTTAGCCCATGCCACATCCTGCACCCACCTGCGCTATGAAAAGCAGCCCCGCTGAACCATTAACAAAGCTGTATAGGCAGCACTGCTTAAACCAGGTAACCATTGCAATTGAAGTGCAAGCCGTACTGGTACCGGCTCTATCCGTGGCAAATCGCCATACCCAACACCAGGCGACCTTAGCCTGCTCCCCTCTCTGGGCCCAAGGCGGATCCCTCCCTCCAGTATTGTCCACACAGCTGTTACTGTGTCAGAGCCCAGAGGTAAGCGTTACCTTTTTGTCCCATATCCACCCAATTCTACCTACATGTGGCTATGGCCCGTGGTATTACTTTAGAAACAAACAAAGACTGTTTGAGAGAGAAGCACTTTTCACTGGCTCCCGTGGGATGCTCTGTAAGTAACCCAATTCTTTCCTTTATGTATACATCTTTTTCAAACTGTACATTGCCAAAACAAATTGTCCATATGATACATAATTCTTGTCGAGAAACCAAAATGGCTCAAATGCTTGTCGATGTCATATATTTTAATGACTGTTTTCTTGCTTGAGTATTCTTCTCTTAGTACATTACATCATGTACAGTGATTCCTCTTAACATCATTATGGCAGTCACTCCCAATGCATTTCGGTATTAAATACCTTCGTCAGGGGAATACTGAAAATTAACGGGAAACAATCATCAGAACTCTACATGGGGAGCAAAGGACCCCACCTCGTGTACATGCAAACACTCGTGTAATATTTATGTAAACGATACCATCTCTGTGCACACGCTAATGTCTATGTATTTCCGTGATCTTAAAACTATGTAATCTCCAACATGCCAGTTTACCCTGTGCTGCACCACAACCACATGCTGGTCAATAACATAATAATCGTACCTGCTCTGATGCTCCTGTGTCTAACCGATATGTGTGCAAGCTGCTAAGAACTAACGGAAAGCTGTAAAAAAGAAATAATGTCACTATATTTACACCTCTTGTCTGAAGCCTCGAATGTGCCGGATAATGTGAAGCAGCGTACCTTAAAGGCTTGCCGATGTTATCAACGTCCAGTGTTCTCGATGTCACCGTAACTCAGGCTGCCACGTAAATTCAATTCTGACAACAAACGGACACCGCGTTACAAACCCGCCCTGCTACACGAAGAACGTGTTGCATGCTTGTGCTAATGACTCAAATGCTGCCAAAGTCTCTTACCTGGCGTGTCGGTTTCTAACTAGCTCCTGATCCTATCGTGTGGCGTGGAAGCTGTCTTCCGTGTCCTGCACGTTGCCTTCTAATCCAAACTAAACATAAGTGACGGACTACTGTTGTGCTCTAGTGACGGGCGCCATCTTAAAGTGGATGTGAGTGCCTGTGCACCAAGTAAAATTATATGTAAACCATTTGTGCATCGGAGGTTGTAACTGGACATGCTACTAAGTACTGACCGGAAATGTACTACATTTGTTTACAATAGACAGTAATGTGACATTATACAGAAGGGGCAATCTTTACATACGACATTAAACGAAATGCTACATAATAAACATGGAAAATAACATGATAGACCTGAAAAACAACAAGAGTGGTGGTTCAGTACATTTTACAACATCCTTATTTACAGAAAACACATGTATTCAATTTTATCATTGAGACCACGTGGTTCAAGCGAATTCAAATGGCGGATCCAGTATGTTTTCCTTTGGGACAGATGGCGATTGGTGTCAGCATGTGACTTTTTGTCTATACTCTCTAACACCGTGTATCGTAATTGAGGTATGGTGTGTTGTCGTTCTTTCCAATGTGTGGCCAGGTTAGATTTAGGGTTGCAAGTTCTTATCATGCTCTTGTGCTCTGTGATTCGCACTTTCACCTTACGTGTAGTTTTCCCTACATATACTAGCCCGCAGGGACATTTGATGGCGTACACTACTATTTCAGTGTTGCAATCAGACGTGTGTCTGAGATGAATCACATTCCCTACCATAACGATACCGCAATGTCCACAATTGTGACATTTCACCATGCCTCTGTGATGACCTACTTTGGTCTGTGTCTGAGCTTGTTTCAATATTTCCTTTAAATTTTTAGATCTAGTGTGTGCAAACAAAGGTTTGCCTACAAACACTGCCTTAAAATCAGATTCCTGTTCGATCACTTCCCATCTTTTTAGTATGCTTTTCTTGATCAGCCTGCTGGCTTTAGAATGTTTGATGACAAACACCTCCCTTTCAAGTGCGGGTCTAGTGGTTTTTACTAGAAGTGTTTCTCTGCTGATTGATCTGGCCTTAAGTTTAGCCTACTGCAATAACTCCTCTGGATACCCTCTGTCTTTGTAAGCCTGTGTCATGACCTCCATCTCTAGTGTTCCTTGTGTTTCTTGTGAACAGATTCTGCGAGCCCACAAAAACTGCGAGAAGGGTAAATGGTTCTTTAAAGACATGGTATGAAAACTGCTGTAATGTAGTGCATTATTGCGGTCGGTGGGTTGCACAAAGACCCGGTGGACCCACCATTCAGGCCAATTGTGGCGGGATGTGGTTCACTGCATGAACCGTTAGGGAAATCTTTAGATCATTACCTACAGCCATTAGTTCAGCAGTGGAGCACGTATATACAAGATACGACAGATTGCCTAAAGAGACTTCAGGAAGTCACCATCACTTCAGAAGAGCACATATGGCTTTGCACAGTAGACATAACAGCATTGTACACCTCCATCCCCCACCAGGAGGGGATGGAGGCGGTGGAATGGATGTTATTAAGACATGACTATGACGAGGGTACTAATGTATTTCTTCTAGAACTGCTTCATTTTTGCCTTTACCATGGGTATTTTCAATGGGAGGATAACTTTTACCTCCAGCGGACAGGAACCAGTATGGGTTTTACTGGGGCGCCGACATTTGCCAATATATTTATGGCAAAATATGAGGAAGAAAATATACTACAGAATCAGGAATGGAAACAACATTTGAAACTTTTCGTCAGGTTTATAGACGACATTCTAATGGTGTGGAAAGGTCCCTACAACTCTCTAGAAAATCTTCTGATAGAGTTGAACGGCAGACATGATCAGATCAAAATAACTTATTCCATACATGCAGAAACCATTAACTATCGTGACATCCTTATTGAAAAGCATGGTTTAGAACTACACACAAGATTGTATAAAAAACCCACCAACCGCAATAATGCACTACATTACAGCAGTTTTCATACAATGTCCTTAAAGAACCATTTACCCTTCTCGCAGTTTTTGCGGGCTCGCAGAATCTGTTCACAAGAAACAAAAGGAACACTAGAGATGGAGGTCATGACACAGGCTTACAAAGACAGAGGGTATCCAGAGGAGTTATTGCAGCAGGCTAAACTTAAGGCCAGATCAATCAGCAGAGAAACACTTCTAGTAAAAACCACTAGACCCGCACTTGAAAGGGAAGTGTTTGTCATCAAACATTCTACAGCCAGCAGGCTGATCAAGAAAAGCATACTAAAAAGATGGGAAGTGATCGAACAGGAATCTGATTTTAAGGCAGTGTTTGTAGGCAAACCTTTGTTTGCACACACTAGATCTAAAAATTTAAAGGAAATATTGAAACAAGCTCAGACACAGACCAAAGTAGGTCATCACAGAGGCATGGTGAAATGCCACAATTGTGGACATTGCGGTAACGTTATGGTAGGGAATGCTTTTCCACATCCCCAAACAGGCAAACAGATTCATCTCATACACACGTCTGATTGCAACACTGAAATGGTAGTGTACGCCATCAAATGTCCCTGCAGGCTAGTATATGTAGGGAAAACTACACGTAAGGTGAAAGTGCGAATCACAGAGCACAAGAGCATGATAAGAACTTGCAACCCTAAATCTAACCTGGCCACACATTGGAAAGAACGACAACACACCATACCTCAATTACGATACACGGTGTTAGAGAGTATAGACAAAAAGTCACATGCTGACACCAATCGCTATTTTGTCCCAAAGGGAAACATACTGGATCCGCCATTTGAATTCGCTTGAACCACGTGGTCTCAATGATAAAATTGAATACATGTGTTTTCTGTAAATAAGGATGTTGTAAAATGTACTGAACCACCACTCTTGTTGTTTTTCAGGTCTATCATGTTATTTTCCATGTTTATTATGTAGCATTTCGTTTAATGTCGTATGTAAAGATTGCCCCTTCTGTATAATGTCACATTACTGTCTATTGTAAACAAATGCAGTAAATTTCCGGTCAGTACTTAGTAGCATGTCCAGTTACAACCTCCGATGCACAAATGGTTTACATATAATTTTACTTGGTGCACAGGCACTCACATCCACTTTAAGATGGCGCCCGTCACTAGAGCACAACAGTAGTCCGTCACTTATGTTTAGTTTGGATTAGAAGGCAACGTGCAGGACACGGAAGACAGCTTCCACGCCACACGATAGGATCAGGAGCTAGTTAGAAACCGACACGCCAGGTAAGAGACTTTGGCAGCATTTGAGTCATTAGCACAAGCATGCAACACGTTCTTCGTGTAGCAGGGCGGGTTTGTAACGCGGTGTCCGTTTGTTGTCAGAATTGAATTTACGTGGCAGCCTGAGTTACGGTGACATCGAGAACACTGGACGTTGATAACATCGGCAAGCCTTGAAGGTATGCTGCTTCACATTATCCGGCACATTCGAGGCTTCAGACAAGAGGTGTAAATATAGTGACATTATTTCTTTTTTACAGCTTTCCGTTAGTTCTTAGCAGCTTGCACACATATCGGTTAGACACAGGAGCATCAGAGCAGGTACGATTATTATGTTATTGACCAGCATGTGGTCGTGGTGCAGCACAAGGTAAACTGGCATGTTGGAGATTACATAGTTTTAAGATCACGGAAATACATAGACATTAGCGTGTGCACAGAGATGGTATCGTTTACATAAATATTACACGAGTGTTTGCATGTACACGAGGTGGGGTCCTTTGCTCCCCATGTAGAGTTCTGATGATTGTTTCCCGTTAATTTTCAGTATTCCCCTGACGAAGGTATTTAATACCGAAATGCATTGGGAGTGACTGCCATAATGATGTTAAGAGGAATCACTGTACATGATGTAATGTACTAAGAGAAGAATACTCAAGCAAGAAAACAGTCATTAAAATATATGACATCGACAAGCATTTGAGTCATTTTGGTTTCTCGACAAGAATTATGTATCATATGGACAATTTGTTTTGGCAACGTACAGTTTGAAAAAGATGTATACATAAAGGAAAGAATTGTGTTTCTTACAGAGCATCCCATGGGAGCCAGTGAAAAGTGCTTCGCTCTCAAACAGTCTTTGTTTGTTTCTCATGTTATGCACTGACGGGAGCCAGTCAGTTTGAGCGAGAGCACCGTATAATTAGTAGGATTAAATCACACACTTGGATTACTGCATCAGTTTTGATAAAGGAGTGCAGAGTGCCATATCTCTTTGCCGTGGTATTACTTTGCAACATCCCTTCAGCCCTTGATGGTAAGCGCTATCCTTTGTTCTTTGCTTCCTTAGGATGGTGAACTGCACTACAGCCTAACCCATGACAGGACCCATCACACTGTTAAAGCACTACCACACCGCACACGAAGTCCTCCACCCTTGTGTGCCGGAACTGAACACTGGCTATCCTGAAGGTTCTGCCCTTTTGTGCCGGAAATGAATGCTGGCTATCCTTCATGTTCTGCCAGTTGTCATCCGGAGATCATGTTATCGCCATGTCAGCGCCACGCGCCTCCCACCAGCATGTGGAGAAAAGGAAAAACAAACAGTCAGCGTTTGGAGATCCACCCTTTTGAAGTCGCACTTTTAAATATATAATAGACAGTACGTTTGTATAAACCCATGAGAGGCTCCCTGTCAAAAAAGCTGTAGTTCCAGTATACTCTGAAGCTGCTCTTCCCTGAGCGTGAGCTATCTAAGCACCTCCTGCATCACCCACACCAGTGGTTAAATCCCATCTTTGCCAAACTTCGACCTGCATGTTTGGCATGCCTTCACCCCCGCAATAATTGTGCCTCCTGCATAGCAGCTATTAATTCACTTGTTTCCCCTAATGCCAGTGGCCCCACGTCTAACCTGCCGGGCTGTCAGCCATTTCTTTTTCTCTTTTTTTTTTTTTAAGAATCTAGTGAATGAATATCCATCCATGCTCAAAAGCTAAAGCAAAACAGTCCACACTATTCCTTGACGCCCAAGGTACTGGAACAGTGTCCTTTTCACAAATGCCCTACGTGTTTCGTATACACGGCATCCAATTATCTATGGAGCAACATGTATTACCACTACTCCACTAGCAAATACCTACACGTCTGCTGTTAGTGCCCAACCCTGTTCTTCACCTCGAACAATAGAACCAATCCCTCTCCAGCCTGGGTGTCAATTGTGCCGCAAAATACACCAGCAATCTTTAAGCCGGGTCTTGCGGCTCCGTAAATCAATACAACCCCGACTGGTCCCCTCAGCCTTTCATCCGCCTGAGGTCGACAACCTGAGCACCCTTAAGTTGGGTAACGCCAAACCGCTACTACTCAGTGCAAAAATACGCATGAGTGAACACTAAAGATGTCCGCTTATCATGCCAACACATTCTTGTCCCTTATTAACAGAAAATCCCCCAACTCCGTTTCCAAAGGCAGTGATAATCTGTGATGCACTCCCCAAAATGACATCAAAACCAATTATTGCAACAACTGAGGCGTGCCATCCTTAGTTAATGTTTTCTTTTGTCCATAGAATTGTAGCCAGCCACCTTTTTCTTTCTCTTTGTCCATGTTGCATGTTCCTTGTTGGTTCTTACCTCCCATCCCCGTCCAACTATGGCCATGTAGCTACCACATCTGTTCCTTTTTAAGCCAGCTGTTGTTCACTGCAATTTGTCCTTCATTCTTGCTCTGCTGTTTCTTTTGCAAATCTGGATGATTACGCATGTGTGGTATCACACATTTTAACAGGCTTGTGTTATTCACATTCTCAAGTATTGCACTCTTCCTTCTCTGGTTTTGAACTTCCGCTCCCATTGTTGCTCCCAGTTCCATTGCGCAGGCTGATACATATAGGGCCACAATCTTCATTTTCCTGTCCTGAGACAGAAGCTCGATTTGTAAACTGCTAGGATGAAACTGTTAAAACCGCCTGTAGACTGAAAACAGTCTTTTTCCAGTTTCGGCATTTGAAACATTTGGCGTCAACACACTGGTAAAAGTTCCCTGAAGTGGTGGAAAGACCACTTTTTTGGTGCTATAGAAGTCATATGACTGTATTGCTCCCCCTACCCAACAAGTGTGCTTCGCACAATAGAAAAGCATGGCATCATTTAAAATAGCAAAACTGTATATCTGACTGCCATACCAGCACAGCTCTGCTCAAGCAAACATCCGGGGAGACAGTGTTGCAGAACAAGGACTACGGCAGACTTGAGCAAAGGTACTGTCTGCCTCATGTAGACCAACATGGGGTGCTTCTCCGATAGTGCCCTATCTTGTTCTGTAGGTCTCTCTACTTTTGAACTCGCTGCCCGCATTGTTGCTGCAAGTTAATTTGTTAATTTTTAGATCTCGCCTAGGCAGCGCTTGCACTGTCTCTTCGAGATATGTGCCTAAAGCTCCGCCCACTTCCCGCCCATCTTTTTATTTGGCTTTTGTCCCTGTCCTTGGTGGCTTTTCATTGGTCAATAGGCTTAGTAGTCCCTCCTTAGTGCCGCCTTGTCTCTTCTTGTGACCTCCCATGAGGACACCCCCTGTTACAAGTGTTGTTACTTTCTAGGTTTTAATTAAAGCCACAAGGCACTATTTTCTTAAAAGGCTTCAGGCAATACACACATTTGGTCCCAAGCTAGGCTGGTAGTGGTTAATTTACTCACTAGAACATCTCACATTTATATGAGACAGTCTACAAATTTCCCTTCATCAGCTCCACACAGAGTACAATCGAATCCGAAATTAATGAAATAATTATTTTGTCATATTTCAAAGCTACTAATTGTATACAATGATATAGCTATTTGAATGCACTCGTAGTACTGTCTTGAATGCAATGCATTATGGTTAGGGTGATTTACCATATCTTCTGTAGGGTGCAGTACCATATGTGACCAAAAAAGATCCTCAATTCTGGTGCCTTGCTCGCTAGGGACCTCTAGGAGCTGCTTGCTGTACTTCACCGAGACATGCAATGCAGGTTCCTGGCTCACTAGAAAGCATTAGCATTAAAGCATTAGGTCTCACTTTACTGAAAGACCTATTGCATTGCAAATGCTTGTTCTACTCGCCATAGTGGCCCCTGTTTTCTCGTTGGTTTTCAGCTCTGTATAATTGCATTGACTTTTAGTTGTGGAATCTCTGGTATTTGCTAACTGCCAAAATAAGTACATACCATTCTGGTTCTCCGTTTACTTGAAGCCCACATGGTGATCTTATCTGATAATTTACAACTAACAATTAATATTCCTATGTACTTCTTAACTTGGCCTCCACTCATTCTCTACAGTTTTACTTTCATTCTTACTTGCTGCTTGCTCCTCTAGAACTAACATTTGCGCTCTCAGTCCAGGCGCAATTAACTTCACCCCTTTCCTGCTCATACTTTCCTTTCAATACAACAGTCCCTTTCCTTTTACTTTACTTCTGTGTTCTTTCAGGACTTCTGGATGAGTGATTGCATTGATATTCCATCTCTGTACCCACTACTATTGCAGTTTATTTTGATCCCCAACAAACAGATTTCTGTTATTTTTTTTTCTTAACGTTCTCTAGTCCTTTGTAACTTTCGGTCACCCGAAAATACCACTTTTTTCTCTCTTTTCTCCCTCCACTTTTCTGTAAATTGATGCCTGCTACTTGCCCTTACCTCTTCATATCCCTGCCTGTTATTCTATTTCCTCCACCCCATAAATACTTTGCAAATAAATGTGCTTCACCCAATGTTGATCTTTTTGCATACAACACATTACTTTAAACAAAATGTGAAAGGAAGGGCATCTTTTTTATTCTTCACAACATTTAAATGCAAGGTTAACCTACTTATGCTGAAAAAAGGCGTGAACAGCAAAACAAACAAGATGATGGACGGAATGTTGCACAATAGCAAAGCATTCACCCCCAGTCACAGATCTGGGTTTAATCGATTGTTATTTTGCTCACCACACAACCCCAGTTCAGACATGGCCATATGCAAATCAGGCTTGACCCTGTGCCTCATAGGAACAGTCCAGCCCGAAATGCCAAGCCATGTCTTCCCTGGCACGGAATCAAGCATCCTAGGACCGGTTTCTGGCGTTACAGCCGTCTTCAGCCAGGATAGCTTGCCTCCAGTGGCATTGTGAGCAAGGGACCCACGTCTGGGCATACCCTTCCCACATAGGGTGAACAGCAATACAAACAAGATGATGGACGGAATGTTGCACAATTGCAAAACATTCACCCCCAGTCACAGATTTGGGTTTAATCCAAAAAGGCGTGAAGCACAGCTGCCTTGCAGGTATCTTTCACAGTTCGCAGGGCATCACTGTGCCACTGACTATTGGCTTTATCAATGGTTGTTAGCTGCAGAAGATGAATGAGTAACAACAATGACTTTTTGGGAAATAATAGTGGAAATGCTTCAATTCTGTTATTATGATACTGTGAAATTACCATACCACTCCATTATAATTAAAACTCTTTGCAAAATACTTGCTTTTATTTATTATGGTTTGGAAACATTCTCTAGAAGCTAGGACTACTTGTCAGCACCAGCCCATGCAGCGGCTTTATCATTGCAGACCTCTTAAATTTAGAGCCTGCCCTGGCATGCCCTTTCAGATCACTAGCAGGTGATCTTATCTTCTGATTGGCTCCTTCGTGGCAGCATGCTTAACAAAGGGTTGGTTGGTTTGTGCACCCCACTGTGAAGATTTTTTTCACGCCCATGGTGAGAACAAAAATAAAGAGCCCGATAGCCACCCGTCTCAGCACCTGTTTTTTATTTAGAACTGCCGTGCTTAGCACCCGCGGGACCTGGCATACATAAAAGCCCTGGCTACAGTGTAAATACAACACTACGATTGTAAAAAGAAAAAATTCACTCAATAGCTGCTAGACTGATGTACGCCCTCACACATGACATTTTACAAGCCTTTCTTTACTACGCAACCAATTTAATGTGCACTTGCTAAACATGTCTCGAACAATAGACATTTGTTCTTTGCAGTATATCTGTTCACTTCCAGACAAATTCGATCACGCATTCTTTACATACCTTATTAAAATAAAAGAAACGATAATTCATATCTTATACTGTCAAACATTTAATAAACTCATTACGTCATACAAAGGCAACACATAAAAATAGATTAAAGGCGAGATCTATTGGCTTTGCCAATGCTTGTTTTCCTCTCTTTTTTTTCCTTCTTATTACTGACATTGGCCAGTGTTGGCGACATTCATTGGCCGAGTCAGAAGGAGAGACCTAGCAGCTCTGACAGTGTTGGTTTAGCGATTCCTAGTTCAGGATCCGGTAGATGTTTTTGCAGTCGCAGGTTACCTTCCGCTTTGCAACAAGACATTGCAGCAGGAGAGCGAAGGGGAAGAGATGGGGGATTGCAATTGTTCAGACAGACTGAGGCACTCGAGGTTGCTCACTCGGTTTACAAATGTGTCAAGAACTGCCAACACCTAGATTGCCCGGCACCTTCCTCCCTACACTCCACTCGAAGGCCTGCGCCCATTTCTTTCTGCAGCACGTTGCGTCAGTCTGTTTGTAGTTTTCAGAGAGTGGCTCGACCTAAGGGAATTCCCGTTTGACATTTTCCAGAGCCCTGACACCAACCATGTCCTTCTGAAAATTACCTCAAATTAAACGCGTTGCTCTGTTTTACCAGCGAGCATGTTTACCCGCCAAGCTGGGCCCGAGGCTTTGTGTCATCTAGCAGGCAGGGGCTTAGCAGGCAGCCACTCTCAACCCACGGCTTGGCTGCTGTTCTTTGGGAAGTGTTTGGCACTGCTTTGCAAGCCTGTGTGTGGTCCACATGCCAGGGCATGGCACTTGAGCTGTTATGTGACTTCTGGTACTGACAGCTGTGTACGTTATGAGGAGCAGCTGGATGGGGGTCTCGTTGGAGGAGAACCGTAGCTTTTTGGATAATGATCATGGACTTGCTGGTGAACACACTCGGCCCTTGATCTCCAGAGCCCACATAGTACATACAGATCTAAGTATATAAATAGTATATACTAAAGTATATACAAGAGGTGTTGCATGCGCGACCTAAAAAATGAAAACAAGACACAGCAATGTCTTAAGGTGTCTTCAGAGCACGAAGATTGTGTATCCTGGAATGACTTCTCAGAGGCTATTCGATTTTATGGCTGCAGGGTAGATTAAGCTCACCCTACTTGTTCTCACACGTTTGACTTTGGGGACTTTTGTACTAACTTCTAGGTTTTTGCAGTCTTTGAAGGCTATTAATAAAAGGTTCTACTAATAATGTTGCTCAATTTTCCAATTTTGAATGGATGGAAGTCTGCTTTGGTTTACTTCAATTCGCATTGGTGACCTGGACTTAGCAGCGGATTTCAGAAGTACGGGTTTAACTCACAGACGCATGCTATGCACCAAGGATACGTCACTGGCTGGGGAAAGGAATGCGCTTTCTCAAATTCACCAGAGCAGTAATGCAGCAAGTACAAGATCACTTTGAATGTGTACAGGGTCTGACCCATAACTCTGAGCGCTTAAGCATTGTTGTTGTGTTATTAGAAGCACGAGCAGCTGCTTTGGGAACATGTGTAACTCAGGCAATATTATCAAAATTGCCCCAAGGATGCAACAATTGTGTGTGATTGCTTTATGTTTCCCTTAGGGCACTTTGGTCTTACTAATTGGCCGCAGATGTTTGTGCAGCCCCCTTCTGTAATACTGATTGCAATGATATACATATAGTGAAAGCACAACCCAAAAGAGACGTTCCTTTATTTGCACAGGCGTGTGTGGCGCCACACAAAAGAGGAAACACTTTGATTCCACACCCACGCGTATATTGTTGCTGGAAGAGAGGCAAAGGAGCAGTCAGGATGGGAAATGACTGTGTAACTCTAAGTGGATGTACACAGTCAGTTCCCGCGTAGACCGTTTCTTCGAAGGGAGTGGAGCAGTGTAAATTTGCCTACATTCTTAAATGTCATAAATACGCAACATATATGTAATTTGCAACACATACGTGTGTGTCCTAACGTTAATAATGTTATGATGACAGATTTGTGACCAAATGATTTATGATAACCCGATGATTTATAACCATGATTTATGGCGACAGATTTACGACGATCAGGTAGAGCGATTTATGATAACAAGATGATGACTGATTTATGACAGAATGATTTATGATACCCGATGACTTATGACCCATGATTTATGATGTCCGGATGACACTGAGCGATAACCAATTATGATATGTATGATAATGATTTATGACCCCGGCCTGAGAAGGTACCCAGGGGAGTTGTACAAATATGGCGTATGTTATGAGTAATAAAACTGCAACAACCACCACAAAAACAATGTCTGTTGGCTGTGTGTAGTTATACATGTACACGGGTATAGTACAGTTCCGGGAATGGGGCAGTGCGGCCGTTATAGCAGAGGCCGGCCCCCAAAGGGGGCCTCAAGGGCCGGCGCCTTAACGGCCGCCGAGGCCCACAAGGAACAAAACCGGTTGGAGCTGGTTAGCGCCACCAGGAATGGCTGTGCGGCAAAGACTGCCCGAGGCCCTCCCCTCCCCAAGAACAAAGGGAAGGGGGGAAGGGGGATATAAGGCGCGCTCCCCCTGGGCAGCTCACCCTTTTTGCATCAGGGAGCTGGGGGAGCGGCACCAACAAATTTTGAGTCCCACCCACCCACACCTACAACAGCAGCGTCGCAGTGCTGACAGGGACGAAAAGAACTAAGGGTGCAACAAGTGGCATTGGGGACACAACGAGCAGTGTGTAGAAGGAAGGCCACTCACTTTTTGATGCCTCACGGCTGAGTGAAGCGGTCTAACAAGAAGGGGTAGGAGATGGAGACGGCACTCGCAGCCCAGTCCCCGGCGGACGGCAGGGCACAAAAAGAGTCCAACTGGGTAGCGAGCTGAGGCCTAACTCCAGGAAGAGACTACCCACAAGCAAGGAGATCCCAAAGAGAGGACAAATCCAACCAGGAGGGGCAGAAACAAAAGGTATTGGTTTGGTTATGGAGACACACCGACAGGGCGGTGTGGAGAAGGAGGGCCACTCACTCTCAGATGCCTCACGGCTGGCTGAGTATGCCTGACGAAAAATCGGGATAGCAAACGGAGACGGCACTCGCAGCCCAGCCCCGGCAGATGGCAGGGCGCAGGAGAGACAAGCAGGGTAGCGAGTTGGGCCTGGCTCCGGGAAAAGGCTACTCCCCACACGCAAAGGGGCGTGGAAAACAACAGAGAACAATCTTCAAGCTGTCAGGGTGATTTACGACCATAGGATATGCCAATGAGCAAATGACAAACCAGTGATTTATAGTCAGCCGATGATTTATGGCTGATGATTTATGATGCCCAGGCAGAATGATTTGTGATAACAAAATGATGACAGATTTGTGACCAAATGATTTATGATAACCCGATGATTAATTACCATGATTTATGGCGACAGATTTACGACGATCAGGTAGAGCGATTTATGATAACAAGATGATGACCGATTTATGACAGAATGATTTATGATACCCGATGACTTATGACCCATGATTTATGATGTCTGGATGACACTGAGCGATAACCAATTATGATATGTATGATAATGATTTATGACCCCGGCCTGAGATGATACCCAGGGGAGTTGTACAAATATGGCGTATGTCATGAGTAATAAAACTGCGGCCAACAACCACCACAAAAACAATGTCTGTTGGCTGTGTGTAGTTATACATGTACACAGGTATAGTACAGTTCCGGGAATGGGGCAGTGCGGCCGTTATTAAACATCATAAATACGCAACATATATGTGCAATATGCAACACATACGTGTGTGTCCTAACGTTAATAATGTTAAGTATTGCACGACATCACTATTGAAGTGCATTCAATGTAGCATTAGAAACTCATATATACACTGTGTGCCTTAACCATATTAAGCAACATTTATTGTTTAATTGATGGAGTAAAGCCATCCTCACACTATTAAATGTATTTACTTTAGAATGAAAAGACTTATGTAATGTGTGCACTAATGTTTCTCATTTGCATTTAAATGTAATTCTTAGTCACATTTAGAGATGCATACTCAAAGTTATTTTACATTTATGAAACTTTAACCTGAATCTAATGTACTGACAGTTTTCATTCATTTGTGGTTGAATATGCACACGTATATTAAATCTGCACCATTGTTTGATTTACTACAATAACTTGTCATAACAGGCCCGTATTTCTTTCTGCCTGAAATCTTGTTTTCCATTTTCTGCTTGGGTGTCTTTTGTGTGCAGGTACAGTCTCATGGTTTGTTAGTTTGAGAATAGATGTACCACTGTGTTAGCGATAGAATAGATGTACCACTGTGTTAGCGATAGAGCGACTCTGAGAAGAAAACATTGGCAAGGACCATGGAGAGCCAGAGCGACAACTGAAGGTTTCTATTCAGCACTGTTGCAAAGAGTCACAAGTGACTGAGGCCAATGCCGTTGCCATGTCCGGCCTGGGATAAATTGTTAATCTTCTTTAATTTGTACTTAATCTAGATGATTTTAGACTTCACGCAAGTACAGAAGAGAGAACCAGAAACTCTTCTCTGAGCATCAAATTCTGTTATTGATCTTTTGTATTGCTTTGACTGAACCTTTTGTTTGCTTTATTCTGGTACGCCTGAGCTACAGTAGAAGGTTGGGTTACCCAGTTGTTATTCTATATCTTTAAAGTGTGGCATTGGGATTTGTTCAACTGAATCTGACTGCTAAATCGCAATAAATCTTTTTACCTGTGGTTATTGATTCCTGGCCCTCATTGTGTAACCAAATGGGTAACAAAGTTAATGCGATTGATTGATTGAATGCTAACTCCCTTGCCTCTCAGCCGGTAGAAAAGGTCCACTGGATAATAATGGTAAGAGGGTTGGCCTGCAGGAGAAAAGATATTCGTATGGACCCCCCAGACATCTCCCAGCAGACAGGTGCAGCAACTCTTCTCCCTCTGAACTGCAAGCCAGATGCCACCTGCAAACTGAAAGGCTGACCAGCCGCATGAAATGGTATGTCTGCCTTTCACCAAGGTGCTGCGCTGGGGCAGGGGCACGTTTGTGGCTGTGCTTAGAGCAGCTCATTCATTATGATAGGGCAGAGTGACCCAGTCTGCTCTTGGTGCACCCAGTTAAAGGTGCACCATGGTGCTGACCAGGGCAATGCACCCTATCTGGCCTGGGGCCATATCATGAGCGCATTCTTTGCGTTGTGCCGATGCAGAAGCAGTTTGTGTATTGTTTCTTTCCATCTGCACCGCATATAATAATTCGAAAAGAAATATCCGAATTAGTCCATGTGCAGCTGACAGCAGAGTCGGGAAGCAGGAAGTTGCAATTACGGCCATGTGTTTCTGAGATCTGCTGTCTACAGCCCGTGCACTACCTCAGAGATTTTTCAAGTTACTGTATGCGCTACAGAGAGGAAACAGAAATGCACAGTTCTTTCACCGTCCGCACAGCACCGAGGAAGGGATGATGACATGGCCCGTGCGTTTCATATGCTACGCTAGGAGTGGGAGTCGGGATACCAAGAGAGAAGTAATTAAAAACGTAGGTGCAATGAGCACTAGAACTTCATAACTAGAAAGAGGGGGTTCAGATTATTTGTACCTGTCTGTTCTGTGGTAAAAACATACGTTGACTACAAAGCAGTCAGTTTAGACATACATTAGCATTACAGTTGAGGCGAGTACCACAGATAGGGTAAACATAATTAGAATACTGCTCCTGGGAGAACAGAGAAAATAAATATTATAAGAACTAAAGTAAAAAATGTGTATTATATGTCACCACTAGAACTAGACTTAAACGGGTAAAGAAACTAGTTTCCAACTTGGTCTCTCCCTAGACGAGTTGTGCTTGATGTGCACTTCCTCCACACCCTTCCTCATTCCGGATAATTTCCAGGTCAGGAAAATACAAACCACGACGAGACAAAACAAACTAAAGCAACAGCTGATAAGGAAACAGGGTTCTCGAGAGTTAGTGGCACTCACAGAAAAGGGACAGCCCAGGCGTCTCTCAAGGGCAAGATTCCTGCTACAGAATTGACACAGCACAGGAGCATACAGTGTAGGCTGTACATGCACATAGCTCAGGCACCGCACCAACAGTTGTGTGACAAGGGTATCCAACATCGTCAACAGTTCAGCACAGATAGTTGCAAGGTAAAGTTCCCCAGCCTGAGCCGCAAACGTACATGGAGTGGTGTGGCTCACTGGTTAGAGGCGGCAGACCCGGAAGCAGAGGACGGCCCGGGACCAGGGTTCAATTCCCGACGCAGCAGGGTCGTGAACCAGGGTCAGCGGACTCGATAATTCTCGCCTCGGTGCCTACTCTAACCAGGGATCACACTCGGCAACTCTGGGCATTAGCTTGCCTCATCTCCACAATGGCCCCCCACAAACGCCAGGGATGCCTGGTTTCACCTTGGAGATACCAAGGAGGGAACATCTCACAGGGAAAGCCAGGACGGGTTCCCCAGCGGTCTATAGCGCCAGGACGCCTCCGGGTAGCAGTGCGCTTTACAAGACACACACATTTACATTTACCCCACATTCAGAACAGCAACAGTACAGACAGGTGCATCATCTGATTCTAAAACAGGTACAGCACAGACAGCTCCTTAGCCACTACCTCCACACACAGAAGTGGCACAACAGGGACAACTACATGGTATACATCTCATTTATTCATAATAGGTACGGCACAGAGAGCTACAAGGAAGCTGCCCCTGAGGACAGAAATAGTGTAATATGTATTTGTATGCATGTGGTAGTTGTACAGCACAAACCAAAAGGAGCACTGTATGTGGTCAAAAGCAAGAATTCAGTCAGCAAATGATTGAACAGGTTGTTGGGTTTCTGGAGAAGAAGTCGACTGTTACTGCATTTCGATGTAATGTTCTTTAACCCCTTCGAGGCTCATGACGGAACGGTTCCAGCATGAGCATCGGTCGCGCTGTGCTCATGACAGAAATGTTCCGTCATGACCACCCACAATAGGAATGTTCAGCACCGGGGGAAAATCGGGGCCGCACGCAAGGTCTTAAAGAGCTGGGCCTTCTGCTCTTCCCTAAATTGAAGCAGCATTGGGGCGGTTCTGATGGACACAGGGATCCTGCCAATCATATGATTTTCCAGGCTGTTAGACTGGCAAAAGCCAGTGTGACCCTCGGATCCTGGAACTGTCATACTTCCATTTTACATACTATATGGGAGTTAACAGTGGAATTTTTTGAATATGAAGCAAACAATATCTTTGAATTGGGTTATAGTGGAGATGGAGCATAGGCACATTTTCGTAACCAAGCACACCTCATTCGTCTGCACTGCTAAAAAGCTACATGCCTTCAATCCTCACCAATCACGTGGAGGAGGTGCCAAAGAAAGCCGTGGTAATGAGGAAACCTTATTAAAAAAGTGTTTAATTAGTTAGCCGCTCCGATAAATTGACCTTTCACTGCACGCAGTCTCCAACCAATAGACATCCAAAAAAGAAACCCCTTTTTCCCTTGTCCTTTCATTTTATATATCCTTTGGGTATCAAGAAAAGTGCTAATTAATTTGAAAAGTTAATAAGATTCAAAAGTTAAATACTACTGAATTTCGTACCAACGTCACTCTGAGGGGCAGATTTTGAAAAAAATGCACGCAGCACAACACCCAAAGAAGCTGCACTGTGTTGCGTGACATGTAGGGAGCAGGAGCAGAGATATGGCTCTCTCCTCCCCTCTCTCTAGCGTCAGCGCTGATATCAGCTGCCGAGCACCAGAAGGCATTAGTGGCTGCATGGGAACACCAATGTATATCCCATATAACCCCTCCCACCTTGGCGCTAAGTAGCACAAAGCAGTGCTTTGCGATGCTGTGCACTACTTTTAGGGTACTTTCCAGTGAAAAATACATTCTGCGCTTGAAAGTACATTCCCCCACAAATAAATTTGTGCTGGTTAGTGTCACTTTTGCAATGATAACCCAGCGCAAAATGTTTGAAAATCTACCCTTGACAGTTCTGTCAGAGGGAGAAGGAGCAAGGGCATTTTGCTGGAGGAAAATGGGGGAGTAATGGGAGATATACAAGATGAGACTGGAAACTAGAAGATGTTGGTTTTTGAATAATTGAGCTTGTTGTATTGCACATATATCCCATCATAGAGAGATGGTTTATATTTGAATGAGGAATTGAGGCATAAAATGAGAAAGAGAAAAAGATCTCAAAGTCATGAACAGGGATGTCCATGTTAAATTACCTCATGGGTTTAGTTGCGGTTTAAGTTTGGATTGGTGGAGAGAAGATTGGTTTCCTTTGTTTTTGTCAAGTCGAATTATTTCTTCAATGCCATAAGTCCGCATATATAAAAGAGGTTAAAGTAGGAACGGGATAGTTCATTGATGTTCTTAAATATTGGCACCTCCTAGAAAGTGATTTCTAAAAAGGTCATCAGTGAAGGAATTAAGTTATAGGCAATTAGAGGATTGAGAATGAGGTTTGGAGACAGGTGGTTAGAGAGTAGAAATTCACGTTGTAGGCTTCTTTTCATTTCAGTCCTCCAGATGGTATCTAAGAACAGTTTAGCTTAACAGTTTATTGGAGCTAACTTAATATTTGAGTTATCACTTTGCAGTTAAAGAGCAGGATTTTGAGAAATGTCAGTGCAGCAGTAATGGTGTTACTGCCAGTATGTATTCTATGAACTATTTCTGTCAGGGCCCAGATGCAAGAGTCGGTCCTTCTCTTCTTCTTTTGAAGCACTGATGACGGATCACCAAATTCCATAAGCAAAACTCTCTATCCCAGATGAAATATGGGTTACAAAGAGAAACCCAACAGCATTCC